>NW_020897786.1:1988926-2081049 GCF_003984885.1 Neopelma chrysocephalum
CGACAGTGTCACCCACTGTCCTGGCCCCGACAGTGTCACCCACTGTCGCGCCCCCACCCCGCCCCCGCCCACCTTGGCCGCACCCCCACCCAGCCACGGCCCCGGCTCCGCTCCAAGCCGCGCCCCCCGCCCGCAGGCAGGAAGGGGCATCGTATTTGGACCACATATACATTTTATTATTAATAATTTTTTAAACATTAAAAGATCAGACGCGGGGAGAAAAAAAAAAATAATACAGGAGGGAAAGGGTGTAAAAATGCTGATTTCTGGGTTCCAGCCCCCTCCGGCCCCACACCAGCACAGGATGGGGGTCTAACACAACCCACATCCTGGGAAATGGGCATCACAAAGCCAAATCTGCATTAAACCCCCTCCTCGATACCCAAGACACAGGGCTGAAGCAGGGAGCAGGGAGGATCTGCCACCATCAACTCCCGTGCCTCATCCGTATCCCAAGGGACGTCCCATCTTGGGATGCAGCTGAACACACATGAAACCAGTTCCTTCCCAGCTGGAAAAAAAAATTTAACTTGGGAGGAAGGAGGCAGGGAGGAGTCTTCCCTGGAGAAAGATTAATTCAAGGTTAGCTGGAGAAGGACGTTGCAGGCACCGCGTGGTGGCTGAACCAGTGTCTTCAGAGCTCCTGCTGCTCCAAACTTAGAGCTGGGAGTCAAACCAAAATCCCTTTTTCTCCTCCCTCCCCTGCTTTCACAGAGAAGACTCAGCCCCCACTGATCCCTTCTCCTCCTCTCTGTGTCCAGAGCTGTTGCCTGTAGGATCCTTGTGGAAGCAATGGATCTGCCACAGGGGGACAAGGAGAAATACATCCTTCCACACTCCCCCCACTGCTCCCAGATTTTCCTTCATGCCACGTTATCCCAACTCTCAGAAAGCCAAGCAGTTACGAGGTCAAAATACAGCATCGTGTGAGTGTAATAAACCAAAAGTACAGTTTCTGTTCTTAAAATTAATGACAAACTACATGCACATTACAAAACCCCCCCAAAACATCAGATAATCAAATTCTTCGTAGCAAAGGCCCAGAGAAGAGAGAGAGTAAAATCAAAAACCTGCTTCCCCTTGTCTTCCTGCTACAGACAGAGTGAGGGGAGGAAGAGACAAACACCTGGTAGGTCCTGGATAGAGAAATATATTTACTTCAGAGAATGTCTCCCCCATCTCCCCACACCCTAAAATAAGACAGGGAAAACTAATCATCAAAACCGTAGCTCAGCTGAAGCTAAAAAAACCTCTTCTCATCAGGAGTCGGCATCACAGAGCTCACATGGTACCCCCAAAAAGTGCATTTTTAGGGAAAAAAAAAAAAGGAGTGATAAGGGCAGAGAAAACAAGGGGGAGGCAGCCCGGGAAGGGCTAGTTTTGCTGGGAAGGGCTAGTTTCCCCGGAAAGCACTCTGTGCAGCTGAGGACGCTGCCCCGGCCGCTGCATTCTGGAAGCTCCTGTTGCTGAGGATGCCTTGGGAAAACTCTTCCTGGGCCCTTTGGAAACTGGCTCCCGTGCGCCGATACAGGGAATGCACCTGGGAACAAAAGGAGAGGGAAAAAATTAATAAAGTCAGGGTGTAGCTGTGCAATTGCTGCATACACCTTGCTTTCCCTTGGCTCCGCTACTAACCAGCTCCCTTGACAGCCAGGGGCTCCACTGCTCCCAGCATGGGATGCTGCCGATTTCAGGAGGCCCTCATCTGCTGTAAAATATGGAGTTCTCAGCAAAATTGCTGGTTTCAGACCCAAAACTACGCTCCCCACACCATAATGGCACAGACTTAACCTGGCATTTACTGGAGGGCAGGACCTGAAGGTGCCAACAAGCATCAGGGTATTTCCTTCCAGACAAATGTAGGAGAAAAGAATCAGCAGCAACAGAAACAGGATCAGTCCAGCCTGTCCTTGCCTTCCCCAAACCTCCATTTCTGCTGTTCCTGCAGAAATCCAGTCCTTGTGTGGTCAGGCAGGAGAAGGAAGGAGAGTTGTGTTTAGAAGCCAGCATGAAGTCATTCAGTGGGATCCCAACAGGCTTTGAAGAGCCTCACCACAACAGTGAGCAGTGATTTTAAGGCCCTGGATACTGAACAGAGTTATGGCCACCTCTGCTCAGCCAGGTCCAGGCAGGACAAGGGGGAATGGTTTTAAACTGAAAGCAGGTTTAGATTGGATATTAGGAAGAAATTATTTCCTTTGAGGGTGATGTGGTTCTGGCATAGGTTGCCCAGAGAAGCTGTGGCTACCCCATCCCTGGAAGTGTTCAAGGCCAGGTTGGATCGGTCTTGGAGCAACCTGGGCTAGAGAAAGGTATCCCTGCCCATGAAAGGGAGTGGAACAAGATGAGCTTTAAGGCCCCTTCCAAATCAAACCATTCAGTGATTCTGTGAATCTAAAGGGAGCCTACTTTCCTACCTCAAGTGTTCAAGAAATTTGGCATCAATGCAGGAAGCACAAGCAAAAATACTTTTGTATAAATCTCTTGACCTGCCAGTGCCCCGATTCCATCTTCATTCCCCGACAGGTGAAAGGAGGCAGAAAACCCAGGGTATCCTGGGAGCAGCCTGACCTCCTCCCCTCCAAGCCACTCACCTGCTTCAGGAGGAAGAGGGAGAGAACAGCACAGAGCGTGAAGAACGCTGCCACCACCATCATGATAATGGCCACGGCCAGGTTCCTGTGCACCTCTGACAGCGCCGCGATCCATCCGCTGCGAGGGAGAGGAGAGCGGGGTGAGCATGGACAGCATTCCAGCACGAGATGGGATGGAGCAGTGGAGGAAGAGGCACCCACTGTTGCACAAGAGCTTTAGGGAAAGGTTACAGGGAAGTACAAAACCAAACAGCTGTGAAAACAGGAACCCAGAGCTCATCCAGGCCCTCGTTTTGGGGGAGAGTTTCCACTGTTATTTTTAGATAAGGATCGTGTTCATCCCACCCACATTCTAGTCCTGGACCACTTCGCTTAAGCAGGAAAATCAATACCCTTGGCGCCACCGGTGACTTCCACAAGCACCTTCTCAAAATTCAGCCAAGTGGGTAAAGATAGGCTGGAACAGCTAAATTGGAAGAGATCAGCTGGCAGGTCTGGAGCCTGGATGTGTCACCCTGACAAGGATGTCAGCATTGGGAAGGGAAGGAAGAGGAAGGAAAGGAAGAAGTTGGTGAGGCCCTGGCACAGACTTCCCAGAGCAGCTGTGGCTGCCCCACCCCTGGAAGTGTGCAAGGCCAGGTTGGATGGGGTTTGGAGCAACCTGGGATAGTGGAAGGTGTCCCACGACAGGGGGGTGGAACGAGATGGTCCTTCCAACCCAAACCAGTCTGTGATTCCATGATTCTAAGTTAGAGCTACAGAAAGGAGGAAATTAAGGGTTGTTGAAGGGAAGGGGCAAAGAGGATGCTGGGAATTACCAGCACTTGGCTGTGGGTGAAAATACCAAGACACCTTACTCAAAAAACCCTCTTGGGTGCTGGAGAAAGGAATCTTTCCAACTGCTAAACCAAACATGCCATGAGCCACTGGGAGAGTGGGAATCAAGTGAGCCAAACCATCCCATCTGATGTGCTGCACAGCTTCTCACTCGTCACAGGGAAGCAGAAAGGCACACCATGCACTGCAGCCAAAAATATACGAGCTGTCTGGCGGGAGGAAACGGAGCAGAAAGCTACAGGCAGGCTCTCCTAGCCAGACTAAACCCAGAGTGTCCCCTCCCCATCCCCCGTGACTCAGGCAGCAGGGAGGGAGGCCGAGGACATCTCTGCCCACAAGCCCTTCTGCAGGCAGTGGGCAAAAATAGACAGCAGCTTCACTGCTCACCTGAAGGCTTCCCCTCAGAACAACCACGAGCTGTTAACCTTTTCCCTGTTCTCCGTAACTCCAGAATCTGATCTGTGGCCAAGGCAGCAAGGCAAAAGGAAAGGCTGTGCTTTCCCTGCAGGGCACAGCTGCTGACACGAGGCTGCTGGACCTACTCCAGAAGCCTGGGCTCACCCTTCTGTACAATGTCACTGAGAAAGGGTGAGGGTAAAACTCTCTCTGCTTGTTTTTTTGAAGCACTGTCCACTGGCAACACGTCCCAGAGAAATTCGGGAAGAGTTTGGGTACAGAGTCAGGCTGGTATCAGCAGTATCAAGCTAAGCTGCACCCAGATTCCAGGTCAGAGATCCCTCAGCCCCACGCCACCTCTCTCAGGGCAGGCTCCAGTTTAACACAAGGCAGATACAGTCAACATTATAGGCTCAGCATCAAGAAGGAGCAAATATGATCTGTATTAAGTTAGGGAGAAGGCAGCAGAAGGGGCATGGAAGAATTATCACAGAATTCCAGAATGGTCTGGCTTGGAAGGGACCTTAAACCCCATCACATTCCACCCACCCTGCCATGGGCAGGGACACCTTCCACCGGCCCAGGTTGCTCCAAGCCCCACTGAACCTGGCCTTGAACACTTCCAGGGATGGCACAGCCACAGCTTTTCTGGACAAACTGGTGCCAGGGCCTCACCACCCTCACAGGGAAGAATTTCTTCCCAATATCTAATTATTCCCACACTGCCCTCAGCGCTGGCCACGGCAGCAGCAGCAAAGGAATCCACCTTTGCCGTGACTAGGATGGAAAGAGCAGAGCAGGGAGGCAGCCCAGCTGGGACCTGCCAAAGCTGTGCATGGGCTGGGAGAGGAAAACCACGGGAGAAAGAACAGGCAGCTGTCAGAAACAAGCCCCAGAGCTCCTGACAGTCACAGCCCTGGTGAGAAAAAGGATCTGTGCAAGGCTGGGACGCAGCAGCCAGTGAAACCAAGCTTACCTGTCTCCCCAGCCAGGAATGCCAACAGCCTGGATGACGTAGATTGCTATTTGGCAGAAGAAGACAAAAAAGAAGACGAAGAAGCTGAAGGAGCTGTCAGACCTGCGGGAGAGATGGCAGCAGGAGTGAAACCCATGATCCCTGCACAGACTCCCTGCTCTAAGAGAAAGGGAACAATTTCAGTGAACTCCTTTCTCCAGGGAAAAGCTGCTGAGGGGAGGTGATTAGGGGAGGAATTTGGGTACCCATACAACTTATGTGTCCACTGCAAATCCAATGCTCTGCCCAGTGCAAGATAAGGTGAAGGCAGCTCCCTTCATACGTGCAGTGTGCTCAACATTAATGTACCAAACAGTGTCTCAGAAATCAATAAAATGAATAAAAAAATTAACTAAAAACCCCAGATGACTGGCTAGGCTTGGATTTCAAGATGAAAAAGGATCACCATAATTAAGTTGTATCAGATAGATCTAATACATTTAGAAACATAGTGAGTTTGATTTATTTAATGATGCAAAGAGCTGGAAAAATCCTGCAGGCAAAATATGATGGGAAAACAGATAAACCCAAAGCTCCTCCCACTAAAAGATACATCCCCTTTACAGAAAAAAAAAACCAAACAGTACTTGCCTGAAAGCCTTGTAAATTGGTCGGTACCAACAGAGAAAGGCACAAGGGGTGAATAAAATTAACCAAAGAATCGAGAGACCGAAGTCTACCCCTCTGTCATTATCAGTTGTGAACCACGCCAGACAAGCGAGCAGGTTTAGGAGCAGGGTAATGGAATGCACTGTTTGGGGTGGAAGAGAAAAAAACATCAGTAAGCTCTTGGAAAACCCGCAGCATCCCTAATCTCTCCCTGAAACACACTGAGCGCTGCAGAAATTAAGGAGACTTCGGGCCATCTAATTTCACTGCCTCCCTTGGAAGGAAAACACAGCTTAACCTAAAAGCTCATCTGATCCTGCTGCTTACGGCCAAATCTTAAATAGTTGTTCAAGTCTCCATTAAACAATTAAAATTCTGTCATGAATAAGCTATTCCCAAAGCATAAACTTGGAGTTCTTCACATCTGCCTTCATAAAAAAGGAGGGAAACATGACTTTACCCTTGCAGACAACACTGATAGGATTTACTGTGTGACAAAGCTCAGCTTTTGATACAGAACCTTCTTAGAAAGATTTTTTATTGCAGTTCAAGCGATTACTTACACATCCACAAGTAATACAGCATCTTGCATATCCGCTGGTAGTCAGCTGGGATGTCTGCAGAAAAATCCTGATAAAAACACGGCTTGATGGGACACCTCTTGGGAAGGGGTGGCCAGTTGTTCTGCCTCGCTGTGGAAGAAAGAAAGGAGCAGCTCTTCACTTGCTCTTCTCTCTCTGAATTGAAAGACTAATTCGCACACCATAATTTCCAAGTAGCCATTCAGATATTGTTTAATTCATACATTAAAACCTTGGGAGAGCCCAGGGGTTGGTCAGAATGTCTGAGCGGGCAGCACAACAGGAATGTGATAAACTGCTGGCAGAGCAGGGCAGACCAACCTAGACTGGGGGTTTTCCTCTGGGGAAGGCAGAATTCCCCTGCAACGGCCAAAGGGCCATCACAAGTATCATCACTCAGCTCTGCAAGTCCAGATTCAGTCATTTAAAACCAAGATTAGGGGGGAATATTGGTTTACTGTTCTTAAAAAAGCCTCAAGAATGAAAAGAAAGCTCTGTTGCTCTCAGTGAAAAGCCTTAATGTGGCAACAGCTCTGACACAGGTACAAAATTGGTGTTTGAGAACTTTTTGTGGTGAAATGCAGCTGCTGAGAGCACACTAGAGGACAGGGACCCACCAGAGCTGGCCCTGCCTCTGAGCTCCTTTCTCATCTTGGAGGCTACAGGATGACAGGTACAGTCACAGGAGGGTTGCCACAGCTGTGAAGGACTAGAGGAAAGCCTAAAAAAGCTTCTAGAAGAGCTGTGTACACTTGGACAGGCTGAGCTTTCCTGAAATCCTGACAAACCAAGGAATCCAGGCTTCCCAGGGCATCCCAGTGACAGCAGGCAGGACACAGTACTCACGGTTAATGCTGGCTGCGTTGCTCTGCAGTTCCCTTTCCTTCTTCTCCAGCTCAGCTGCCTTCCTCTCTAACTCTGCCTGCTGCTGGAGCAGCCCGGCCTGTGCTGCCGCGGCCACGGCCTAAAGCAGGGGAGAAGGAGGTTAGTCCTGCCCTAAGCCAGGCAGTTGTGGCACCACCAGCAAACACACCAAACTGGAAGGGAAACAGGGCAGAGGACAACGTGAAAGCTCAGTCTTAAACACCTTAACTCTTTCTGCCTTACCTGCTGAAAGACAAAATCAAGATCGATACAGAACTCCACCCGGATGTCCCTCTCATATCCCTATCCCTATCCTACAGGAAGATAGGGCTGGAAGAGCGCTCAGGAGGCTTATCCACTCCATTCACCATCCCCTGTGCCCTTCCCTTTCACCAAAGCTAAGCTTTTCTCACAGCTTCGTCTACCTCACAGGTCACTTCATTGCTCCAAGCACCTCACAGCTGAGCAGTGAGGACTCCTGGGCTTATCAGGACAATTCCCTTCCCAGCTAGGAGAAGAAAGGCAAGACAGCTGGCTACCACACCTCTTAAGGATCTCTTCTAGTTTTGTATTCTGAGAACTGATCCTTTCTCCCAGCAGCCTCAGCCTCTCAGCTCTTTGGACGAGGTGGTCCTGGCAGTCAGGTACTTGCATTTATGCTCCTGGCACTGAGCATGTCTGACCGGACACTAGAACTAAGCTGCAAACATTAGCAGGTGTCCTGGTTAGAACGGCTGGGACCAATTCATCGCTGGATGGGTGTAACCCAAAACTGTGTATTCTATAGCCTTCCATGCCATTTCCCAGAAACTGTTGTCAGTAGAGGCCTGCAAGGTGGGAAGATGTTCCTGTCCTCATACCCTTTTATGGAATTCCCTGCTCTGAGGGAGGGACTGAGCGCTCCTGCCTGAACTGGAGAATATATAAACTGGGAGTTTCGGAACCTTTGCACCACTCATGGGATCCAGAGGAAGACTGCAGACCACTGCTCTCAACCAGACTGAGACCACCACCCTCAACTGGACTGCAATCACCATTTTCTGACCAGACTGCAACAGCTCTCCCACCAGCAGGTTTTTCCCCTCTCCCTTTACTTTGGACTCGGGGGGGGGGCCAAGGTACACCACTTTTGTTCATACCCCAGGGTGCTGGGTTATACATTTGGGTTTTGCGGGTTAAAACCAATTGTCTGTCTGTATAATTGTACTTATTGTATTATTTTAATAAATTGTTATTCTGACTTATAATCTCTCTTTTGAGTTGAGTTCATTTCCCCTGCTGGTTAACTTTTAAACCAGCACAGCAGGATACATCCCACGGTTTCCAGAGGGAAGCCAGAGCCAACAGGACACAAGGCAAAGCAAGCTCTGCCACCAGAGGGACAGGGAAAAAAGGCATAAAAAGAACTGTGTGTGTGTATTCCCCATAAATCTCTGCTTCCCAAACGGAACTTGAAAAGACCTCCTGCAGCTTCCCACACACAACCCCAGAGAATCCCATTCCCCTCCTATTCCCAGAGGCCTCTGGGAGCTCCTGGAGGCCGGGGAGGCAGCAGTGAGGAGCTGCCATACCTGGGGCGTGGGCTCCACAGACGTCTGCAGAACAGCCGGCTGCGAGTGGCCCGAGGGCTGCACGGCTGGCGTCGTCCGGGCCGCATTTGTCTGCACAGAAATCACGAGCAACAAGGTAAAAACATTGCAGGAGAAACAAAAAGGGATTTGATCAATTTAAACCAATTTAAATCTTGGCTTCCCGTTCTCCTCCGCCCGTCTAGCTCATGGCAGCAGCCAGGGAATAAGAATGCAGCTCTCCCAGCAATCCATCAGTGGTATTGCCATGGCAGTTCAGTTCCCAGCCCAGGAACCAAATACATCCTGATGTGTCCTGCCACAAACTATCTTCCCCTTCACACTTCATATGGTTTCCCTGTGAGTCAGCAGCCAGCTGGAGAGAAGCTGTTCCACGTGAGTGGAGAGCTCCAGCTGGGAGTTTATTAGTGGTCCAGTGCAGGAAACGTTGCTTGCAGCTTGCCACACACACCATGAGCTACATTCCATGAGGAAATCAGCTGTGAATTCCTCTTTTCTTAAACTGCACCTACCAAGGGACCTTCTACACCACTAAAACCACCACAAGACACACAGAGCACAGACACGTGGCACGTACCAGCTGGGAGCTCTCGGAAAAGGGGTTGAATTCATCCAAGCCACTTTGGCTGGCGTTTGTGAGCTGTGTCACTGAGGGATCCTGAAGGGAGAGAGCACAAGGATCAATCAGCATCAGATATAGGGCAACATCACTTATATCATCAAATTGTTCAGGTTGGAAAAGGCCTTTAAGATCATCGAGTCCACATTACCCATGCTGCCGTTCTTCCATCCGCTCACTGGCTGGGAATTGGATGGGGTGAAACACAAGCTTGCCACAGGTGGATGGCCTTGGCAGGCATGGAATTTAAATATCCAAGGAGATGACTATCAGCAAGGTAAGAAATAAACTCCTGTTCAGCCAAGAGGTAGATCTGAACAACTACAACATGCTTCTGGTACAGGAGCCTTTTGTGCAGGTTACTACCGCTTACCTACAGAAAGTTATTTCTCATTTCCAGGGATCTGCATTCATTCATCTATGGTCAGAATGCTGCTGGACATCCAGGACCACCTCCCAAACCTCACCTGCACCTCATAAAGCAAGCACAGAGCCACAAAGTACAGCAGAGCTACACAAAATGAGGTTCTAGATACAACTGGTCCTGGCTCAGAGATGTCAGCAACCTCAAATGCCAATGACTGCTCTGAAAAGGCAAAACTCCCAGGAAAATAAAGCTGGAGATGTGACACCAATTGTTTTAGGAGGTTTTAATGCTGCTGGCATAACATCTGTGTTCACTTTTACTCACAGCATTTCCCACTTGCCTCCATCAAATCCTCTGATATTTAAAAACAGCCTCTCTGCACGTCTGAGAACACCTTTCTCTCCTCACCTGCAATGCATGCAGCTATTTTTATCTCCTCTTTTCTACACACTACATTCCAAACAGAGATTCCTCTTTGACAGCCACGTGTTGACCTCTGGAGTGCTCCTCTCCCCAGTTACTACAGAAACAAAGTCCTTTTTAAAACTTGGAAATCCTCCTGCCTGGCAACCCAAGAGCTGGGTGTGGGTCACAAAGTTAAAAAGTGGCTTTGTATCCCTCCCTCAGCAACTCGTGTGTCCAGATCAGTCATTCCAATTCGGTGCTTAATGGGGTGAGAAGCCACTGAGGCTGCGCAGAGGTGAGAGTGAGAGGTGCAGGCTGCAGGAAAATCCCTCTGGAGCCATTCCCGGGGTTTTAGCGCAGCCTTCTGCCGAGCAGGATACACACAGAGCAGTTAATGAGTAACTCCTCCTCGACAGCAGGCACTCCCTACCAACAGGTTGCACTAGTTTATGAATCACCCTGGCTGAGGGATCGCAGATGAGGAGGATTTGAACGCTGCTCGGCGAAGCACAACTCACCAGCAAGAAAGGGCTGTAAAAAATAGGAAGCACCAGCAGAACTGCCATGCTGGAAATAAAACTTGTGCCTTTATTTCGCCACTGACTCCTCTGGAAGCTTCAGCTTCACCAGTTTTGCACAGACACGGGCTGTCAGCACAAGTTTACACATCACTTAATGCACAATAGCTGCCGCACACCAGCATAAACCCTTTAATCCCAAGCAGATGAGGCCCCAGCTGCACTAAAGTCCAGCAAAAAACTACACGAGGAAGAGAAACTCCCTTAAAGGTGTGGGGAGCAGAAAGTGAAGACTGCACAACCCTCTGAAGAGCCTGAATGCTCAGGCTGGGTTGAAAGCGCTCGGAAATAAGGAGAAATGCTACAATACCACATTTTTCTCCCCTTGGCTCATCTCCATTCCAAAAGAAAGCTGGAGGCTGATCAAGGGCAGGAGAGCAGCACCCCTGCTTCTCTGCTCCCAGCTGCACAACAGTTTGATTTCAAAGGCAGACAAGCTCTCATCCTACTGCATAGCTTTAAAAAAAAAAATCACTTAATTAGGTGGTAAGGCCAAGGCACAGCCTGCCATTGTTCAAGTGTGTCTAAAATAGAAACCCAAAGAGCAGGGAATTCGCAACAAAGCTGAAGTTTTTGGTCACGTGCCTCTGTGCCCTGGATAGGGCAGGAAGGAAAACAGAGGGTGACACACAGACACCAGCTTCCAAGAGCTCAGACCAGGCAGTGTGAAGGATGAGTAAGCACCAGGAACGCAGAGACGAACGAGACGCTGCCCACAAACTTCATGTTTTACAATTATTTTCTTGTAAGCCACGCAGCAAAAGGCAGCTGACCCTCTCGAAACAAGCACAGGCCTGATCCTTGGAAAGGACCGGGAAACACGGTCTTAATTCAGCCACAGAACCACTGGAAGCCACAATTCAGCCACAAACCTCATGTTCACAAATCGGTGATTGGCTTGATCTGCAGGATGCCAGCGAGCAGATCCCATTTGTTGCCCTTCCAACCACCACTTCTTCAAGCACCAGGGATGTGTGGCATCATTTTTCACGGCTTCAAATGCCCAAGTGCAGAATAAATTTCTATTTGGACCAAATTACACTGACACGAAGATTAAAATAATTTTCAAACGCAGCTTAACACAAATACGAGTTGCTGTCGTGCTGTGCCAGCTGCTAAAATGTTTTGATACAACAGGTTTGTGCAGGAAATTCTATTCTTTCATTTCTTTTTTTTCCCACAGATTAAAGAAACAAAATGAGATTACTCTCTTGACGAGATCAAGGCAAAAGAACTTAGCTGAGAATCACCTGGAACTTTACACAGTTGTCTAAACATCACAGTATTGCCCCAAATATCACCAGTCCTGCAGACTCAGAGTGCTGCCACTGCCTGGAAGATGCACTGAGAGAAACCCCAAGGATTTTATTATTGATATCTCTAAAAAGAATGGAGATTTCCAGCTCTGCCTGAAGCTTGGACCAAAGTTTTGGAGACAGCTGCCACTTCTAGCAGGTTACTGGATAAACCAAGGCAGTTAATCATCTCTCATTAACCAGGTGCAATAAGTAACAGAAAAGCCAGAGATATTTTTAACAGGACCAAAGCAGCCTATTTTATACCAAGTTTAACAAACATTGTGAACAAAGCCTCCTTAAAAGGCAAAGATCCTCATCATGTCAGTATTTGAAGAGTATGAAGCATTACACTGGGATCCCCAGCAAGGAAAGAGAACCCTGGTGCTGTGACAAGAGAGACCCACCAGTGTGATAGGACTGGGAGGGTGCAGATGCTTCTAAGTCATTCCAGTGTGTGTGAAAGGGGATGTCAATGGGCATCTGTTTCCCCAGCACTGAGCCAACACCTGGATCCAAGCCCTGACCTGGAATGGGCTGTCCCACATCCTGAGACTCCATTTCAAATCAGAGTGACAGGGCTTTGAGGCTCCGGGAAGCAGCAGCTGGAGATTCCTCGCAACCAGCTGCTGAGGACTAGGGAATTTTTCTTTATAAAAAGTCCTGAAAGGAGGATATAGAACCTGCCACAAAGACCAGATGAGCTGCAAAGAGCTGTCAGATAGGGGCATGCATGGTGTTATTTCCCATTAAAAAGTGGGCCTGACACGGGAATTTCCTGCTGGAGATCACCTTTTTTGTTTGAACAGTGAATAAAGCATGAGCACAGCCCTGTTCAGTTCTAGACCAGGACAGCTTTAATGTACACAAAGCAAGTGAAGGGGACCTGAAGTGAGCTGACAAGAAAGCTGGAGAGGGACTTTTTACAATGGCATGGAGTGACAGGGCAACTGGGAATAGCTTCAAACTGACAGAGAGTGGGATTAGATTTGATATCAGGAGATTCTTCCCTGTGAGGGTGGTGAGGTTGCCCAGAGAAGCTGTGGCTGTCCCACCCCTGGAAGTGTCCAATGCCAGGTTGGACTGGGCTTGGACCAACCTGGGATAGTGGAAGGTGTCCCTGCCCACGATGGGGGTTGGAACAAGATGAGCTTTAAGGTCCCTTCCAACCCAAAACATTCCGTGATTCTATGAATATTGACTTCCTCAATATGCAAAACCAACAAATCCTGACATGAACAGAACCCCATGGACAGAATATCACAGGAACACAGTTATCCCAACCCTTCCCATTCACGAGACTCACAAAAGCGTGTTAAAATGAAAGTGAGGAAGAAAAGGATTTTTTCACTCTGATTCCTCAAAGCACTCAGCCTCCTGAACAAACAGTTTCCATTTGGCTCGGCCCTGAAATCCGAGGTCAGGAATCATTCCTTCCTGTGGATCACATCTCAGCCAAGCAGTAAAGGTGAGGTTAAGCTCACAGATAGCAGCCAAAGGCCAGACACTGATTTTCACACACCCCTGCACAGGCTCCAGGTCCCAGAGGCCATTCCAGGCCAAGTCCCTGCATAAATGACCCATTTTCAGAGCATGGAAGTTAACTCAGAGAGGAGAAACTCAGTGAACACAGACCAAGTCCTCAGTGACCTCAACAGGAATCCCGTGCTTTGGGCCCTGAAAACCTCAGCCAAACGATGCCTTAGGGGCTCACTGTTTAGAGCTGAAGCTCCTTAAAAACAGACCCAGAAAGACCCAGCAGACAGCCAGACCACCAGGCAGCGCACCCAAGAGAGGTTCGGCAATTGATTATTTTTAATTAGCCCACAAATTCGGCATTCACGGCTGTTTTGGCATCCTGAGAGGCAGCAAACCCCCTGCCCACAGCCTGGGGGGGTGGGGGGTGAGCGGGTCTGGCAGCACAGGGCGGTAGGAGACTCCTCCTTGAGGAGACGAGCAGCCTGGTCCGGGGAAGAGGCGGGGGTTCAAGGAAGCGGCAGTAGGAAGGATCCCAGCGGCAGTGCCCAGAGCCGGGGGGACCCCGGGTGGGTCACAGCGCTCCTGTGTGACCTGCAGGGGACTGGGGAGGGGGTGTGGGACCCCCAGCCCTGGCTGTGCGGGGGACACGGCGACGGGGAGCAGGACCCCCAGCCCCGCCCGGAGAGGGGGTACAGCGAGGGGGAGCGGGACCCCTTGTCCTGGACGGAAGAGGGTCTCGGGACCCCTGTCCCGGCTGGAGGGGGGCACGGGGAAAGGAGATGGGACCCCCGGCCAGAGCGGGATGTGGGGAGGGGGAGCGGGACCCGTGGCTCCAGCGGGGGGATCAGGGAGGGGAACGGGACCCCCGTCCCGGCCGGAGGTGGGTCGGAGGCTGCGCCCAGACCGCCCTCAGGGCGCGGGGGTCCCGCCCCCTCTCTCTGATTGGCCAAGACGCGGAGAAGCGGCACCGCCATTGGCCAGCGACGCTTCAGTCAGTGCCACGTCCCGGCGGCGGCGGGCGGGGGCCGGGGGGGGCCCGGGCCGGGCCGAGTGAGGGGGGTCCGCCCGCGCCTCGCACCCACCTGGAAGGGGTTGATGTCCACCGGGTCGGCGAACGGGTTGGTGTCGAAGCCCGACATAGGCGCGATCCGCTCCGCTCCCGCCGCCGCCGCCGCCGCTCCTGGCGCTTCCGGGGCACCCGCGTGACCGGGGAGCCGCGTGACGTCACAGCGGCGCATGTACCTCGCGCGGTGTTAACCCTATGGGCGTGGCCGCGTGACGTCAGAGCGGCGCTTATAGCCGGCGGGGGGGGGAGGGGGAGGAGGGGGAACAGATTTGCCCGGCCGAGCCATGGCGGAGATCCGGGGTGAGCGGGGCACGGGGCACCCCCGTCCGGGGCGGGGGTGCGAACCGGGACTACCCTCAGGAGTACCCCCAGGATGATGGGGCGGAGAAACCGTGACCCCTGCCCGCAACCCGAGCATGCCGAAATCGCCGTATGATGGTTGAAAATCGCCCCCTCATACACTCTGCCCTCCCAAGCCCTTGGTCCCCTATCTCCCTGATGCCCTCTCACCCTGCACTGGGGGCTTTGGCGGTGTCTGGAAGGGGTTTGGGGGTTATTTCTGTTCCCCGCTAACATTTTACTACTCTCCCGTAGTGTTCCCCCTGTCCTGCGCGGTGCAGAACTATTCCTGGGGGAAAGTGGGCCTGGAGAGCGAGGTAGCCAAGCTGCTGAGCAGTGGTGACCCCCTAGTCCAGATCGAGCCTGACCGGCCCTACGCGGAGGTGAGTGTATCTGTGTGTCCATCCCGTTCGTGTGTCTGTCACACCCCTATGTCCCGCCCACCCGGCTGTGGCTCTCACCATCCTGTATCCCATCGGGATGGGATCCTGACCCGCCCCCCGACTTATCCCTCTCGGGGCTGCCCGGGTTGAAGAGGAGAAGCCTGGCGTGATTCAGCCTCTGAGGGAGCTGCCTTGGCTGCATGGATCACCTGTGGGGCCAAGCAGCCTCTAAAAAAGCCCAAGTCATCCGTGTTGGCTGCTCAGCTCAGGGTTCCATCGGTCTGTCTGTGTCTCACAGCTCTGGATGGGCGCACATCCCCGGGGCGATGCCATCATCCGGGATAACCGCATCCCCCAAAAAACCCTAGGCCAGTGGATTGCCGACAACCCCGCCTGCCTGGGGACAAAGGTGAAGGACACCTTCCAGGGACAGCTGCCCTTCCTCTTCAAGGTGCTCTCAGTCGATACTGCCCTCTCTATCCAGGCACACCCCAACAAGGTAGGGAGAGCCCCGGATGGGCAGCCCAGCGGGACCCCATGTCCCTGGGGATGTCACCCAGCTTCTCTCCCCCTCTCCAGGAGCTGGCGGCGAAGCTGCACGCCCAGTTTCCTGAGCACTATCCTGATGCCAACCACAAGCCTGAAATGGCCATCGCCCTCACCCCCTTCGAGGGCTTGTGTGGCTTCCGGCCCGTGGAGGAGATTGTCTCCTTCCTCCAGAGTAAGGATGAAGGGTGCATAGTCAGAGCCCAGGGTGGGAATGGGAGCCATGCTCCCTTGCAATGGGGTTTGGGTTGGGGATGAGGGATAGGCTCCCTTGGGATGGGGCTTGGGGTGAGGATGGGGGCCGTGCTCCCTTGGGATGCAGTTTGGTGTGGGGACAGGGGCTGTGCTCCCTTAAGATGGAGTTCAGGGTGAGGGCACTGCTCTCCTGAGATGGGGTTTGGGGCAGGGATGGGGGCCATGCTCTTCTGGGATGGGGGTGCTGATTCTGACTGGGGCTGGCCCCTTGTAGATGTCCCCGAGCTGCGGGCGCTGATCGGGGAGGTGGCAGCGGAGCAGCTGGAGCGCAGTGGGAGCGACGACCCCCGGGGTGTCTCGGCCGCTCTCCGTGTGTGCTTCACCCGCCTCATGAAGAGCGAGAAGAAGTTCTTTGTTGACCAGCTGAACATGCTGGTGAAGAGGATCTCCCAGGAAGGTGGGTCCTCGCTGTGGCCCCCAAAACAATTTGGGGGGCTGTTGGTAAGGGAGGGGCCAGGGCACCCCCTGGCTCCCTTCCTATGTTGTGCCTGGTCTCTTCTCACGCAGCAGAGGAAGGGAAGGACACATCAGGGAGCAATGGGGAACTGCTGCTGCGGCTGCACTCCCAGTACCCAGGAGACATTGGCTGCTTCACCATTTATTTCCTGAACCTGGTAAAGCTGGAGCCAGGGGAGGCCATGTTCCTGGGAGCCAATGAGCCCCATGCCTACCTGCGTGGAGGTGAGTGTCATGGGGGGCTCTCCTAACCCACCATCCCGCAAGGACTGGCCATGGGGACATCTGGAAGGGCTGGGGTGGGCTGACAGCACTGCCTCATCCCTGCAGACTGCGTGGAGTGCATGGCATGCTCAGATAACACGGTGCGTGCCGGGCTCACCCCCAAATTCATCGATGTGCTCACCTTGTGTGAGATGCTCAACTACACGCCGGCACCCAGCAGCTCCAAGATCTTCCCAGCTGTGCAGAGCCAGCTTGATCCCAACGTCTATGTCTATGATCCGCCCGTGCCAGACTTTGCCATCATGAGGATAGAGGTGAGCGGTGACGGGTTGGGGGACACATCTCAGCTGGGCTCCAGGTAGGACAACCCACTCACCTTTGTAGTTAGTGCCCCAGTGAGGGGGGAGGGATGCTTGGGGATGTGATGTTTGTCTCTTTATCCCTCCCCTGTTCCCTCTGCCTGAAGCTCATTCACCTTCTCTAGCAGCTCCGGGCAGAGGGAGAACAGAGGCCCCTGTGCTTGGGCTGCTGCAGGTGCAGCAAAGGGGTGGGAATGGAGATAACCCCATCCCAGCTCACTGTAGAGGAGGAAAGCTGGGGGAGACTCCAGCCACATGACATTTTCTTTTGCAGATCCCTGCCTCCATCAAGCTGTACCTCATCTCTGCCATAGACTCTGCCAGCATCTTGCTGGTGATCCAGGGGACAGCTGTGGGCACCTCCACAGCCGCAGCCTCCGAGATGTCTCTGTGTCGCGGCTCCGTGCTCTTCATCTCGGCTAATGAGAGCATCTCTCTCCACCTCTCCTCACCCGATGGGATGCTGCTCTTCCGAGCCTGCTGCCTCCTCTGAGACACTTCTGTCTCCTCCTGGAACACTTCCTCCCCATCACTCCACGTTTGAGTAGATAGAAACTGGTGTCGGCAAAGTCATCTCGCTTGGAAGTTTTCCCTCCATCTATTAAATCCCAAACCCAGCCCTGATGTATAGAAAGAGCAACTCTATAGATCGACTCCTCAGATGTGGCACAGAGCACAGCAGGCTGAGGCTTTCTGCAGCTTCTGGCAGGCTCTTCTAAGCCTGGCTGATGGCAGCCAGTGTCGCCCCTTCCCTGGCTGTAAAAGGGGGTTGCTTGGCAGGTTTATGGAGCGGGAAAATTTCCGATGCCATGAATAAAGAGGTGACTTTGTCCTCAGCGCAGGGCAGTGTGGTGCAAGGAGGAGGAGGAGGATGGGGGTGGGGGACTGGAGGAAATGCTGGGAGCAGCTCCAGCTGTAACTCTCCCACCACTGGTTGTTACCCCCCTTGCTCCTCAGGGGGACAGGAAATGAGTAAAATATGATGAGGGAAAACAGATCGCTCTGAAATCCCACCAGTCAGGGAAGAAGCCCTCTGGAGCAAGGCTGCTGGGAGGAGCAGGGCACCAACACCCTCCAAGTAATGAGATCCAGTTTATTGAGTGCTCCCTTTAACAAGTAGAGTACAAAAACAAAACCCCAAAAGCAAACAAAACAAACAAACAATCAAAAAACCCCAACAGTTCAGGTCTCTAGACATGAAATATTTAAATAAGCTCTCTGTATTGAAGAAGCTGATTGTCCTCTAGACTGTAGAGCAGGACCATGGTTTAAGGCAGCTTTTAAGGTTTGCAGCAGAGTCCCCAGCCCCCCACATCCAAACCCTGTGTGGAGCTGGTATGGGGGGTCTGGGTAGTCCCCCACCTCCATCAAAGCAGCACTGGGGAGAACAGGAACAAGCCATTAGCTCCAAACCCAGCACCTCCTAACTCCTTCCCTTTACACCCCCATGGAGGTGCCAGGCTCTGCCTCTTCTTTCCCACCCCAGCAGGTGAGAGGTCCCAACCAGACCACCAAAATGTCACCATGCCACCTCTCCCTGATATTGCTGAGTGTAAAGAAAAGTCCTGTGGGGTCAGTTGGTCTCTGCCATAAGCAGAATCGTTCAGTCATTGTGTCACCATCCCAGCATGGGACACAGACAGCAACAGCCATCCCATGGGACAAAGAAAGTGCTGGATTTTGACCTGTTTTGTGCAGCTATTGGATCACACAGGAGAAATTTTCTCCGAAACAACAGGGGCAAGAAGAGGAGGCAACTGGTTTGGGGGGGATGAGATCCAGGTCTTCATCATCGGGGACCTCGTCGAGGTGGTACCCGTCCTGCAGCAGCTGCCGGCTCAGGTCCTGGTTCACCTGCTGTGGGAGGACAAAGTGGAGCTCTGTAGGATGGGACACGTGCATCCACACCCCGTGGGGTTATGCTTCCAGCCCCTATCCAGAATCTCAGGTTGTGAGGGGGACAAGGGAGCACACGGGGGCCACACGGTCAGAGTCGAACACCTGCACTTGCCTCGGCAGAGGAGTATCCTGAGGAACATCTGGATCCCGGCTCCCCGTCACTAAGAGAAAAAGGAAACAGCTGGCCAGGAAATAACCTTGGAAATAAGCCCTGCGTAACTGCAAGGGATTTGTTAAATTTGGGACAACAGGAGCGTTTCACAGAAATTTCACAGAATATTCTGTGTTGGAAGGGACCCACAAGCATCATCGATAACTCTTAAGTGAATGGCCCATGCAGGGATCAAACCCACAACCTTGGTGTTAGTAGCACCATGCTCTAAACCAACTGAGCTCATCTCCATTGCACTGCTCAGAGGTGCTCAGTGCTCTACAAGTGACAAGGAAAATCCATCCCCAAAGTAAAGCCAGCTCTGAGCACCCTCCACCAAAAATCCTGGGATAATCACCCCAAAATCCTGGAATATTCACCTGTCTGAGTCGAGGGAGACCAGGTTCTCATCAGCTGTCTGGTTGAGTGCAGTGTAGCCCTTGTTAAACTTCACCGACCTGCCAGAAAGCAGCCGAGTGAGACCAGGACAGATGTTTTACATGGAAGCACATCCATGGAGCTGATGGACTGAGGAGCCAGGGCAGGAATCCTGCTCCTTCCCAGCCAGGCGCTATCCAGGGCCACCACCAGCTAAGCCCTAGGATACCCAAATAAATCTACAACACCAAATCATCCCTCAAATAAAAGAGAAAAGCGCTATATTTTATTATACTGGATGTTCCTGGCCAAACAGAGCCATCAGAATAAGGTCCCAAACTCCTATTTATAATCCTCTGAATTTCTCAGCCTCCCCAAGGAAAGCAAAAAATACATTTTGGGAACAGAAAAAGGGGATCAGACCTTTTAGGTGCCGATTTCGGGGTGGTGGGTGCCCCCAGCAGCCCCTGCCTTCGCAGAGCTGCCTTCACCAGCTCACGCTGCCTCTCTGAAAGCCAAGCACAGGGACAGAGATAAAAATTCCCATGTGTCCCCCCAAGATCTGTTTTTTGGGTGGTGAGGGTGTTGCAGGTGAGCATGGGGGCAATGCAGTGCTTTCCACAGGCATCACTATGGGATTTTTAATGTTTTGGGGGGGGTTTATAAAGGTTTTATCCCACCAAGGAATAAAAAGGCTTTGGGTAACTCCCGCCCTGGCAGAGAGGTGGAAATAACTCCCGAAATCCCAGCAGAGTCCACCAAGCATCATTTACTCAGCTTGGCCTGAATGGAGGGAGGTTTGCTCATGATGTATGGTCCCCTTTTCTCCACCGTATCCGTCCCCTTGTTCAGCCTCTTGTTTTCAGCCCAAACCAGCTAAAAAAAAAAAAAAGAGGGAAAGAAGCACACTCAGCATCTCTCCATGGGGATAAAGTAACACAGAGTCATCTCAGAGCATCCATTCATTCCTGGGAGCTCAAGGTCAGCTCCCAGAACAGGAGCAGGGAGAGGAAAAGGAATAAGCAGATCTAGTTGCAGATGAAGGGATTACTTGGGAATGGCGATGCTAAATTAAAAGTACGTGTGGTGACCAGCAGCTCCTGTGCAAGCCCAGCTCCAGCAATACTTGGGAAAACACGTGATGGAAGAGATTTAATGAGCAAGTTCAACAACTAAAAATATAAGGATAGTTTATTTTAATTTCTCTGCAGGGTTTGAGCCTTCAAGCTTCTCCTTTTATCCAGGTATTGTCAAGGAAAGCCAGCACTCCTAATGGCAAGGGAGAAGAAAAAAAGCTCCACAAACATAATAAGTAATGAAGAAAATAGACGGAAAATCAGGAAAGGGCAGAGGAGAGTTGGTGCAGGAGGGATGGAAATTAAAGGAACAAGGCAGAAGACTTGGGCTGGTGATTGGAGAGTACAGTCAGGATTAGCCTCAGTGTCTTAAGATGGAATTAGCGGGGCAGAGCCTTATCGTGGTAATAACCAGGCAGGCAGTAGACCCCCAAATCCCTCTGAATGTGCCATACCCCTCCCTAGAGGGGTGCTGATACACCCTCCTTGCACTGTGCCTCCGTGCATATACCCCCTCTACTCCCAATTGCCCCTCTGTGTATATGCCCCACCCCATATTCCCCTACAGACATACTCCAGCCTCATACCCACCATGCCCATACCCCATACTGCCCCACACACACACCCCAGCCCTATACCACCCCCAAACTGCCCTGTCCCTCCCATGCACATACCCTATACAATCCCATGCCCACTCCCCAGCCCCACATGATGCACATACCCCATACTACCCCACAGACATACCCCAGCCCTATACCACCCGCTGCATACCACCGAAACCCGCCGTACATATGCCCTACACCGCCTCACGCTCACTCCCAGCCCCATACCCCACACCACCAGCACCCCCGTACCCCGCCCGTACCGCCGGGCCCCTCCGCCCGCCCGCTCCGCCCGCAGCGGGAACGGGAGCGGGGCCAGTCCCGGCTCCGCCGCCGCCCGTCGCCATGGCCGCCTGTGGCCCCGCCCCTCGGACCGCCAGCCAATGGCAGCGCGGGGCTGGCGGGACTCAGCCAATGGGAGGCGGGCAGGGGGCGCGCCCCTCTGGTGCGCATGCGTGGTGGCGACGGGACAGAGCGCGGGATGGGCAGCGCGGCGTCCTGCCCTGCACGGCACCCGCAGTGCAATGGGGAACACACCAAACCCTCCCTTCCCGGAACACTCCCCTTTTCTACGGTGAAAATAGTAAGAAATTTCCATTCTCTCCCAGCCCCGACTTCCCCGCCCTCCCCCCGGTCCCCCCATCAACCCCCTGCCTGTACCAGAACCGAGGCGGAAAACAGGAGCACCATCTGTCCCAGAACAGATCCCCTCCCAGTAAGGGCATGTCCCTTGCAAACAGGAGCCTCCCACTCACCTCTGAGGCTTTCGACATCATCCCAGGGAAATTCCCCGAGGGCTGGGAGAGCTTGTCAAGTCCTTGCTCTGTCCCTCCCCAAGGCTGCATGTACAGGAGGATCACGATGCCCTCCAGACACCTCCTTACCTTCCCTTTCCCAAAGCCAGGTGCTCGGGAAGGCCCTGGACACCGGGGGCCAAGCAAATTATTTGCCAAGCAAATAATGATTTATAATCTCCTCAGAGCACATTCATGGTTTACTTCTTCCTTTTCTCTAGAAAAGCAACAAGAAATAAACACACAAGCCACCACCACCATATCAGTCAAACCAGTTTTTCCTTTATTAGGTCCAATTCCACAGCACTTACACTGTGACTCAATAAAGGAAGAAGTTATTTCAGATAAGATTTAAGGTTTGTATCTCCAGGTGACTGTGTACAATCAGGTAGCATCAGTAAAACACTTGAGTAATGCACCTGGAACAAAAAAGAACAGGAAAAAAAAAAAGAACCAGAAAAGCCATTTAAGAAGCAGCCAAATATCTCCACAAAGTTTCCACGAGGTTTGAAATGGTTTATTTCCATCCCTTTCACCCTCAAAACCCCATCTAACCATCCTCAGCTCAAAAATGCAGGTACTGCATTCCCAGCACAGCTGCTTCAGTACACCCCAGCACCAAGACATTGTATTCCAGGGCAAGGAGGAGGGACTTAGAAGATCCAGAATTAAGTACTATTTGCAGCAGGCTGACACATGGTATCTCTATTCTAAGCATAATATTTTAAAAAAGAACGTGACACTTGTCATCTCCTGAAGAAACCAAGTTAAGAGGCTTCACTTCCATGAGGATTTTTATTTAGGGCTTAATTTTAGTCTGGGATTAGAGCACGTCAGGTCTTGCCCATATTCTGCCTTTGCCAGGGGCTTTGGGGTACAGTAGTCCCATGCTAAGAGTCTGGGAAGCAACATCATCCCTTACCAATAAAGTTTATGCTTTGTCCAGGCCCAGTTCCTCTGGAGTGGAGATTCCCAGTTCACTCAAAGTTGGTCTAAGCTCCTGGATAACGTAAGGATAGATTTCCTTGTGAGGTCCTGCCTTGTCCTAAACAAAAAGACAAATGGTGTTATTTCAGCATAGAAAGATTCTTCTATTGGTCTTACGCCTCCAAAATCTCCACACCAGCCACTGCTTGTGGCAGAGCAGAACTGTTGGCTTCTAGGGTTGGCTCCCCTTAACTCCCTGGGAAGGCTGGATTCAAGTTTCAAGGTTTAAGGTGTTTTCCAGGCCTACCCAGCTTTGTGAGTTACTACTCCCAGCCAGCTCAGCACTTGATCCCTTAAGAAGCCAGTAAGCTTTGTGCTCATCATGCAGCCATTGATCACAGCAGCAGGAAAGAGTGGTTTCCCCTTGCAGCAGGAAAAAGTCAGGGGAAACTGTCCTGCTGCCGGGCTCTAGCAATGCAAACACAGCAGTTCCACCCACCTTTACAACCTCTAGGATGCGGACAGTGCTGGCAAAGTCATTTAACCGTCTGCAGGCCCTCAGAGCCGCGTCGATGATTTTTGGTTCTGGGACCAGGTCGTAACCCACCAGTGTGTTTATGCCTGTAGAGACAAGAAAACAACAAGAGGAACTTGGAATCAGCTTGCCATGCTGCCAAAAGGAACCCCTTGCTCTCTATTCCCTTCCTCTCCCTTCCAAGGGAAGAGCCCAACACCTAGCCAGCCAGGTGCTGCTGGAACAATCCCTCTGGCTGCAATTATCTGATTATGCAAACACATTTTTAATTCTTAATTGGGGAAGCTTAATAAAACTTGGCAACTCCACAGCAAACAACTGGAGACAACCAGACAACAGCCTGCAGTCAGTTATGGCCAAGCCACTGGGTCAAAGTCCAAAGAAAAATGTGTGTGGTTACACACTAAACTGAGCTTATGTACACTTTTCTTGGAGCAAATGTTTCTCTCCCTCCCATCCAAGTGTTAAAGTCATGGAATGGTTTGGGTTGGAAGGGACCTCAAATGTCACCTAGCCCACCCACCTTCCACTAAACCAGGCTGCTGGAAGCCCCATCCAACCTGGCCTTAGACACTTCCAGGGATGGGGAGTCCACAAAAAGGCCAAGTAAAGTTGTTATTTCTGGTCACCAAACTTACATTTACTGCAGGTTACTCTTCCCTTTTCCCCAGCGTACCTTTCCTGAGCTCCCAGGCATCAATATCTGGCTTGTTGAAATACGTCACCCAGCGAGCATCGAATTCTTCATCTGACTCTTGTGACCCGTGAGAGTAGCAGCGGGCGTGCAGCACAGCTGGATCCAGAAAAAAAGGAAGACATTTGGAGCAAAAGGAAAATAACAGTGCTTTAGTCCTTACCAAGAGGCCAGAAGCCATAAAATATGGATTTCACTTGCTACAGTCAGTCTGGATCAGTCCTGGATAAACAGTGGATGGATACAGCTATTAAATACTGTGTTTTGGTTTGTGGCAAAGTGTCTGTTTTTTCCACATCAGACTTCCAAAGTGTCTCCAGAGCCTTTGGTCAGAGCAGGATTATTTAATGAGCACGGGGAAACACAAGAAAACCAACTCTGGATAACCAGACCTTAAGAGAGGTTTTCTGGCATCCCTATATCTGTAAGATACAGGAATTTTCCCTCTTCCCAGAGCCAAGCGAGCTGGAGAAACGTAACATCATTCATCACCAAAACTCCACAAGCCAAACTACAAAGGCTTTCAAAAGCAAAGGGATGAGAGGTACTTCTTCCAACAGGCTGCTGAAGGGTTGAAGGAGAAAAAAAATGATCACTCTATGTCTATCCAAGATGAAACTCCTGGATCTCAAGGCTGTAATTGCATTAATATTTCATAATTAATCACAAAAGCAGATTGTACCCCAATGCACAAATTAGCCTGATATGGTTTATGAATTAATGTCTTCCCTCAAACACTACTCTGTCACAAATTGGGGGGTTCTTTGATGAAATTGTCTTATTTTACTGCATGAAGGTTGGAACAGTTTTCCAAAGGAACTTCACTAAAGGAACACAAGCCTGGTGCTTCCTTTCCCCACTGCTAATCTCACTCCACTAATATTTGCAGAGGTCGCACACCAGATACGACCTTGGAGCTCAAAGCTCCGCTTTAGGGAAGTCAAATTTAGCTCCTGACTTTTTCTTTCTTAACCCAGCATGAACCACTTGCGCTGACCAGCTACAGAGTTTTATTTAAAAGAAGAAACCCCGACACCGGGTTGTATTTTTGCTGATATCCTTGTCTTCACTCTCAGTAATGACAGACTTCTAAGAAGTCAATTTTGGTTTTTTAACAGAATTTAACATGGTCCAACATTTCAGCTGCAATTCTGATTTATGCAATGAAAGCATGAAAATAGTTTTATTTATTTTAGCTAGGGAAAAGCAAATAAGAGGCCAAGCTGGAATTATAATCATCTTTTGCCATTCTGTAGGGAAATTCCCCCTCCTCTCCCCAACTCCAAAACAGACCTTTGACCCTGCTTTCTCTAATAAATCATCTGCACAGCTGAGCTCAGAGCAAGAGCACAACTCTGTAAAAGCTCCTGCACGCAGGACACTACTGAAAACCCCCCAGATTTCAGCTGTTTGGGGGTGAAGCCTTGTTTTTCCTAAACAGAAAGAAAATCCTACAGAGAAATAGTTAATCACAGTTTGAGAAAAGCCTAAATTGAAGTGCTCAAATGCCACCTTTAAGTCTTAAAACTAAAGTCTTTCCTTAACAAAATTATTCCCTGGATCCTGAACGAAAATAAAGACCATAAAAATTAGAACTCTGGATTTCCAGGGTGCATTTTTCAGCTGCTGCTACATTTCTTTTCCACCCTGTGTTTTCCATATTCATGTTTATATTTTGGGGACTGGGCTCTGAGATTCGTTTTGCCTCGAATGGGGTCCTTCAAGGTCACTGTCACACACATCATGTGTGTGTGACAGCCAAACCATGCCAACCAATCCACGAGATTCTCAACTCAAGGAAGAAGCAAAGGGCACATACCTTTGCTTTCAAATGAACGCAACAGGCATCAGGAGCCTAAGAAGCCTAAAATCACCTAATATTACATAAAAACAAGTTAAAGCTTCTTCCCAAGGGCCCGAATTTGTCAGTTTTCCCTGCTTACGAGCACAGAAGAAAAACACATATGAAGAAAAACATTAATTTACTGAACATTTGGCAGTGAGGAGGAGACCAGGGATTACAGAGGGAAGGTTTTGCAGCAACACAAACCCCCGAGGCCACCCTGAAGGCCAAGGGGTCACAGCAGTGTTAAGTGGGGTGTTTGTAACATAAGACCTTGGAAAAGAAGAACTTGGATGGCCACGAGCAGACAGGGTTCAGGAGCACAAAGGAACAGCGAGCAAAGACTTTTCGTGGATTTAAAAATAACAAAAAACCAAGGGTATTAAGAAGCATCTAAAAAATCCCTATGCTTATTACTTACGCGCAGCAAAACGCTCCCTTAAGGCAGCTGTTTAACTCACACGTGCCGCAGCAGAGGCACACACAGGTCCCACGTATTATTAGTGCCTGCTAATTAGCTATTAATTGCAATGCAGAGGTTAATTAGCTATTAATTGCGATGCACAGGCATCCTGTGTTCTCCGCAGTCTCTGTATTCCAGCTCTGCCGCCCTGGCCACCGTCACACCGTACTGTCTGCGGCTGCTATTCCTCTTCTCCCTATTAACTAGTGTGTTAATGAGGTGTTAATATTATAACTAATCGGGGTGTTAATTAGCGCGGTGACGGCCGGCCCGGAGCTGGAGGGGGCCCGGGGGCGGTCAGCGCCCCGGTGCTGCGGAGGTCACCGCCGCCCTTCATCAATGTCACCTTGGCGGGGGGCGCGGGGAAAGCGCCGCCACCGCTCCCCGCTGCAGCCCCCGGGGAGGTGCCCGGGCCCCATGTGAGGCCGTACCGGCGGGGGGGTCCCGCTGGCGGCGGAGGGACAGGCGGGGGCGGCCCGCACTAGGCCGCGGGGTCACCGCAAGGACACGCCGGGCTCCGCCACCTCACACCCCGCCGGGCCGGGATCCCGAGGGCGAACGGGGGCGGGAGAGTCAGAGGCGTGCGGCCGCTCACCTGCGGGGCCGGCGGGCCGGCGGACGGCGGTGCGAAGGCCGGAGACAGCGCAGCGGCGGAGGAGAGAGGCGGTGGCGGCCAGCATGGCGGCGGGGTGTGAGGGAGGGCGGGAGGCTGCACCGGGGGCACGCCGCTGGGTCCCGCACCGCACCGGGAGAGAAGGACGGAGATGAGGGAAGGCGGAGACTGGCGCAGGCGGGTACAGCCGCGCGGCGGGTACGGAGCGCGGGAGGCCGCGGCAATGGGCTGGGGGCGCGGTGGGGCGGGACCCGCCGCCATCTTGGGGCGGGGCCGGCCGCCATTTTGTGCGTGAAGGGCGTGGCCGCCGGACCTCTCCCTCCTCATTGAGCCTCCCCTCAAGGGGGTATTTAGAGTCGGTTTTGAGGGGTTTAGGCTCTTTTGTGGTGGCTTTGGGCTGCTATTGCTGCCTCTTAGCCGAGCCCGCGCAGTCATGGCCCAGTGCAGCCTCCCCGTCCCTGTCAATGGTCACCCGCCCGACTCCATCGGTGTGAGGGGAATGGGCTCAGCCCGGCTCTGCTGCCGCACCCAGCAGTTCCCCAGGCTCTCTGGCACTCATGGTTGTGTCCTGTCCCCACACCGTGGGGTGCTGCCCTCAGATACCATCGCACCGTGCCAGCCACTGCACGGGCACAGAATCACTCCCAAAACCGTCCTTGGGGCTGTGCCTCAGCAGTGCCACACAAAACCATCGTGATAATTCCACTCGCAATGTCCTCCAGTATCATCATCCTGGTTTAAATGTTCCATTTTTTGGGTTCCAGTCATATTTTATTACTTTTTTTTTAATGTTCTCGTGCAGGAAAACCTCAGTGCACAGCCAGCAAAGCGAGGAGTGCAAAATTCCAGGAGTGGTCTCCAAGTGTTGCCTCCAAGACTGGAAACTACCTGCTTATAAAATCAAATAAAATAATTTTGCACAGGCACAAGATAATGAGAAACTAGTGATTTTTAATTTTTTCTCCTCTCGGTGGGGCCAATTGAGACAGCAGCAGTGGAGATGAAGGGCTGTTAGTGCTCAACTCTATGGCTCCCACAGTCTTTAGGCTCTGATCAGAGGAGTTTATTAATTAATTTTATTCATTATTTCTTGTGCATTGGGGGTAGGAGCCTGTACCTGGTGCTCTCATGTGGGGTGGAGGGTTCAACCTGAATGGGGTCTGCGCTGAGGAGAGGAGCTGGGAAGAGCTGGATGGGACAGAGCCCAAAGCTTTCCCAGCCCCCAAACCACAAAAAATAATCGTTAAAAAAAATACAGTGGAAATTAATGTTCAAGTGAAGGGAATCAATCTGCAGCAGAGCAGATAAGCAAGAGCCTCTGGCCCAAGGAGCAGCTGCCTGCTGAGGGAGATAGCAAGGTCATTGCCAGACAAAACAGACCCTGCTTCTTCCTCCTCCTCCTCCTCTTCTTTATTTCCTATTCCCAGCAAAGCAAGCCCTTGATAAAGAGGGGATGCTCGCTGTGCCGAGATAGCGGGAGTGAGGCAGGGAGATAAGGCAGCTTCAGCCGTAGCATCCCCACGGATGGATTTTGGGAAGGTTTCACTCACTAATACCAATTAATTCATCGTGCAGTGCCCCCAGGTGCTGGGCCAAGGGGAACCAGGTGGATTAGAGCTTGTTTGGCATCCCTATTACCCAAATCGCCCTGGTCCCTGCTGCGGGGTCTGGAATGGGGGCTTTGCCAGGCGTTGCCATGCCAGCACGGACTAGGGCACACAGCAGACCCTGATGCCATTCTTCCAAGGGACAGGATTTGTCTGGGTTCCCCTTGTCCTGGCTCAGCAGCAGCCCTCACTGTGCTGATCCATGCTGTGTTCAGCAGCCAAGACGATCCCCCTGTTTTCCCATAGACATATCTCAACTGTTTCAAAGAGCTTTTATTTTTCATTCATTTCCCTTTGCCTCCTGGAAGAAGAAGGGATTTTGCTTCCAAGGGCTTTCCCAGGCTCTGCAGCCAAGCTACGATCCCAAAACCTCCCTGTCCTGCCCTGGGCACTGCATCCAACCATGACAACCACCCACCCAACACCCCCATTGCCCCCAGCTCCCCAGCTCCAGACCCTCGGGGAGAGCAAAGACTGGAAAATGCAATGCAGGTTGCTTTATTTCCTTGTGCTGTCCTACAGGCTGCACAGCATGGCACAGCACAGCACTTGGCTCTGCAGGCGCAGGGAGGGAGCGACCCCCTGCTTGTTTGGGTGTTTTTTTGGGATGAATCATGGCCCCAGAGGACACTGAGCCCAGCATTAATAACCCTGACAGCTCCTCAGCAGTGGGTTTGGTAATGAAGGTTTTATTCCAATGGGCTTGGGGCAAAACCATCTCTCCTGACAGATGAGGCGTTGCAGTGGGGAGCAGTGCTGGTGTTGGTCCAGGCACCCCACCTCTGGCTCCGTGGGAGTTGCTGCAAGATGTGGCTGGTGGTCGTGGTGTCCCTGGGTGGCTGAATTAGGGGCCACCAGCTCCCCCCCCACACCCTCCCCTGCTTCAATCCATACCCAAGAGCTGGTGGGTTTAACACTTTAACCCTCACCCCAAATCTGGAGACCTCCCACCTGTGGGGATCAGATGGAGCAGCGGCAGCAAGTGGGGACATGTCAGGGAGAGCCTGCAGCCCACTGGTGACCCCAGAATCAGTGTATATTTCTGCCTCTCCACCTGTCTGATCGGGGTGGGAAGCACTGTGGTCAGTGGTCCGGCTGGCCAGCGGTGGTCCCTGAGCCCCTCGGACTGTCAGGCACCTGTACCTGCAGCTTCTTGGGAAGCAGCTCCTCGTGGGGAGGTGGCAGCGGCCGCTTCAGCCCCTTGGTGGAGGATCCCAGTGTGTCTTCTCCTGCCTCACCGAGCCCGTGCTGGGGTTCTGGAGGTTGGTAGCCCGTCTGGTTGGGATCCAGTGGGTCTCGGGAGAGCAGGATGCAGATGGAGGGGACGTTTTTGTGGACGGTCAGGTTCTGCGCTGGGCTGTCGGGCAGCAGGTCCTGGTTCTCCCAGACCTCCAGCACAGTTTTGTAGCGTACCTTGGTGACCTGGTGGAGCCCTCCCAGCTTGCGTTTCATGATCTCCACACAGGTGATGGTCTTGGTGACTGCCCTGCCAGAGCCACTGAAGACGATCTGCCGGCTGCCCTTCAGCTCCATCTGGGCCATGGCGAAGTTCATCAGGTTCCTGATCTTGCTGCCCTCCTTCACTTTCATCTCCACCACGTCCGGGGACAGGTCAGGGAAGGGCAATGGCATCTCTTCCTCCGATGTCCTCACCTTTCGGAAGTTCTCCATCCCAGACTGGGCAGCGGGCTTGGTTCTCCCTCCTTCAGCAGCCATCCTTCACCCCTTACCGGTGGATCCACACAGTCTCCCAGCACCGTGGAACCATGGCAGGGCTGACCTCACTGCCCTCCAGCCCAGCCCTGCATCCCCACAACCACCAGCCCCTTCCCCTCTGCTCTGCAGGGGCTGGTAGCAGGCTCAGTGGCTGTGCCAGAGGGTGTCCTCTGTGAGAAACAGGGCTGCAGGATCCTCTGGGTGCTCCCAGTTGCTCCCAGCAGGGATGACAGCTGGCTCCAGCTCTCGGTGATGCTTGGGCTCCTCCGCTCCCACTGCAGTACTCGCTTCTGCTGCTCTTTGCTTCATTCTGGACTTCAGCAGCCCCCAGAGCTGTTCTGTGTAATTAGCAGATCCTCCCCTTCTCCCTCCCCTTCCTCCCCTCCTCCTTCTCCTCCCCTGCTCAACCACCCATCCCAGCACCCAGCTCCTGTCTTCATACCTGACAGGCAAAGGGGAGGGCAGGGAACCCAGCTCCCCGTCCAGAAACAGGGAAATGAAGGGAAAGGAAGGAGAGGAAGGTGGAAGGCAGAGGCAGAAACTCACTCTTGCCTTCATGATGCTCCCAAAGTCCTGCCCCCTTAAAGAGAACCTAGTCCCTTCTCTCTGTGCTTGCTCCTCTTAAGGACACCCACTGCTAACAGCAAAAGTCACCCTGCCTGCCTGCCTGCCCGCCTGCCCTGCAGCATTCCCAGAAGGATGAGGAATCCTGGCCACACTGTGCTCAGACATGGCACAAAGATGCAGCAGGGACTGCGGGAAGTACTTTGGAGCCTGAGCTCAACCCTTATTAGCCATCAGAGAAGCTACTAGGACCTGCAGCCAGGAAAAAGCTGGGCAGATGGCATTGCAGCCAGGCATGCATCAAGTGTGCCAGGGCTCTGCTCCCCCCCCGACACCCCACATCCTCAGCCCTGGCTCTGCCCTGCAGGAAAATGTCTCAATTCCCAAAGCTCCGAGGAGCAGATGCTGTGGCAGAGCTGGTTTTCATGGGTGATTTCTCTCTCTCTCCCTCTCCTTCTCCTTCCCTTCCTCTCCCTGCTGCTCTCCCAATCCCTGAGCCTTGCCATCTCCGCATCCCTGACGCGGAGCTGCCAGCTGTGGGCTCACCAGTACATTTGCTCTTAGTAAATCCCAGGAGATCCCTATTGCAGGCCAGGGGTGTCCCCTTCCTGCCCCCAATCCTTTCCCAGGGAGTGGCAATGTCCCTGCCCCAGGCTGGCCCTTTGCCTGGCCCTGTCACCTGCCTGTCCCCTCCCACCCCACTGGCCGGGGGGATCATTGCACAGTGGAAAGACACGCCGAGTATTGACTTGCAGTCAAATCTTATCGGCCCAGGCAGGCCCCTGGATTGGTTTCACTCGGAGCAGGGCTTGAAAAAATACATAAATAAATCAATCGATCCCATGCCTGTGGAGGTGATGGCAGGATGTGGCCATCACCACCCGTCCAGGATGAATCTCACATCCCTGTGGTCCCCAAACCAGCTTTCTGTGGGTATCACTGCCTAAATGGTGGTGGATATGGGACACCCCCTGATCCAATCACTGGATTGGGGTCTGGGGGGGGTCTGCAGGCAGTGGGATGGGATGGAATCTATGAGCAGTGTGCTGGAACACCCCAGGGGATGCGGAACATCTTTTCTCACACTCCCTGAGGCCCCTTGGGCACAGAGAGGGAAACTGAGGCAGGGCAGGCAATCCTCCCAGGCCCACCCCCAGCACCAGATCCAGGCTTTGAGCATCCCCAAGTCCTCTCTGGTGCTCTGCAGTAGTGAGCATGCCTATTCCCTGTGCTTCCACCATGGATCCCTCGCTCCTATGAGACAAAAGAATGGCATTTCCCCCCCTTTCCGCTTGGTAACTCTTTATGGCATCCTTGCAGATGGCACTTGGTTCCTTTCTCAGGCAGGCAGGGATGGATTAAAGCCCTCAGGGAAATTGCTGCCTTCAAAAGGTGCTAAATCCCTGGGAAAATAATGAGGGAATATTTCAGTGACTGAGAAATCCCTCAAGGTAATTATCCAGGTAACCTGGGAGGGTTACATGGACACTGAGGCCTGAGAACTCCAGGGCTCTGGCCAAGCCAGATGAAACCCTGGTGCTCACTGAACCATCCAGCCCTTCTTTCCTGGCCCAGAACCATCTCCTGCCTCCCATGGCCCATTTTCCATGGCCTCGTGGCACCTTCCCCACCACTGGGTGATGGAAGCAGCAGCAGCTTCTCTTCCATGGCCTCTAACTGCTGCTTACTGAACTCTGCCTATTGCAGCCTCCAAAAGGAGGCAGGTGAGGTGCAATCACAGAAAGGCTTCAGGAGGGTACACTCCCCCCAAAGCCAAGGCTGCATCACATTAATGACGGTCTTATTTTTCCTCTGCAGTGCTTAAAATGTAAATGAAATTCATTATTAGCAACTCCACTGCTAATTACCATCTGAAGCCATTCATTAGCCTGTCAGCTTATTTGTTGGAGGACAACAGAGTGAATGGGTTATTCCAAGTGATGGAATAGCTGAAATGAGCTCAGTGGGGTGGGAGAGGAAAAGCAGGGAGAGGAGGACAAAGGCACAGACAACTCCAGCCATGGGGGATCAGGGAAAACAGCTGGGAAAGAGGATGGGGAGTCCTTTCAAATGGAGAAGAGGCAAATAGGAAAGGCAGGAATGGTGAAAAAAAAATAGGAGTAAAGGAATTACATCCTGAGTATTGTCCATCTGTCCTTCCTGAGCAGCCACGCTGGTCACTCTGGGACCCAAGGAGTGGTTTCTTCCTCCCTTTCCCCATTACAGTTTCTCTCTGAGCATCCTGTATCCCAGTGCCATCCCAACCCCATCCCAGGAGGGGTCCAAATCCCTGCAGCATCCTCTTGCCTGGTCTCAACCCCATAGGAGGTGTGAGCTTGGAACGGCCATTTGGGAGAGGAGCCAAGAAGAGAGCTGGTGGTGGCAGGGATGAAGAGGGCTGCAGGAGACAGCACAGAGACTAGCCAAAACTGGAAAAGTGGGAAAAAAACCCCAGAAACATATTCCTGATGGAGATCAGGGCAGCTGGAGAGGAACAGTAACTCGAGACCCTGTCCTCCACCTGCCCTCTCTATATTTTCTTTCATCCAAGGTGGCCATGCACAGGAGCAGGATGGAAAGTGGAAGCATCTGATACAAGGAAAGTCTCAGTGCCACCGTCCATCTCTGCGTCATATCTGCCCAGCTCAGGTCTCAGCCTCTCATCACGTTGCACTCAGCAGCAGGCTGATGCCAGAGCTGATTGTAACCCCGGGAAAGGGGGTACAGATGGACCCCCGAGATGTCACAGTTACAGGGATTCCCTGCCCCAATCCTAACCAGCACCCTGGAGCTGCTGTTTCACAGGAGCAGCTCCCTGAGGGTGCACCCCAGTCTTCCCAGGGTGCAGGGGCTGTCTCAAGATGCTAGAGGAACCTTTGGAGCATCCTAAGTTGGCACCAGCTCCCTGCTAACTGAGCCCTTATCCCTGTAGTAAGCAGAAAATTACAGAGCTCAAGATAATTCTCATTTTAAGAGCTTGACAGTAAAAGAAAACGGGAAAATCCCTTTTATAAGACAAATCCCTTTGCAGAGCTTCAGCATGATGAGCAGAGAAATGTCATAAGGACCCTGAGAGCATTAATAAACATGAATGGGCTGCACCAGCCACACCGGGGACTCCCACCCACATCCTGCCTGTGGCACAGGAACTCTATTTAGGCTCAGCCCAGGGATCTCAGTCCTAGTCTGAGCTGTGCTGGGTCAGCTGCAGCTGGTCTGCTAGACTCTGATCCAGAGACTGACCCTAGACTGGACCTGTGGATTGACTCCAGTGGCTTGAGTTCAGTGGCTTTGAACCTGTTTGTTTGCTGGGAATTTGCTGCTTGATCCAGACTCTTGGTTGGATCCTTCCCAGCCTGCCCTGCTCAGGTAGTGTGGGATGAGCAGGGAGGCTCTTCCCCTGCCCCTCTGTTATCCCCTTGGCTCCCCAGGCGTTCCCTGTGAGTGAGGGGAGCACACGTCTGTTTGAATCCTGAATACCCCTGCTTGGAAAACCTGTGGGCAGACAGGAATGTGGTGATGCTGAGGGCAAGGAGTAGCTCTGCAACTGGACATTCCCAAAGCCTCAATGGGATGGAAAAGCACTGGGTGGCCTGAGGCAGAAGAGAAGCAGGGAGAGGGGGAATTTAGGTGAGAGAAAGCTCAAGAAACAATAAATAAGGGACAAGAAATAAGCCCTAAATCCCCAGGGTGCTCGGCCAGGGTGGCTCTGCAAGGCTTGGAGCATCCCTGTGAGGTCTCACATGTGGGCAAGTAGTGGTGCTTGGCAAGAGTGGGGATCTATGACCCCATTCCCTTCTCCCTTTCCTTCCCTTCTGCCAGGCAGGGGGTGGAGCTGGATGCATGGGGGTCCCCACTCTCTGCAGGGAACAGCTCAGGGTCCAAGACCCAGAAGGAGGTCAGAGTGGACAGCTGGGCCCCCTGCTACAGGGTCATCTGTGGCACACTTGTTTTCCTGCTTCCCTCCATTTTGCCATCTGTGAAGCAGGCATTTTCCCTGTTTCTGCCAGATTTCCTTCCTTGCACGTCCACAGCAAAGGTGTTCCCCTGCTGTGGGTGTTTGGCGACCAGGGTTCCCCGGTGTAAAGAGATTTTGCCGCTTCCTTGCCCTGCTCTTCACATCTTCCTGTAGTGGGATGTTGTCTTTGTTGCCCCTCTGTGACTCTCGAGGTTGGACCCTGGGAAGGGAGGACAATTTAGTTGTCAAATAAAGCCATTTTCATGCCACTGCACTGATATTCTCACAAGCACTGAGGCAGGAGGTCCAAGTGGTGTGCACAGAGCTCCGTGTGATGACACTGAGGACAATGGACACTGCCTGTGGAGTCCTCAGGCTGATTTGGGATTTATATCCTCTTTAGGAGTTTTTGATCCCTGTCCTAGTCCACCTGTGAATCAATCCAGTCCCTTCCCCTGCCCTCTGCATCCCGACCTTGACACTGCCGGCAAAAGCAATCAACATATCCACTGCCCCTCATGCAGCGAAGCCATTAATCAATCACTGCTCCCAGAGTGAAGCACAGGATGAGAAGCAGGGCGTGGACACGCGGTGACCCGAATCTGTCCCTGCCGGTGGGACCTGCTGGCTTTCCATTGCCTCCTGGGTACAGAGAGCCTGCGTGCCCTGCCAGGGGCTGTCCCCCAGAGCCCCTGCCCCACAGAGGCTGGTCTTCTACCCACGCGGAGCTTGCCATGTGCCGAGTAGGGGTCAGTGCACCCCTGCCCCATAGAGCCCCCATTCCTACAGAGCCCCCGCGAGGCCCCGCCCCTTCCCCTTGGCCCCGCCCCTCCGGCCGGCGGCATCAGGACCCTGGACAGCGTCGGCGGGTGCTCTCGCGAGATCTCGGCGCTGCCCATAGCCCGGGCGGCGGCGGCGCTGCAGTCTCGCGAGAGCGCGGTCGCTGCGGCAGGAGCAGCACCGGGCGGGCGGGCGGCCGCCGCCACCCGCCGGGGACCGGAGGGGCCGGGTCACGCCACGGGGTGAGTCCCGGGGCCGTGCGGAGGGGGGAATGCCTCGGGGGGAGGGCGCTGGATGTTCCCCCCGAGCGGGATGACCGCCCTTTGCACCGACGCCCCGCTCTGCACCCCTCTCGGAGGGGGGATGCGCGGCGTGGGGGCGTCCACGGTGACCCCGCACACGCGTGAGTGCAGCGGGAACCGAGCGGGGGGCGAGCCGCCCTTCTCGCCGAGCCAGGCCGCGGCTGGCAGCCTGCGCCCGGCTTTGAGGTGGGGGCGCGTAGAGCACGCAGCGCTTCACGCCCGGCAGTTCACGCCGAAGCCCAGCCCTGCCTGCCCTCCCCAAACCCGCGCCACGCACCAGAGGGGTTTCTCCTCCGTGCCATCACCCATGTGATGAGCGCTCCCACTTTTCCACCCCTCCACCATATTCCAACCCCCCCCCTCAATTACATCCCCACAATTCTGAAAAAAATAACCCACCCAATATATTCAAAATCTGGGTGTTTTCTCCCCGCGGCGGCGCAGGTGTCGGGCCGGGGGGGGCGCGTCCGTCGTGTGTCCCGGCTCCCGGCACACGTGGGTGGGGGCGGCCGGAGGGACGTCACCGCGCCCGAGGAGCTCGTATTTATAGCACCGGCGGGATGGAATCATCCGGGGGCTGCCAGCGGATGTTGGGAGAGATGGCGAGCCGCGGGGGTTTGCTGTGCCTGGCCTGTGTCTTTGGCACTGGGGGATGCTTGGAGGGTGGGAGAAGACCCCTGGAGAGAGCCCCTAAATCCTCCGGGGAGCCCCAGGCACCAACCGCCAGGCCCCCGTGTCTTGGGAAGTGTGTTGGCTTCTGCCAGCTCTGCCCGGATAGCTGGGAGAGGGCAAAACTTTCAGGCAGGTGGGGATACACCATCTTCATGCTTCTATTTCAAACCTCAGCTCTTAATTTTTACTGTAATTCGCCTTAATTTTCCCTTCTGGGACAGAGCTGAATGATCTGGGATGGTCGAACTACACGAGTAATCGTTAAGCCGGGCACTGAAGTGACTCATTAGTGACAATCGCCACTGATTTATTTTTTTTTCCAGCTGATTTCCCTGCTCTGATTTCCCTGCTCCCTTTTCAGACTGGTTTTTGGCTTTGGCTTGCAGAGATGGGAGCTACAAGGCAGCAAGACAGTTCCTTGTGCTGGAATTTAGCAAAAATAATAATTTTAAAAAAAAATCAGTTTTGGGTCAGGCAATGAACTCGGGGGTTTCAAGCTGCCCACAGCTGCCTCCTTTCCCTGCTGTCCCACCTGGCCCTCTCCTGGATGTAGGTCACTCTGGAGTGAGAGGCCCCACATCACTGGATCCTCTCGTAATCTTCTGCCTTAAATGGTGTGTAAGCCTCAGCCAGAGGAGCTGGGATTTATCCCCCTGCCAACCAGGTGCCAGCCTGGATGTGTGATAGTCTAGTGTGTCACAGAAACGAAGCAAACTGTGCTGTCCTTGAGTTATTTTGGAGCAGGGGGGAAATGAAGGCTCTTAGGGAGGTTTCTGACCACTTCAATCACCTCTTCTCTCATTCTCCTCCAGCTTTGCTAAAGCTCACACGTTGTTCCCAAGTACTTTTCCTGAGGAGCAGAGAGGCTGAGTGTGTGCCAGCATGGCAGGTATGTGGGCAGGCTCTGAAACCCATCAGGGGCTTTCCTGGACTCGTTAGTCCCAGTGGGGTGGTGGGTGCCCAGGCTTGCAGGATCCACATGGCCAGTGAGGGCTGAATTTGATCCTTTTTGGTGGGTTGGTGGTGGTTTCCCTGGGAAATCCTTAATTCCTGTGTGAAACTCGTCAATTCTTGGGGCTAACTAGGAAGCCTCCCGTTTTTTGTTCAGCTCTGGTCTGTGCCCAACAGTGATGAAACTTTTAATTGCAGAAAAAGTGAACAACTTCCCTCCCCTGCCCAAGTTCATCCCCCTGAAGCCATGTTTCTACCAGGACTTCGATGCAGAGATCCCGCCACAGCATCGGACCATGGCCAAGCGACTTTACTACCTCTGGATGTGTGAGTCACTTGGGTGGGATTTGTTTGCCTCTCCAAAGGCTGCTCCTCTTGGAGCCGCCAGCTGAAAGAGCAGGGCAAGGTCAGGGGAACCCCCTCCAGGCCTTCCCCGTCCAGGAATGGGACGTGAGCTGCAGCACCCCATGGGTCTCAGCCCTTCTGACCTCCAGGACGGAGGTGCAGAGCTGGCTCGGTGTCTGAGGGCCATCAGTGGTGATGTTGACATCTCACTGCAAGGAGGAGACAGCTCAGACTGGAGGGCTGGTGTGCCTGCTCCCCAAAATGTGGGAGCCCGAGGCTTCCCGGAGCTTGCCTGTTCCTCTTGCATGCCTGTGTGTGCCGTGCTGTGCTAACAGAGCTGTCACCAGCTTCCAGCTCTTCAAACTATCCTGGATCTCTCTTCCTCACCAACCCTGTGCAGGGAATAGAGTCAGAGGGACAGACCACATAGGTGGAAACATATGTGTGCAGCTTGGGGCAAGCTGGCACCAGCATTTAATTTCTTTTCAGAAGAAGTTCCCTTATCAGTTTTAGAAGTTTAGTTTCCTTATGAGGTGTTTTCCTTGAACTTTGGAACCATGAGTGCCCAAGGAGTGCCTTGTGCTTTGGAGGCAGGTTATGAAGAGCTGAGCTGGTACCAGAGAGGTCGGGGTGTTCCTGCTTTTGGCACAGCACCAGGCTGGCACCCTCAGGACTGTGTCCCATCAGGAATGTGACCCTGGGGTAGCTTCATCATGTCAGGAGGGTTAGTGTAGCTTGTCTTAGAAAGGGGAGTGAAAAAAAGCTGTGCTTCCCTGGGGAAGCTGTCTCAGAGGTGTTCAATTCCCTCCCCATCCCAATCTGGGTTTTCTCCCTCTTATTGTGACAGAGCTTGGTTCTTGCTCCACAGCACAAGCACCAGCTCTTGAAGCCAGTCACTGTCCCTTGGTTTCTGCCTCCAGAGCTCCTCTCTGGGTCATTTTCTCCCCAATACCTCCTCAGATACCTAGGACAGAGCGGCAGGAAGGTCCTTTTGGTGTTCTTTAGGGCAGCCCAGGCAGCTGAGCTCCTTTCCTTGCCAGCTGCAGCTCTCAGGCAGGCGATGGTGGGAGGGTTTTCATTCTCGTCAAAATAATGAATCATTCTCCGAACTCGGAGGCGTCAGAATGCAGCTGAGCATTCTCTGCTTTGTCCTGTGTCTGCTGATCTGGGATTCATAGTCAGAGCCCTTGTGTGGCCTGACCCCAAGCACGGGTGGGTGGGGGAAATGTGTCGCCCCCTGAACTGGTGAGGTGGGGCTAAGAGTTCAGCGATACTTGGGGAACTCCTGCACAGGCTCCTTCAGCAAAACTGTATCTGGAGTAAACAAAAAAAAGCTTCATTTTGATTCCTCCAGTTTCCTTCCATTAGTGGAAACATGTTCTGGCTTTATGGCAGTGGGAGAATGTGGCTCTTCCTAATCCTCAGAGCCCTGGACCTGCTTAAGGAATTACAACTCCGAGTAATATATTGATTTTCCTCCTACTCTTCAGCTGAGGTTTGACCCTCTTTGGCTCAGCCAGCCTGGGAATGTGCTCCCAGCTTAATTTAAGGGAAATCTGGCTAGGGCAGGACTGTGAGGCCACATCCCTGGGGTCAGGGTCTCTCATATCTCACTGCCATCCTTGTGTCCGTGCTACTCTGCTCTGTGTGTGTGTGTTTGCAGTGAACAGCATCACCTTGGCAGTGAATCTCGTGGGCTGCCTCGCGTGGCTCATTGGAGGCGGCGGAGCTGTAAATTTTGGACTGGCAATTCTCTGGCTCATTCTCTTTACGCCCTGCTCCTATGTCTGCTGGTTTAGACCTATTTACAAAGCTTTCAAGTAAGTGGTCGCACCTGAGCCTGGCTTCTTTTTGCCTTGTTTTCCTTCCTGAACCATCACTGTTTAGCCTGGGGCGTTGCCTAAATTACTAGGGGAATTTCATTCTGTCCAGCCTTTCTAGCTTTACTTTCTAACCTTCAAAACAAGGGTGTTTGGGATTTCCCGAGGGCCAAACCCCCAACCATGTGATGTAAGAGCACCCTCCATGTGCCTCTGTGCAGCAGCGGGGGAGAGTGGTGAGGATGCAGTTGGGGTGCAACTCTCCCTCTCTCTCATCCTTGAGGCTTCTTTTGTATTTTTCCACAAGTCCTCGAGGTGTTTGTATGGGTTATCCGTGCTGCTGAGATTGATTCCCAAATCTAGAAGTCTGGGGATGTATTTATTCCCCATGTGGGGTGGTGTAAGCCAAGAGCTGTGTCCCAGCATGGATGTCATCAAGCTCAATGTGCAGAGCTGGCCGAGCCATGGAGAGGGTCTGGTGCCCCCGTGGCTTTTCCCAGGTGCCCCTTCACCACCTTCAGCCTCTTGCAGTTTTTCTTTTGCCTTTAATTTTGCTTCTCACCACCCTCCTGCTAAATCACAGCCGGGTCTGAGACATAGGAGCATCTCCTCGAAGCACAGCAGGGATGGAGGTGCAGGGAGTGACCGAGCCCTCTCTTGCAGGACAGACAGTTCCTTCAGCTTCATGGCCTTCTTCTTCACTTTCATGGCCCAGCTGGTGATCAGCATTATCCAGGCGGTGGGAATCCCTGGATGGGGGGTCTGGTAAGGAAAATGCTTCTGTGTTGGGTGCAAGGGTGGTCACCATGGTGTTTTAACATCCTCGGTGCTTCTTGCCTTGGGGAGGATGGTTTGAGGAGCTGGGAAGGATGCTGGCAATTTGGGAAAGCTGGTTGTTTTCATCTCCTTGCAGTGGCTGGATTGCAGCGATTTCCTTCTTTGGGACCAATGTGGGGTCAGCTGTGGTGATGCTGATCCCCACCGTGCTCTTCACAGCCATGGCAGTCTTCTCCTTCATCGCTCTCACCATGGTATGGCAGGAGAAATAGGTGTGACACGTTGCTTCGGGGGGGCCCTCGCTGCCCCCCTGGGAGCTCAGCACCAGCTGCAGACACTCAACCCCTCTGGATTTTCCCTCCAGGTGCACAAGTTTTATCGGGGGAGCGGCGGCAGCTTCAGCAAAGCGCAGGAGGAGTGGACCACGGGGGCATGGAAGAACCCCCACGTACAGCAGGCGGCCCAGAACGCGGCCATGGGGGCGGCACAGGGCGCGATGATGCAGCACGAGACGCAGTACTCGGCCACCCCCAACTACACCTACTCCAACGAGATGTGAGCAGCAGGACTCTGTCCTCAGGAGGAAGAGCTGGGGCGGGGGGGGAAGAGAGGAGGAAGAAGGCTGAGCGAGTTTCTGCTGAGCTGTTTCGGAAAGCTGGAGTGTACCATAGTGGTGGTTCTTTTCCCGTCTTTGTAATGAGATCCTTTGGGATTCTTTTCTTTTCCTTTTTTTTCTTCTTTTGAGCTCTTATTTTCTCCTTTCTTTTTCATTCTGAAGAGGCTGTGAGTTGACCTGCAGGGCTCTTGTTGTGCGTGGTAGTCAGTGTCTGTTCACGTCTTTTTTTTCCCTGTGGAATAGTGTACAGTGGTGGTTTTTTAATTACTGTGGTGATAGGTGTACGTTAGAACCTCATCAGCCAAAAGCCCCCCACACACCCCCAAAAAGGGAAAAACAGCAACCAGCACCCATCTTCCCTCTTGGAATAAGCCCTGAACCACAGGTTTCTGACATGTGTGAGTTTTCTCTTTCAGTTGGTAGCATCCAGCCACTTGCCATTGTTTCATCAAGGGCAAACAGTCCTGGGAATTCTCCTTTTTCTTTTTGCTTTTTAACTAGCAGGTGGCTGGTTGATTTAGCATTAAAAAAAAAAAAGGGGGGGGGGAATGAGAAACCCTCAATCCTGCTGTTGATATGCTGGAAGCCAAGAGATTCCTAATCTACACCCTGGCTCAGGATCTACAACTTCTCTCAGTGTGTGATGTTGTAAGTGAGTAGTTTACACACTTTGACATGGAGGACCTGTGTGTGTATGTGTGTGTTTGTGTGTGTGTGTGTTGGGGAGCAAGGACAGGTTTTCCCTGCGGGATACAACTGTCCCATTCTGGATTCTGCATCCTGAGTCTGTTTTTTTTAAAAGGCTTCTGTTTTGAAAAGCAGTTGTAAAAGCAGCAGAGCGTTCCTCAGAGGACCTACTCTTGGGCAAGGCTGCAGGTCAAATCTTGCCACCCCGTATCCAAGCAGTCTCCCTGACGACAGAAACAGCCAGGCCAAGATTTGTCCCTCCTAGCTTTGGAGGCATATGCTAATTAAAGGCTCTTTAGGAAACCTCCAGGCTGGCAGGAAGCATTCCCACTTACTTGTGCTCCTAAAAAGCGTGGTGAGATGTGGCCATGTGTTTTCTTGGTGCAGAAATCCCTGCCAGCCCTGAATCCTGCCCAGTTTGGGGATGGTGGGCATTAAATAATGATCCTGCACCCTAGCAAGAGGCAGCTGAGCTCAGACTAACACCTCTTGGGGAGAGTGACTAGCACACCCTGGAAAAGACTGTGAGTGGGATCATAAATGGGATGGATGCTGCAGGGCAGGAGTCAGGAAAGCTACTTCTCAGAGATGCTTTTCAACTCTAAATGCACTTTAAATATGCCAATTTTTTTTCCCAAGTCCTTGAAAAGCAGTCCAAACAGAATCCAATCCAGCCCCTTCCTTAGCTCCAGTATCTCCTGCCTTGCACGGGGAAGGAGCTTGGTGTGCCACCAGCCAGGGCTATATGAGTCCCCAGCCCCTCACCCATCCCCTCCAGCCCCCCAGTGATGCTTGGATGTGACCCCTACCCCTGAGAATCACCCCAAAAAGGACCTTCTCTTCTCCAGCAAAGCACACCAAGACTAGTTTCCTTTTTAAGGTACCACTTCAGTCATTATGCAGTAGGCAGTCATCTCTTGACCAGACTAAAATGCAGCTATTGATAAAATGCCTGTCTGTGCGTGTGTGTGTATATATTTATGTATAAAATGTCAGGAGAAAAGTAATCCTTTGCTGAGCCTATTATGTTTAATCAGGTTTAAATATTGTGCAATCCATTTCTAGCTCGCCTAAAACTTACTCTGCCAAACCATGTGCTCTGTCATCCGTGTCTGAGAAATGATGGATTAAGTGACTTCACCTTTTGCATTGACAATAAGATGCATCAATAATAACTGTAACAAGCTGTAACTAACAGACATTGCTTCAGCACCTACCCCTCCTCTCCGGTGTGTCTCCTGAGTGTGTGAGCGCTGAAATGTGCCCCTGTGACACCAGCCGGGTTGGAAACTCTACCCTCTGTTCTCACCTTGATTATTTTTAAGCTGTCCCTGCTTAAGGTGGGGCTGATGTGGTTGTGATCAAAGCGGGGTGCTCCTGAAGCCCACAGGGTAGGAGAAATGGGGTGTTCCTGCAGCCGGGCAAGAGGAAGCTCTGGATAGAACACACCTGGGGGTTTCCTGATGTCTCCCTGTTGCTTCCCGTGTCCTGCAGTCAGCAAAACAGAGCTCTCTGCCTCTTGCCTTTCATGCTGCTTGCTTGTAGCTGATATTAGAGGGATGTCCAAATACAGCTTAAAAGCAGCAGTTATCTGGAAAGGGTTGTGGACCACACATTGCCCCAGATCTGTCGTGCTCGCATAATCATGGAATGGCTTGGGTTGGAAGGGGCTTCAAAGATATCCAGCAGGGACACCTTCCACTAGTCAAGGTTGCTCCAAGCCCTGTCCAACCTGGCCTTGGACACTTCCAGGGATGGGGCAGCCACAGCTTCTCTGGGCAACCTGGGACAGGGCCTCACCACCCTCACAGGGAAGAATTTCTTCCCAGTATCCCATCTAAACCTACTCTCTTTCATTTTGAAGGCATTCTCCCCTGTCCTGTCTGCACCTCAGGCAATAAGTGGTTCTTTAACACACTTTCCCCTGTGTGGCTGCCCTCAATCCTTGTAGGAAAGGTTTCCCTCCTGGTCTGTAGCACTTCCATGGGCTCAGATATCACCTGGAGCTGCCACTTGAAGGGACCTCAGACCCTCCCCTCTCCTCAACATGCCTTTTATGCCCCCACCAGCAGCGAGTTTTGCTGCCCCCTGTTATTGCCAAAACCCTGCCACGAGCCAGAATCCCCCTTAAACAACTTCCCCAGCACTCTGAAGCCACCCATGTGCCAGCCCTGGGCGAGATCCCCCTCGTGGGCTTCGCCGCCGCGGCGCGGGCGCAACTGCGGCACCGAGGGGCACAAAGGCCTCCCGAAGGGCAGCGGAGCCGCCGGAGCTGGGGCTGGGGGGGGCCGTGGGGGCAGGACGGGGGGGGGGGGGGGGGGGGCGGGAGGCCGCCATGACACCCGCTCCGCCCGCCGCCGGCGCCAATCGGCGCAATTTCCCGGCGGCCCCCGCGCGGGCCGGGTCGCCCTCAGGCCGCGCTGCCGCCGCTGGTCTCAGGCCCTGCGGCCGGAGCTCGGGGGTTGCCGCCCTGCCGTCATTGCGGACCGCGCCCGTCCTGCCTCCGCCGGTATAGAAACAAACGCTGTTTGTTATGTTCTGGAAACCCGCAGGGGGTTTCTCGGCGCTGTTCTGTGCATGCCTTTTTTGCAGCATTTCGGAGCTATTTCGAGCATCACTACAGCATTAAAAATCTGTTCAAATAACGCGTAAGGCCTCTAAATTGCTTGTTTTCCAGTGGCTGTTTCCCGAGAGCTGTATTTGGGTAAGAGAAAAGCGCAACCCAGAACTTTAATATCATTATTACATATATGTTGTGTATATTATATATTATTATTTTATTATAATATATTATTATATATTGTATATAATAATATATATTATGTATATTATCACAATATTATTAATATTATATTTTATATTATATTTTTATATTTCATATACTATATATAATATAATTTATTGTATTATTATATTATATATTATATATGTTTTTATATATAATATATATTTTATTGTATTATTATATATTATTTATTATATTGTATTTCATTTAATTATATGTTATTACAATATATACTAATATATATTGTATATATATAATTATATATATAAATATATCACATTATAATATCTTATATGTAATAATATTGTCTGTATTATAATATGCAGCTTTCATTATAATTTTTATCACTTCTACCTTTTTGCCATTATTTTACAATTGTTATTTTAAAAATATTTTATGATTTTGTAATTTTTAGTATTTTATAGTTACTTTACCAGTTTTAGAATTGTTTTATAATTTTTATAATTTATAACGTGCCTAACCTCTTATTCCCCAGGCTTTCATTTGTGGGTGCTTTGGAGAATTAATTGTCATTTAGGAATCATAAGGGAAATTTGGAAAGCATCCTAAGGATGTTTTAATTAGATAATAATTTTAATTATTTATAAATAAACAATACCTTTCTAATTTTAATTAGATATAGATTAATATATGAAGCATGCAGTAGCATTAAAATCCCCCAGCCAATGTGCTTGCTACATTTCCTCACCTCTAATTACCCTTGCTAATCAGCATAGCTGAAATTGGGCTCTTATCCTGGTAATACATTTTATAAACACGCTGAGAAACTTCTGGGGCTGGAGTTAAACATGTTAATTCTGAGCAGAGCATGGGAAAAGAAGGTGGTGGTGGTGTTGTGAGGGGATTAGAAGGGGTGTTCATCTGGGTGAGGGGCTCAGAATTCCACAAAGCTGCTGCACAACCATGAAGGATCCCAAGTTAACCTGCTCCTGGTAGTGACTGAAGGGTTGATGGGATATTGGGAAGAAATTTTCCCATTGATGTTCTGGCACAGGTTGGCCAGAGAAGCTGTGGCTGCCCCATCCGTGGAAGTGCTCAAGGCCAGGTTGGATGGGGCTTGGAGCAACCTGGGATAGTGGAAGGTGTCCCTGCCCATGTCAGAGGGTGGCACTGAATCACCTCTAATTTCCCTTCCAACCCAAACCCTTCGGTGATCCTATGAAATTCCTCTCTCTGGGGAATCCAGCCCCCTCACTCCAACATCTGAGTTGCTCCCAAAAATAAGGGCAGCCTAAACATCATCTTCTTCATCTTTGTTCCACCCAGAGTGCTTCCAAGCAGCTTTGTCTGAATAATAAGAACATCACTGGTATGGAACAAACTTCACTGAACATGATGATTTTTCAAGGACTGAATTTACTCTTTGCTAATTCCTTGTTAATTGATGATATTTTGATATTTGAGATATTTGTATCAATTCTAATGATTTCCTCACCAGAACAGTCATTTGTGATTTTTACTGGTGTGGCAGCAGCACAGGGAAGCCAGGAGGAGGCAGGAGACCTGAATTAAAGCTGCTAGGGAATAATTTCTAGTGCTGCTCTAAATATTTAGGAATACAATAAGAAATAGGATGATTATGCTTGCCCTGAGACCTCAAATTTTTAAATATTAAGACATCTCCCTGAATTTTTTATCCACCAGGAGTACAAGGAGAAAGCAACTCAGCTAGGGGTTGTATGTCTTTGCAGCACTTGATGTGAAAGGTATTTATCCTAAATTCTTGACCATGTTCAATGTGTGAGAGCATATTTTATTTGGTTTTAGGGCTGGGGTTAGCAGAGCATGTTTTTGGCCTCCTAGTACAGGTTTTAGGGGTGTGTTTACAGTATCTGAGAGAAAATTGTAATTAAACATTAAGCTGGGTTTAAAGGTTTGCTGGTGCTTGAAAGCTTTGTGGGTTAGACTCTGTTCTGAATTACTCTGAGTCCTGCAGAGTCCAGGTTTGGATCTGTGCCCTCTGGAATATGTTGGGGTTGGAGCCCTGCTGTGCTTGGAGGTTAGTCCGGTGTCTTTGTTTTTCTGTGCTTGCAGAGTTTGATTGGAGCATGGAGCCTGTCTCCCCGCTGGAACCAGGGATTCCTGCAGGAAAAAACTCACCCGTGCCACAGAAAAAATTCCATGTCTTGGTGGGGGTGACTGGAAGTGTGGCTGCTCTGAAGCTGCCCCTGCTCGTTGTGGAATTGCTGAAAATCCCTGGGGTAAGTAAAAGCTGTTGGTGGAGCTTTGTAAAGCTGGAGTTACCCTGTTTTTGAGGAGAGATCACATGCCTCCTGCTGAAGTGAAAAGTTCCTCCTTGGAGCCCTTCAGTTTAACAATTTTTTGGAGGAGAATTCCCCCAGCTTTTAAGACTTGATTTTTTTTTTCCCCTATCAATTAACACTTGACTAGGTCTTGGCTTTGGATGGGTTTTTTCCTGGAATTTGCTCTTGTCAGTCAAATTGCCAGATGTGGCTGCAGACAGAGGTGATGCATCTAGAACTGCAAAATCTCCAGGATATTGCAGTTTTCCATCTGTGGGATATGGATTTTCGAAATATAAACGCTGCTATCTGACCAAGAGAGGGGGAACCAGACCTTGTAAAACCAGAAATAGAAAATACACGCTGCTATATGAGTCTATGCACTTTTTTTTTTACTCTTAATTATCTGGAGTAACAGAAGTGCCCAGCAGAGGCCACTGGTAACTGATCAGGGAGGGAAACATGCTCTTTTCTGCTGTAGAATAAAGTTAGAGGAAACTTTTAAGAAATGGAGCAGATATTTTGGAGCAGCAAAATGAAAAACTGGCAGAAGCAAGAGGGAGCACTTAAATCGGAGATTTATTGGTTAAATTGCTTCATGAATATCCTTTAGAATGATTTGGAAGGGTTTATCTTGTGAATGCATTGAGTAGAGGCACGAGAGGTGCTGATTTATCTGGTTTATGTTGGTATCCAAGCTGGAAAGAGTACTGGAGGGGAGGCATGGGTTGCAGAGAGAAGTCTCAGTTAATTTATTGCTTGATCTGAAGTGATTAGTGAGGTCAAAGGTCCTGGCCTGAAGTAAGAAAGACAAAGAAAAATGATACCAAGGAAGGGAGTGATCAGCACAGAGCCAGAGATACGATCTTCTAATCCTCTCTCTCTTGGATTACCTTGGCTGTTGTCTCTTTTCCTTTTTTCCTGGTGCTTGGAACATCCTTTTGTGAAGTTAACAGGCAGAATGCAAGTGATCCATGGTAGGAATGTGAGTCAAACCCCTCCTCTCTGAGTGTTTGATTCATAATTAAAAGCTGCAGGTAGCTGAACCCAAACTCTGTGTGCAGACCTAGAGGACTGTGACATCTGGTGCAGACTTTATGGCCACTGGTTTTAGGTTTTAGTAGTATAAAAGGCAAAAGTGAAACGTCCAGGAGTTTCTAACACTAAATTTATTGATAAAAATTATTTATTTACTCGTTTCTGCTGTGATTTCAAGGCCTGCTGAGTCAGTGTAACTTTCCCATTGAGTTTGTTGGGTCCTACACAAGGCTGTTGCATCAGTTTCTTTACTGCTGGAGAAGAACTTTCCAAAGCCCTCGGCTGAGGTAGGGCAGGAGCCAAAGGAAGGCCTTTGTACCAAAGGAGGTGTGGTCAAGGGCTTGAAACTGGAGTGGTTAGTTTAAATTGTATTTTGGCTGAAACAATCCGTGGTGAATGACTTGGCAGGGTGATCTCGCTGCTCATTAAACTTTAACATCTTCTCGAGGGTGACTGCAGTGCACTGCCTTTTGTTTATCTTCTTTGGAGATCTGGGAAATTTCAACTGGGTGCAGATTATTGTCCTTGCACCTGGTGTGGTGCAGAGACAGCACAGGGTCTCATCATCTCACACACCTCATTCGTAGAGTTTTACAGTGGCAGGCACACCATGACAAAAATCATATTGGCAGGATATTGGTTAGTAATAGGCTTTTGGGAGACATTGGAGCCCCTTCCAGTCCCTAAAGGAGCTCCAGGAGAGGTGGAGAGGAACTTTGGACAAGGGCCTGGAGGGACAGAACAAGGAGGAATGGCTTTAAGCTGAAAGAGTTTATACTAACAGGTTTAGATTAGATATTAGGAACAAATTCTTCCCTGTGAGGGAGGTGAGGCCCTGGCACAGGTTATCCAGAGAAGCTGTGGATGCCCCATCCCTGGAAGTGTTCAAGGCCAAGTTGGAAAGGGCTTGGAGAAACCTGGGGGGTGAAACTGGATCACCCTCAAGGTCACTTCCAAACCAAACCATTCTGTCATCCTGTGATAAAGAAAGGCAAGGACAAACCTTTCTGTGGGTGAGATGTTTTGTCCTTGAAGCTACAGGATGTCAGCTGCACTTTAGGCTTAAATCACACCATGTCACTTCACTGTGCACGTGCCAGGCAGCCTCTACATTAGCTTGTAAGTGCCATTTAACAGGGGAGCTGCTCATTCACTTGTGGTGAGGCTGTCTGTGAAGATTTTGCTGTCAAAACTGAGAAAGTTATTAGAAAATAATCACACACACCCTTAAACCTGAGCAGAAAGGGCTGTGCCAGGAGAATCCTCTAACAGAGACCAGCAATGTTGCCTTGAACACAGGAGAGCAATTTTGCAGTAAAGTTTTATTTTGGAGATTTGGCTTAAGTGGTCTAAGCCAAAGACCTCTAACTAATCTAAACTGTCTCCACTGAGGGAATTTGAGTATGGCTAGACTGCCTTTATTAAGATATCCATGGGCAAACAGAGGGTGTGCCAGGTAAATAGGAAAAAAACCCCAAGCTATGTAGGCTAAAGTGATCTTGAGAACACTGATCTCTTTGCAGCATAGCTGGAGGGACTTGAAGGACTTGCTGAGAACAAGTCCCACCCAGCAGAAACCCACCCCAGCAGAAAACCTTCATTAGGGAGAATATTTAACTCACAGAGCGGTTTTCTTGGTGGAGTGGCAGAGTCACCAGCACTCAGAGTCCTTGAACATCCCTCTGGTATGTTCTGGCTTGTAGTGGGTTGGATGCAGTGCTCAAAAGCCAGAGCTATTCTCTAATCCTGGGCTTATGCTTGGAAGAGATAATTATTTTTTTTTTAATGGTACCATTTCAGAGACAAGACATACCCCTTCAAACTGCACAGTGCTCTTTAAAATCCCCAAGTAAATATTCTCTTGCAGACTGAGGTTAACACCTCACCCGAGCCCGTGGTGCTGCAGAGAGCGGCGTTAGCACCTTTGTGGGTGCTGCTGCTTGGCACGGTGCAGCTTCCTGTGGGGTGAGGTTAGCATGGAAATAATACAGTTAGTTCATGGCTGTGAATGTGATCTTCACGCTCAAAAACAGTACAAACAGCTGTGATTCCAAATCAGGGTCACTCGGAAAAGAACAGACATTTAGAAGAGGCAAAGAAGCAAATGTGCGATACCAAAAACTGGTGTCATGTGCAGCTATATTTTCCCTTGACTTTCCCTTCAGGAAATGGGGGAAGTTACCAAAGACCACAATATGCTAAGGCTGGGATTTTGCTCTGCTCCCAGCTGTTATTCTGCTCATACAGCCTGCAGGGAATCAACACTGCCCCATTCCCAGTAGAATAAATGGTGTTGGGAGCTGGGCTAATGTGGTTTGTCACATCAGCCACTCCCGTTGCAGAGAACTTGGAGGTTTCCAGCAGTTGGTTTCAGCAAGAGTGCACACACCAAGTGCTTAATCAGTTTTCTACCTCAAGCCACAATTTTCCAAGAGGCAGAAGCTGCTGGTGAGTTTGGTTTCTCCCCATCTCACACCACACATTGGGTTCTGTGAGCTGCTGGAAGGAGCAGACAGTAGTTGGAAGTGGATAATACCATGGAAAAGGGATATTTTTCACTGTAATCAGTGGCCTGAGGTGCATCTTTCACATTACCAGTTTTCAGAGTATTCTTTCCTTGTGCTGGCCTGCCTGTTGACTGGTCTAAGGAATATCCTTGGAAGGAATTGCAGATGGAAGTCCAGTTGCATGGGGGATCAGGGCATGCAGAGCCACTCGGACACTGCCTCTGATTTGGGGCTGGTTCTGGTGAACCTACGGTTCACTGCTTGTGGCAGGAGCTGTTGGCAGCATTTATCAGTGCTACAGGTCACTAGGGGAAAAAAAACCTTTTTCCACCAGTTTTCTGCAGGAAATGAGAGGTTCACCTTAGCACCTCCTAAGCATGTGTTTCAGATCTGAGGGATGGGATAGGGTTTTCCCAGTATATAACAATAACTGAAGGTTCCCCTGGCTTTGCAGGTTTATCTGAGGTATCAGAGAGAACCTTCATATCCTTTCACCCAGTCTCTCTTTGTGGAAGCCACTGGTTTACTGCACAAAAATGCTGTGCTATGAACATACCTACACAGAGGCTTTCCTCTTCCCACCACCTTGCTTTGATAGGAAGGATAGCTGGAAGACACAACTCCCACTTGTTTCTGGTAAGATCAGCAAGTCTGATTAACACTGTTTTAAAATGTAGCATCCCACAATCTCTAGCTTCTTCCCCACCTTTGGGATCAGGAGGTCATGGAGCGAGAGAGGTGGGGCAGAAGGAGGCAGAGAGAGGTGCAGGACATGATCCATTCAACCAGGAAACCATACTCTGTGTTCAAAGCTGCTCTTTTTCTGGGAAGCCTTGTGCAGCAGAGGTGGGTGCTGAGCCCCAGCATACCTACGTGTCTCTCAGCACCTATGTTGATCACTCAGCTTTCTCTTGGCACAGAGCTTCCTCTTGGCTCCCAATGTGGGAAGAGCAGTCCTGGCAGTGCCGTGTTGGCATTGGCCACCTTGTCAGTTGTGGTTCAGGGAATCCACTGAGGCGAGATGCTCCCTTCCTCCCTTTGGCAGGCATGTCTGGGGATTAAAGGGCATCTTTCAGTTTCACAGGGCTTTGGTTTGCTGCTTCTTCCCTTTGAAGTTCTGTGCAGAACTGCACCTCGTTGTCACCTGCACTGCCCTCTCTGCTGTCCTTGCTGTGAACGGGTTTGGCAGGTGGGAACCTGTCCATTTTAGGTTGGCATGAAATGAGCCTCTGTCTCCTGTGGATATCTGCGGTGGCTTGGCCTTTCAGCTTTGAATAGGCAAGGTCCTCTGAGAATCCACAGAGCTTTCAAAACTGTCCTCGAGTCTAACCATTGGTCTTGTTCTTTCTGCTTAGCTCGAGGTGAAGGTGGTCACTACTGAGAGAGCAAAGCACTTCTACAATGCTCAGGAGATTCCTGTCACCCTCTATGGCGACGAAGATGAATGGCAGGTGAGTTGTTCTTGCAAATAGAAGCACTCATCCAAGTTTCTTTGCAAGAAACCACACTTAGTTCTTGTTTAATCCTGGGCCAGAACCCACTCCTTGGTCTAGTAATGTATGTTTGGAATATGGCTTTCGAAGACCGTGATGTAAATGAGGAAGAAGAAAGAGGCTGCCCTGATGTACTGGAGGATTTTGTCCCGCCTCAGCAGACCTGCAGCAGGCAGTGTTCTCTCACCACCCAGGAATCAGCTGCTCTGAGAGGAGTGTCAGGAAATGTCAAGAAAGCCACTGCAGAGCTGTGGTGAGCGTGTTTGGTGCTTGTCGTGAGTCATACTTGTCACGAAGGCAGCAGCTTCTTCCCCTGAGCTCAGCTGTCAGGGCTGGGAACATCTCTGCACCCTGTAAAATGGCTCTTTCTCCTGTCTGCAGTTTTGCTGACACACTTGGAGAGTCCTTGAGTATGGAGAGGTCCATTGTATAAGCATGAAGACTTTTTTCCCCATACATTTTATCCCTACTTTGCAGTAGTGATCCTAGTAGAAGGTGCTTTACTCTTTACCACTACTCCTGCCAATGCACTCACACATGAGTATCACTTTTAAGAGGAGAGAGACATGCCAGTGGCAGTGGCTAGGAAACTTTCTGGCTGGTCTAGAGATTTGTAGAGATCTACTGGATCCCAGGGTGCTACAGCTCCAGGCAGTTATTTCTGAGGAATCTTCAGTGGAGTAATAGAAGAGGTGCAGGTCAGGCTTTGAGGTCTGCTGGCACACTGGAAAGCAGGCATGGAAACAATCACAGAATCACAGAATGCTTTGGGTTGGAAAGGACCTCAAAGCTCATCCAGTACCAGCATCCTGCCATGGGCCAGGACACCTTCCACTAGTCCAGGTTGCTCCAAGCCCCATCCAACATGTCCTTGGACACTTCCAGAGATGGGGCAGCCACAGCTTCTCTGGGCAACCTGTGCCAGGGCCTAATTAAAAGTGACTTGTACAATTAGGGGTCTGTACCTCGTTAAAAGCCAGTGGAAAGCTTCACTTCAGTGTGAAGCTTATAAATCACATGGGTTTCCTAGGAGATGTGCCCCTGGTTTGGTCCTACCTGGCTTCAGCTGGTTGGTAGGATGGAGCTCTTTTCCCTGCACAGGTGTGATATGTGTTGAGGGAACTCTTAGGAACAATTCCAAAGCTGAGGGATGCTGTGGATGAGGAAGGCTCTTTCCTGTGAGTTGAAATCTGTGGTTGTCAGAGGTATGAATTGTCTTTGTGGGGAAAGGACCTCCCCACATCACTGCCATCCCTTAACTGTGCTCCCTAAACACAGGAGTGTGTTTTCTGAGGTGGGATTGGTGAAGTGCCCGTTGTTCCCAGCGTTCCCTGTGAGGGTTTGGTGATCCCCATCGTGTCTCCTCCGCAGCTGTGGAAGGGCCGGTCGGACCCCGTCCTGCACATCGAGCTCCGGCGCTGGGCTGACCTCATGGTGGTGGCACCTCTGGATGCCAACACGCTGGCAAAGGTTGCCAATGGCATCTGTGACAACCTGCTGGTGAGTAACTGGGGCTCTGCCTGCCACTCCTCTCACCTCTCAGGACTGCCTGACCTTTCCTTCATGGAAAATTGTGCTTCTGCAGCGTCATGAACAGCGAGATTTGCATGTTCTGCCTCCATCTGCTTGTCTCTTCCTCAGGATGATTCCCCTGTCCTTTCTCAAACAGTGGGTCTTTCCTTCCCTGACCTACATCCCTTCCCACTCCTCAGTCTCTTCTCTTATTTCCCAGTCCCCACTTTTTGCTTTTCCTGCTTTTTCTGGAGGATGGTATTTATTTCTACCTCCACACTCTCTCTCTCATTCATAAACAGAAACACATACACACACACACACACACAGTCACTTTGAGTTCCTCTCTGCATTTTTTTGATGTAATCTGGAAAGACACCTGTGAGATTAGATAAAACTCTTTATTTCCTGCTACCTCATCACCTCCTCACCTAACATAGCACAGACATTCCAACATGCTCACGTTTACTTAACTTCCAGTCTCAGCTACAGAGTATTTTGCTTGTTCAGGCTTGGTTTTTTTGGTATTGAAAGTGCTCTTTAGGCTCTTCAGGCAAATCAGAAAGTGTATTAAAAGAGTGTGCTTCTCTGTTGGGTGCTGAGAACCTTCAGTGGGGCTGACTGTTTTGTGGCCAGGCATTAACCACACACAAGATCTCTCAGGAAGCAGCAGACTGCATGACCAACAGCCTTTTGGGTAAGAAATGCATATAAATGAACAAAATCCACCCGAATTAGATTACTGGGGTTCTGAGAGAAGTCAGAAAGAGCTGTGGGAGGGACAAGCAATGTCTTGTCCTTCTGGATCCCTTCAGTACTATGGATCTGATGGTTTAGCAGAGGGAAGAGCTCAGGAGAGATATCAGGGATGCATGGCTTCACAGATTCCTGCCAGTCTTTTCAGAGAGCCTGATGAAAGGAAGAGGGAGCTCCAGGAAAGGAAAGCAGGTGCTGGAGGTGCTGGTTGGCAATTTAGAAAATATTACAGCAGATATCCTTGTGGTGGGAAGGGTTCAAGTCACAGGATATAAAAAGGATGGGCATGGTTCCTATAAGGACTCTGATCCAAGGAGAGCCCTGCACCAGGGACTGCTGCTCACTGGGGAGCTCATTTGCGTGACTTAAACGCTGCTAGGCCTGGGGAAACTGATGGGCATTGCATTAAGAACAAGCAGCATTTATCTTTTTAAGGAGATGAGGTGATACTGGGTTATCTGGAAGTGCTGCTACTAGATAGTTTGTAATCTGCCAGCGTCTGCTGCAGCAGCCCATATGTGTTTGTGTCATCCTCTGCTTGTATCCCAGACTCAGCAGTGCTTCCCTACAAGAAGTTATGGAACCAGCTGCCAGATAAGTTCAAAAAGACTCACTTGCCAACTTTCAGTGTTTATCTTTACAGCTGGCTTACCCGAAGTGTTGCCCAGGGATTTCACTGTAGCTGATAAGAATTGTGGTCACCCCTCAACTTCTCTGTCTCCCACAAGGGCTGGCAGTCTGTGCGCATCCTGTTCCTGCTTAGTTTGCTCCAGGCTGGGCTGCTGGCTTGGCCCTGGGCCATAGCAGGATGGGATCTGTCCTCTTTGTAGCCTCCCTCATCTTTCCTGCCTGGCAGACGTGAGCTTTGCTGGAATGTGATACAAATTAGTCTCAGCCTTGTGAGTTAGTCCACCTGCACTGACAGATAGAGGCTTTTGACCTCAACATGACCTCCAGGCTGGGAAGGCAATTCTGTGCAGCAAAGGGATGGGAAGGAATGAGGAAATCCAACCCATTTCTTGGCTTCTCTTGTAGACTTGTGTCATCCGCGCGTGGGATCTGAGCAAACCTCTGCTCTTCTGCCCAGCCATGAACACGGCCATGTGGGAGCATCCCATCACAGCTCAGCAGGTGGAGCAGCTGAAAGGCTTTGGCTACACGGAAATCCCCTGTGTGGTAAAGAAACTCGTGTGTGGAGATGAAGGTCAGTCCTTTTCCGTGCCTCCTGACCCTTTCCCTGCCCCAGCACTGCTCTCATCCCAAAGGGGCGTGCGTCCTTTTGTTGTGTGGCCTCTGGGATGTTGAACTGCCAGGGTTTGTACAAACAAGCTGAAGCTTTCCCCTGTATTATTCCTCTTTATTAATTTTTAAGTAGTCTTAAGGGACCGTCCAAGCCAGGCTTTCAGATGAGCCTGATATTGAACAGAAATGCTCCTTCAAGAAGAGAGGAGATCAAAGAAAAGGGAAGCTCTGCTGTGAATGTTATCAGCCTGGGATTTGTGTGTCCTGACTTTGCCCTCTGTTGTGACTGGGGGCTGTTTTCCTCATGCCTCAGTTCATCAGCTCTGCCATCAGGATAAAATCTTGTCCCTGAGAGCAGACAGTGAGAAGAGCCCTTTGAAGATGTGGCTGAGGGTGTAGCTGGACACACATTTAACTTTTGTGGTATTGTTGTTGCCTGGGTTACTTTTCAGCTTCCCAGTGTTGATTTGGGGTTTTGATATCGGATTTATCTATGAAGTGAAAAAGGGGGTGGGGGAAGTTGTCATGGTCAGATTCAATAGATTTAGCTTGCAGTGCTAAGAAATAGTACTAAAATGGTCTCATTTGCATTTTAGGAGCTGCTTTAAATGGAGGTATTTTGACTTTTGGGAGTGGTTTTGATACAAACCATTTGGATGAATGGATTTGGGTTTTTATTAAAATTTTATTGGACAAATTGTCTGTAAAATGTCCCCAGTTCCAGCCATAATAGCAAAATAGAAAACATGCTATTAACTGCACAGTAGAATGCTCCTACTTTTGTGTAAAAACCCCAACTCCAGCAGGATTTTAACCACCCTTTCAGTTCAATAAACAGTCTGTACCTAAGCCAGGATGTTATAGTGTCCTTCAGGGTCAAATTCTAAGGCTAGCTTAATTTTTGAATCCTTAGGTAGCTGCAGTGCCTCTAGAGATTGTATTTTTTTATCTGAAGACTAGGAAATATTTACAATTAAGTAAGTGTAGTCAAGTAACTCAGGCATCAGTTGAAATATCCTGGATGATTATCCTTCCACTGGGATTTTAGACATGATTACATCAAATTTCTTCATATCCAGCTCAGCTGTCTCTGCTGTGAGAGCAAACTCCTGAAGGAGCTGGGAGGAGAGGGGTGGCACAGACAGCTGTGCTGGGAGCAGCCACCTCTGACTCAACTCCACTTGTGTTTGTGAGTCAGTTCACAACAAGATCTTCCTGTTGGCAACACCAGGATTTTCCTGGCAGTTTGTAAGAAAATTATGGCAGAGCAGTGATGGATTCCATCTCTCTGAATACCCAGTGCTCCACCACTGACTGTTTCACCTCTTCCCCTGTTTTTTCAGGCCTTTCACCCCACAGCCTCTTCCACTCTCATTTTGGTTTTGTGGGTTCCATCCACACAGGGGTTTGCCTGGGTTCCACCCAGAAAGCATATAGCAACACTCACACATCTGGTGCAGAAGAGATTCAGTTTGCACCAGTTTTGTCTGTTGACATTGTGGTTTGTTTTGCTCTAAAAGAGGTTTCTCTTCCTCAACCCATGTGGTTGGTCTCACCTGAAATGTGCCCAGATCCTCACTATCGCCAGGTTTCTGCATTACAAGCTTTACCTGATTAATTTTTCTCCCTTAGTAAATGGGCAGTTTTAGACAGAAAGTTCAGGTCAAAGAGAGTTAAACTAAATTAAATTGAGTTCCTTGTTTGGATAGTTTCCATACTGACAGTATCTTCATCATCCTTGGCTGGATTTCTCAAGCCAGGCACACTGGAAGATTTCTAGTTGTAGGCATAAGCTGTGCTGTAAGATGGGCTGCTTAGCAAGATTTTGCTTTGCTAAACCTAAAAATCCAGGTGTGAATTGCCAGAGATGTTGGAGAAGTGGGTGGTGGAGGAAGAAGGCAGGCCTTGGAAGTGTTCTGGAAGGGTGTAGCTCTGCCAAACCATGCAGAGACAGTCAGGGAATGTCTCTTGTTCAGCAGCACCTGTCAGGTGCAGCTTCTTTCCTCGAGCTTTAGAGAGCAGAAGGGTTAGGGTTATGATCTGCCTGCAGCTCATCCACAGGATGCTCCAGACCTTCTGGGATTTACAGGTCTGAAAAAGAAGAAAACAAAACCTCCCAGAACTAATTTCTGCTGAGCAATAAGGCATGTATTTTAAATTATGAGAGCTATTAGCCAGGAGGACAAAAACTCAGCAGAGACTCCTTTTCAGTCTTCCAAAGGAGACAAATGCCTATGGGAAAAGCATCTTTCCTCAGCTCCAAGCAAATAACAGAAGTGAGTGGCCTGAGTTCCCACTGCTGAGGTTGGACAAGATGATTTAATCATCTCTGGGCTTAAAATTCTGAACCTGAGTTTAAAAAGTATTTCAGAGGGAAGCAGCAGCACAGAGTAGATTAGATGTTCATCTGGCAACTAACTAGTCTGAAAGGAAAAGCTTTCCTTAGCCTTCTCCAAGAGTTACTCCCAAGATTCAGGCTGGTGGGAATCTAGGACTGCTTTCTATACCGTGGGTCTCACTGCAGAGTCATGGGAACAGCAAGTCTTTTGTATAGGGAAAGACCATTTCAAAAAGATACTGAAATCACACAGTGTTTATGCTGGAGAAAGGAGGTGAAATAGGGAATTTTGGTCCACACACACTTTTTCGGGACAGTTTTGCACACTTGCCCCCACCCTGGATCTCACCATGTGGTTTTGCTCTTACCCTGCAGGCCGAGGTGCCATGGCAGAAGTGTGGACCATCCTGGAGAGAGTTAAAAGGATCCTTGAAGAACTGGATGTGCCAAGGCAGAGCTGATGTTTTGGCATGTAGATGGTGTTTTTGTGCCTTTCTGATGGTTTAGAGATAAACCCAGCAGGAAGCCAAGCTGCCTGTGGGTGCCCCTGGTATGCATACCTATAGCTGCTCTTCAACAGAAGGAGCCAACCGTTGTCTTGCAGCTGGTGCCAAACTGCAGTTGGTACATCACTGCAGACTTTTGAAAACCAAAGCCAAGAATGTGCTGCCTTGGGGTGAAAAACTCTGTAGTATCTTGCAGACAGGGACTAACATTCCTGAGGCTGCTCAGCGCCCAGTACTTCACCAGTGCTCTGTTCCGAGGAGGCTGCAGAAGGTTTTTCAGCTCAAGTCGTTTCCCCAAGGACTTCTAGAGAGGAGAATGCTGTGCAAACTCTGGTGATGGGGATAATGCCAGCTCCTTCCAGCATGTGTGTTTTGGACCATCCCTGCTCTCCAAAGCTCGGTGTGTAGCTGTGCTGGCTGCATGTTCCCAGCAGGAGTCACTGTCCAAAAAGCATTTTCCCTCTGGGAACTTAATAAAAAAGAGCTTTTAATCCTGCCTCTGATGAATTGCCTCTTGTAGCTGCTCTGGAAGGTGTTCACACGTAACATCTTCGCTAAGTTGTTGTGTCTGCTTGTGTTTTTTAATCAGATATGGAGAAAAATTGACTGAAAGAAGCTCTCTAACCCCCAAATTAGCCTTTGCCCTTTTGTAACTGTTGGCTGTTCCATAATTCCACCTGCCCATCCGGGTTCTCCAGTTAGGAAATTAACAGGCCAGGCCCTCATAGAAAGCCAGGGTGCATGTTTCCCAAAGGAATGAAGTGAAACTTCACCTATGATGATCCTTTTCAGTTTGAAAGTTAACTGACAGGCATGAATAAATTGGGAAATCCTGTGCCCTCGTGGGCCATTCCAGGGCTCCCCTAGTCCAGTCCAGCCTTTCCTTGGGAATGTGATCTTGCTCACGGGGGATTGGAAGCAAAGTGGGGTTGTGAAACATGCTGCTGTAGCAGGGCACTGCTGATCAACAGAGTTTTTTAACTAAACCCAGACAAATTTAAGGCCTTTGGTACAGCACGTGCATCCTGCCTGTGGGGGAACCTCCAGCCTGCTGCACACGAGGGAGGAAGTTAACAGGTTAGGTTTGCTTGCCTTATCCATCCCACACAAGTAAAAACCTCTGAACTTTCCCTGTTTTGACTCTTCCACTGACAGAGATCCGGGGAGTCAAAGCTTTTGAGAAGGATCCTGGTGTGAGCAGAGCTTGTGGCTCTCACAAAGGGCCATAGTGTACTGTGGTTGTGAACTTTGCCAGGATTTATGGTGTGACCTCCTGCATCATTTGCTCGTGTTCTTACATGATGAAGCTCTCAGCCTCTCAGAGGATCTTGCTTTAAGCTTATTGAAGGCAGTAATAGAGATGCTGTTGGGTTTCCATGAGTTTTGATGGTGAATGTTGTTTCTCCTACTCACAGGGAAATGTATATTCCAGCAGTTACAATTGCCACTTGCCCTGGGGCTCTGCCATGGACATCTCTTGTGATCAGGGTTGTTTATCTTCCTTCTGGTCCCTGCCTTGGCAGCCCAGAAAATCCAACAGTGAGATTCCTCATACCAGGACAAAACACCATGTCCCTGGTAAGAGCCTTCATCTCTTCCAAGCCTGGTTTGCTGGCTTTAGCTGCTCCGTAAAGTTGACAAATGAACCTCTGCCTAATTGCTGTTATTTTTAATTGGAAGCAAGTCATGATAGCATTCCAGGCTGGGATAAGCCTGTGCCCAAACCACCTTTTCTTCAGGGTAGGTAGAAGAAACAGTTGAGTTCCTTTTGGGAGGCAGGAGCAGCTTCCAGCCTGGCACAAGCACTCCCCACCCACGGCCGGGGAGGTGCCGGCAGCCTGCGGGCAGGAGCTGCTCCCTGTGGAAAAGGAGAAGGAGTAGAAGCTGGGGGAAGCCCTGTGTGCTGTCACATGAGGCTTTGGGAGGGGGCTTTGGGACAGTGCTTTTCTAGGATGAGGCTTGGGGAAATGAGTGAAGGACCTGATTCCAAACCAGGGCTTTGTGCTGGCTCAGGCAATAGGTACAGAGTCTCCTTACCCACTGAGCTCACCAAGAGTTGTCCAGGGATGGATCCCTCAGGGCATTCAGGGTTCCAACTCCATGCCTCACAGCTATGTGTGTGTCTTGACTTCACAGGGGAGGCCCAAGACACTCCCCATGAGCTTTTTCTTTTCCTTCAGCTCTTATTTTTAAGCTGCACACTGATTTTTTGTTTCACTTTCCCATAAAAACTCTCGGATGACTGAGGCAGCATCCCCAGGAATCCTGCTGTGTTGCAATTTCATTCATCCTGCTTAAAACTGTTTCTCTCAGCATGGCTTGGGAGCGATAAAGAGTCGGGACAAAAGCTCAGCTAAGGCAGCAGCCCTCCTTTCCTGGGCTCAGATGTGACTCTCAGCATCCATGTCTCCAGTTGCTTCCCCCATCCCAGACTCAATGAGCTCCTTTTGCTGCATGGATTTGGGGGGGGCATCTGAGGAGGTGCCCTGATGCTGCTTTGGTCTGGCTTTGATCAGGAGTTGTCTCCCCAGCTGTGACTCGTGATGGGAATTTCATCCTCCCACATGCCTGTCCCATCCCACACCTCCATCCTGGGAGCCTGCAGCAGGGAACAAAAACTCTTTTAAAAAGTGATAAAACCTCCCGATGTTTAGACTTCTGTGTGATGCACCTGGTGTGGCGGCTTTGCACCTCAGCGCTCCGGATTTGGCACCTGCCCCCCGCCCGTGAGCGCCGATGCCGCCTCCTCCGGATCCCCAAAAGCACGTGAGGTGGCAGGAAGCAGGTTTTGCTCCCCGACCACAGCGGGGCTGGCTGCTGGGAGAGCCAGTGGCTGCCACTGGTGGTGGCGAGTGAGACCTGGCAGCGTTCGTACAGGTTTTTTTCCCCTTCCTTGCTCTGGTAGAATTCAAAACAACGCCCTGAGATGTGCATCTTCCTCCTGTAAGGTTACAGTGACGGGCAAGTGGGGTTTTTTTGTAGAAAAGGGAGATGATCCAAAGGGATAGCAGTGGTCCCGGCCTCTACCCTCATGATTTTGCTTTCAGTGTGCTTAATTTTTTTGCCTCACCAGCGCTCCTGACTTGGGAGATGCCTAAAGGCAGCTGAATCGCCCTGACTGGTGATAAGGACAGTGCCAAAAGACACGGCATGGCTTGGCACAGACTCCTTGGCACCAGTGACACCGATAGCTTGGTTTTGGCAGGACAACCTTGCAATTAAAGCTTCTCGGTGCAGTGTTCCTGCTCTGGTCAGCAGCCTTGGTGGGTGCTTGAAAAATTGTTTCCAGGAGTAATTGAGCTTAATTAGAAGCTTGAATTCCCTGGAGCTGGGATGCTCAGAGATGCACAGCAGAGAGAAATAATCCAATGGGGCAGTCCCCTGCTAGGTCTTAACCTGTTGTTTGGGGTTTTACTCCTGGACTTTCAACGTGAAATTTAGATGGAGACTGGAATTTTTCTCTGGGAGTCCTGCATTTGGTGTTGTACCTTGCTTTTCTGACTCTCTAGGGGAAACAGGGGATAAAGGGGATGGAATGAGCACAAAGCCATCATGAGATGAGGAATAAAGGTGACTTTTGGTCATCATGATGAAGATAAAATTAATCTGCTCCTGACCACAGGCTCCTGGGCTCCCTGGAGGGAGTGCAGAGAGATGGGCTCTGCATGAAGACTCCTAAAATCAGGCTCCAACAAACGGGATTGCAGACACCTCAGACTGAAAGCCGGGAGGGCCTGGCATGCTCCCAGCTCTTGCTCCCATGGCACTCAGCCTCCAGAAAGCCTTTGATGTCCAGTGCCAGCTGCCATGAGCACCCCAGGGACCCTTCATGCCCCCTGACCCCAGCCCTGCCAGCACCAGGGGTATCCAGGAATTCCCCCCACGTCCAGCACCACTGGCACAGCGGGTGATCATGCGAGGACAGGCAGCAGCGTGCCACCCCAGCTTCCCACCGCCAAAACAAGCTGCTGGGGTGCCAGCACAGTGATAAAAGCTTTACAAAAGGGGTTTATTCCTGCATGGCTCCTTGGATGGCTAGGAGAGCCTTTTCCCAGGAGGGCCGTGCCCCCACAGAGCAGCCTGAACTTCTGTGGCTGGCTCTGCTCTCTGTCTCACTTGATTTACGTGGGGCACTGGGGTGGTTTATAGTTTTGGAGAAATATGATTCACAAACTCCAGCATGATAAGGATGAGGGAAGAAAGATAAGACACGTCAACCTGAAGGAATGCAGCCAGTAGAGAGCCCAGCCTGTGGCTGGCAAAAGCCCGGGAAGAGGGGATCTGGTGTAAAAAGGAACAAAATGGGAACATGTGCCTGAAAAAATAGCTGAAAGCCTCCCATCCCTGCTACAGGCAAGCATAGCTTACTTCACCTGGGCTCTCATTCCACAAATCCACTACAGCTCTGAGGCCATGGGATAGCTCCAGGTAAACTCCATGGACATGGGTCAGCCAAACTTCCTAAATGGGAATAATTTACAAGCCAAGCTGTTGTGTTTGTGCAGGTCTGACTGTGCTGCCAGGGCTGCAGCTGCCCTCCAGACCACTGCTCTGCTTCCCTGAGGATAAAGGAACCAGAGTGGGGTCTGGGAGCCATCCCAGAGCCATCCCAGCCATCCCAAAGTCAGCTCTCACATGAGTGGCAGGCGAGGGAAGCATTGTCCCTTTGTCCCTTCCCTCTGCGGGGCAGCACCGTGTGCCTGCCAGGCATGTGGCTGGGGAAGCCTCCGCCTTGCCGGGCTTTCCTTTGCCAGTGGGGATGGGGGTGGTGGGGGAAACCCTGACCTGGTTCCTGCTGCCCTCACGTGCATCAACCCCCCGTGCAAACAAATCTCGACCTGGCAAACACGGCCCCTTTATGAAGGCAGCAAATTTTGGCTGTGAGAACACAGCTGATGTTGGAGCGCAGCCTGCTCTGGGATGCCAAGGCACAGGCAGACCTCTGCCCCTTGCTTCACTCTGGAATACCCCCCCTGAGGTCAGGGAGCTCCTGCTTTTGCAGCTTCTCCGGGAAACCTGCATCCTGCACACCCTCAGAGCAAGTTTGCTCTGAGGTGCTCTGGGTGGATGTTATTTACAGCAACATTTTTCATCAATATGAAATAGCTTTTGGTGAGGGCAAAAGCTCCTGAGGTGTGGACAGGGTGCAGCTGAAGCACCCAAACGCTTCCAGCCTATGAACCTTGCCAGTTGCTTCAGCAGAAAGTCAATATTGACCCTCCATCAGACTTGCACACATAGACACTCCTGTTACTGTTGCAAATAGTCTGATAGATAATTAAAATTTCATTGTATAGAAGAAGAAGTGATAAAATAATCGAGATTTGATTGTATAAAAGAAATTGTTTGATTGAAGGTAGAAACTTGTGAAGCACAATGTATAGAATTGTTATGGAGGGTTGTGTTTGAAGTGTGCAGTCGTGGATACCTCACCAAGAAATTACTGGAACATGTGTGTTAAGTTACTGGACCGTATATGCTGCTTGGAAACCCCCTCACCCCTTCCCATCTTGATCTGCATATCAAGGATTCCAATCAGTAAAGCTAAGTAGAACTGACCAATGATTGCTTTTGGAATAAAGATATGTATCCTATAGAACCAATCATTGTAAAGGTTGGACTTAAGAATGGACTTATATAACAGGTGTAAAAAGGAACGGATTTTGTTGCTGAGGTGGAACACGCTTGGAGGAGCTACTCCCTGTGTTCCCAGCACACTGAATAAAGAAGTGTGTCTGCTTATTCACATCAAATTGGTGTTGAATAAGTTTCTTTTGTCCTGTTCAGTGACATGACCAAAAACAGAACAAAGCCCGGTGCATCCCTCCAGCACCAGCTCTGTGTGCTGGTTCTATAAAAATAATCATAATTACATAGTTGGGTTTACTGGGGCTTTGTTGGGAGTCAAAGGTCTGGGAAAAGCCATGGAGAAAAAGAGCTCCAGCTGCTCTGCTTCTTACTCCTCCCCCCTCTCTCTTTCCCCTGACCCAGTATCTATCCTCCCCCAGATCATCCATCCAAGCTGGATCACTGCAGGAGAAGAGACGTCACCTCCCATCCCCATCGCGTCCCCACCACCTCGGATGGGACATGGGAACGGGCAGCATCCCTGAGAAATAAAAGCTGAAGTGGTTTGAGGGCTTGGCCTCTGAAGGGGGAAGGTGATGGGGGAGTGGAGAGGAACCAAAACCCGTCAGCGGAGGAACAGGCGGAGGGCAAAGGAGAAGTGAAAGGAGCTGTGATTACTGAAAGCCCGGATGTGAAAGAGTGGGAGTGCTATCTTTGGGGCTCTCACTTCCCTGTCTGCGCAGGTTTTCTTGGCTCTTGGCTATTTTTTCCTCTCTTTCCTGTCTTTGCTCATAAATTCCACCCTGGGGCAGGTGGGGTTGGTGCCCCTGGAGGTGGGTGCCATATGTGCCATGGGAGCTCAGAGTCTGGGGACAGATGAGCATCCTGCTCATCTGGGGTTTGGGAAGGACCCTCTGATCATCCCTGCTGTGAGGGATTTGGGGACTATCCCGCTCTCTGCCAGGGATGCAGAGACATCCAAGCTGCATCACGCCACTTCACCCCCTTTCTACTCTCTGGCACATTGGCTGCATCTCCCTGTTAGGCCTCTGAATAAGCAGATATTTTAGTCTTTTAAGCAGACTCCATCCCCCAGATATATGGTCCCTGCCCCCAAATGTTTCATGCGGGACTGGGCACCTGGTGGTGGGGCAGAGCAGAGTGTTTTGGTACATCAAACACCTCAGTAAAAGCCATTTTAAGATGAAACATTGCCACTAAAGGTTGAAAGAGCCCCTAGTCTGGTGTCAAGCAAAGGTTTTCTTTCTCCAAAAATAAGTAGTGATGCTTTCCCTAAACCGTCCTTATTCCTGCAGCCTCCATGCTTAATTTCAGGTAACAAAATCCTGCAGGTATGTGGATTTAAGCCCATCCAACAGCTCTAATTAAAGGAGTTCATCCCCCCATCCCTGGAAAGAGTCAGCATAACTGTGCCGTGACCTCGGCCGGGCTGTGTGACTGCTGTCTTCTGCGGGACCCCAAACCTGGGTTTAAAGTTAAGCCTGGGATTAGAGGCTGTGCTGAAGCCAGCGGGGTGAGTCCCTTGCTATCCTGAATCAGCAGTGGCTGCACGGAGAAGCCTGGGAGCAGGGGAGGGGTCTGGCAGCTCGTGGGGTGTTGGATCTGAAAGGAGGGAGCTAGCTGAGGGTCCCCTGAGCTGTAGGATTTTACTGGGGACAGAAACCCCAGTAAAATCAACACCTCTCCTATATACACCCATCAAGTTTAACCTGTTTCAGGCTCTATATCCTGTCCTGCTGTGGAAGGAGCATCCTTATTTTCGATGCCTGCCCTCCATTTAAAGCCTGGCTTTTCTCTTCCCACTCCTCCTTTAATGCTACTGGGTCAATTTGCCCCCATTTCCTCAATACCAGCCTTAAATTCCATAATTAACAGATCAATGCAGTCAATCCTATTCCAGAAACAGGGAAGGGAGTCAGGTCCTGCTCCATGCAGAGAAGGGGATGCAGAAGGAAACAGGCTAGGGGCTTTCCCTCTGAATTAAACCAACACAAGAAAGAAAGAATAATATAACGGGGGGGGGGGGGGGAAACAGTAGAAAAGAAACCACTCCCTGAAAGCCAACATCCCTTTCATCCGTGGGACCTCAGCAGGGAGATCTCAGGCAAAGCTGGGTCAGATGCTCTGGAACTCTTCCAGGCCCAGAGTGTTTAAATAGAAAGGTTATGTACCTGGGAGATTTATTTCATCTCTTAATTGGTTGTTTGTTTACATGGCTCGGGAGCTCTTTGCTCATGTTTGCTTTGCTGGCTCACTCAGCGGCTGAAAATCCCGGCCGGCTGCGTCCCGGCTCGGCCGCTGTGCCGGGGGCTGCCCTTCCTCTCCGGCTCCTCCCGCTGAGCCCTGGTGCTCCCCCGTGACCCCTTCCCACCCCGCTGTAGCCTGCATCCCTCCCACCACACACAGGTGCGTCGGTGGGATGGTCCAGGTGAGCTTCCATCTCCCCTTCCCTTGTGGGCAAGAACCAGGGTATGGTGGAGATGGAACCCCCTTGCCCGGGATTTGAAGCTCCCCCTCTCCCGAGCATCCTGCCAGGTCCAGCAGAGGATGAGATCCAAAACACCACAGGTTTGGGTTTGGTTTCCCCTGAGCGCATGGTAAGGTCTTGGTTCTCTGGTGGCCTCAACCTGCACAACATTTTGGAGGAAAATCAGTTTTCTCCCTCTGCAGCTCTGGAGAGAAGGGCTTTGGAAACATCAGGAAAAGTGCAACAGCTTCTCTCTCACGCTCCTCTCTTGGTTGTATATACATTTTATGTTAACTTTCTCTTGGTTTTATCTCAGTTTATGTTAATTTTCACCTTTCCAGGCTTGCCCAGTGATAGGTGCAAAGTGCCCTCAGGCTCTTTGGCCTGGCAGGTGTCCTGATGGCAAATGGTCTCCACCTCATCCCTGGGTGGGAGAACCTCTTTCCCTCCCCTGCCCCAGTGCTGGAGCCACTGGATCCTTATCTCAGCTTGACATGCATCCCTGGAGGGGAGAGGGGAAGCTGTGCTCCTGGCTCATGCCAATAAGGAGCAGCCACCCAGATGGATCAGTGGGATGACCTTGGAAGGAGCAGCCTGGGGTGATGGGAAAGCTGAAGATACAGGGTGGGATCACAAGCAGGTGGGCCCTAAAACACCTCCCACCTTCGGCTGCTGATGGTACATTCCCACTCCCTCCTCTGCCAGCTCCTGTCCCTGCTCATGGCACTGATGTCAGCAGTGGCCACCTGTGTTTGGGAGCAGCTGATGGGTGTCAGTGAAGGAATGTGAGCTTTTTTTTCATGACTGTTTGGGTTGCAAATGTGTTAACATCTGGTTTTTTTCAATGAAACCTTTTCTTAATCTTTGCTGGACGCAGATGAAACACATTGCTATCAGCTAAATCAGAGCTGCCTCTGCTCCTCCTCCTCCTCACTGACCTCTTCTTCTCTCCTTCCTCCCATTGAAGTCTGCATCAATCCTTGGTTCTCTTCTTGATAATTAAAACCATGTTTGGGAGAAGTTTATTGATTTATCCTCTGGGATTTCTTTTTCCTCCTGGACTTCTGAACTGGTGACATGGAGGAGGACCTCCCCAGGTGCTGCCCACAATTTTTTTGTGGGGATATGATGTGGGTATTTGGGGATGGCACCGTCTTACAACCATCCCAGGACATTATAGTGTCTCCAAGGTTTGTATAGCCATGAGGTTGGCCATCCTGTACTGTCTCCCCAGTCCGTCCCCAGTCCCTCAGAGTCAAAGCCAGCAGGACACAGCAGCCCAGCCTCAGGCCATCCACTAAGCCACATAAGATGTTTGGAGCAGGAAGGAGGTCTGCCCAGGAAGCCTGGAAGGTGATGCTGCCCTGAGGTGGTGGGATGGGAGGACCAAAGGCTATGGGGAATTTTTCCCTCTTGCTGCAGGGTGTTGGGGAAAAAACGTGTAAGGACATGGTAATGGGATGGCCACTACCACACTGGGTAATGGAGCCTTCTCCAAAAAAATCATCGTTGCTTGGGGCTGAAAGGTCCTGCTGGGGCTAGAAGATCCAAGGTGGACTTGTGAGATGGGAATCACCTTCTGGGGAGCAGATGGGACCCTGCACTGAGCGTAGTTCTTCTGCTGGTGCTGAGTTTTGATGGGAAAGTGCTGGGGTTTGGGATCGTGGAAAACAGGGAAAGCTCATCCAGGATTTCCCTGGGCTGGGATTTATGTATGCCGGTGGCAAGCTGATGAAAAGTCTGGAAAACCCTGTGGACCTGCCATGTCTTTCAGAGCCACTGGCTTGGTGCAGGCAAAGCCCAGGCCACCAATTACCTACCTGTGGACAAAATTTTTGGATTTGGGTTTTCTTAATGTGTGGTCCCCATCTGGTCCCCATCCAGGTGGTACCAAGAGTACCCCAGGGATAACTGCTGGTGTCCTTTTGGAGAACAGACAAAGCAGGAAAAGCTTTGAAAGCAAGAGAAGAAAGGAGATCCCTGGGTGTCACTGAGTTCCTCCAAGCCTGGCTGATGCAATGTGAGCCCTTCCAAAGGCTGAGAAGCCCTGGGAAGTTCCCAGGAACTTTGGTGGCATTGAGGCTGGCTGCCAGCTGGGGCTGGGGAGTCCCCAGCCTGAAGGGAGATGCTGAACTGGGGCCAAGCTGTGGTTCCCTGTGGGAAGGGTGTATCCAGCTGCTATGGAGCAGATGGCAGCAGGTATCCCTGAAGGAGGATCAGCCTCCTTCTACCAGGTTTCCATGAGCTGTAAGATGATGACATGGGGATTGGGATGGGGAGATGCAGGGCAGAGGGTCATTTCAGCCCTAAGCTGTGAGCAGCCATCCCTCTCCTCTACCTGGAGTGGTAAAGCCACCCTTGGACTGGCAGCATGGCTTATCGCAGCCCCACCTCATTCCCAGCCATCTTTCCTGAGGGTCCCCAGGATAAAAGCCCTGCTGAGGGAACCAGGGACCAGCAGCTCAGCCCCAAAATCCGTGTCCCAGTAACAGAGGCGTGGAAAAGAAGAGCTTGTACATCCAGTCAGCTGGTGTGATGTTCTCTCCCGTACCAGGCTGGAGAAGGTCCTGCAGCCCCATCAGGAATGCTGCAGTGGGCACAGCCAAGAGCTTCACTCATCTATTGTTATTTTCTTTCCTTTTCCAGGCACTGAAAATCGCTGCATGGGAAGAAGGGGGTTTGAAGGTGATGAGTGGCTTTGCTACGTTTGCCAAGCAAATGAGTTCTTTTGATGGGCACCAAAACACCTGGGCCTGCCCTTCCTGGCTGGAAGAGTGAAATTCCCCAAAACTATTCACAAATAGTAGCCAAATTGATAGTTTCAAGAGAAAAATAGGAAGGCTGGAGGTGCCATGGGAGAGGAGGGGAGAGGCCAGGCTCAACACTCTGAGGTATGTGATGTCTGTGTACTGCTTCTGTCCTAGCCAAGGGGATTTTCCAATGACCTGGATATAAGCAGGGCACGCTCCATCCCTCCTGCCAGTCCTGGAGGCCTGCAGCACAGAAACTGTGTTAGATGAGCATCCCTGAGCCCAGAGGTGGGGAACCACCCTGGGATGGATGTTCCCCGACCTCAACTCCTTGGTTTGCATGTTGAAATCCGGGTTTTCCCGTAACAGGAAGATTGCAATGTTCCCTTCTGCTTCCTCAGAGGAGCAGCATATGGGTTGTGAATGATGCCTTGGGTAGCAGAAAGGAGATCTTCAGGGTTTTCTCCCTGCCCCTCTAAACATCCATCCATCCATCCATCCATCCATCCATCCATCCATCTATCCATCCATCCATCCCCAAGTCATTGCACCAAACCCAGGTGGTCCCTGTCACCCCAAGCTCTCTGCCACTGCTGCTTTCCTCCCTGTGGGTGGGATCACAGGGTTTTTGGGCTGTGGATGTTGGTGCACATCATTTATCTCAGTTTATCTTCTCTGTTTGGGATGTATTTGTACTTTCTCATGGTAATTCTGAGGAGCAAACCCTAGGCAGCTGTTGGGCTGCAAAAAACTCTCCAGTGGGCTGGGATCCACAGATCTCTCCAGAGAAATATTTTTAAGCAAAAAAAAAAAGAAAGGATTTTTAATAGCTTTCCTTTTTTTTTTTTTTTTTTTTAAAACTATTTAGCTGGTTCTTCAAGGCATTTCAGCCCCAGTGGCAAGGAGTTCCCTGGATGAATGTGCAGCCTCAGCTCACCTCTGCCAGGGCAGGGACTGGCACCGGAGCATCGCCGGTAATTTTCCACCCATCTCCATGCTGTGGAAATACACCCAAGCACGGAAAAAGCCTAGAAGGGAATAAAGAAGACACTTGGCCAATAGAGCTTGGCCGGCTCCCAACTCAAGGAATGGCTTCAGGTTCACCCCCAGCTTGCCAGTGCTTGGCAGGCTTGGCTGCCTCAGCTCCTATGGATGGGACAGGCCAAGCAGCATCCCTGCCAAAACCACGGGTGCTCCTGCTCCAACAGCTCCCCGCACCCACGGGTTTGCTGCAAGACAAAAAGGGGGGAAAGTGGCCTTTTTGTGGGGTTTGGTTGGGTTTTTTTCCTTCATTGTCACGGTGGAGCAAAGGGTTGGAGAAGAGAAGGAGAAACTTGGCACAGAGGGCACAGCGAGGAGGAGACTGGGGACAGCGAGGATGTGGCAGTGTGAGGGAGGTGACAAGTGGTCCCTTTATGAGGCTCTAATTGCCCCAGCCAAAAACCACATTACCCCGATGAGTGAAATGAGGTTTCCATGAGGGCAGTAAGATGTCCCAGTGTGCTGAGGCAGTGATTGCCAGCCTGGGGCCTGGGGGCTCCTGCTTCAATTCCACTCCAGCTGAGGCAAGAGGGTCCAGCCTGTTTCCCAACTTGCCTGTGCTAATCCAGCTTACCTTTGTGGTGCAGCAATAACCACAAGGAGCCATCACCACCTCCCGTTGCCAGCGCCTGGGGAGCACAAGATGTTCCCAGACAAACCTCCTCACACCCTGCACGGCCCCAGCAAACAAGGGAGGCTTCCCAAATCCCATGAGCATCCTTCCCCCAGCAGCTTTCAATGGCAAACGCCCTCAGAGAGTCGCTGTCCCCAGCCCACCTCTGTGAAGACTCAGGCTCCTGTGCAAAGGGTGATGAAACAGGCTGGGAAAGGGGCATCAGGGGCAGACATGACCAAGGTCTGTAATATCCCGATGAATCCAGAGAAGACAAATGATGAGAGGGTGATTATTCACAGCCTCTTGTGCAAAACCCAGGGCCATCCAATGCATCAAGCATGTCCAAAGGAGATGTTTCTCTATAGGATGAACCTGTGGAGCCCTTTGCTGTAGGGCAGTATGATGCAGGAGGCTGAGGCTGGCTTCAAAAGTCAATTCCTGGAAGAGGAAGCCACCCAGGACATGAGGACCATCGCCAGCTCACTCTGCTCAGTGTAGAAGTTCACTGAGGTCTTATATTTTCCCTGGATCCTCTGCTGCAGCCGATGGCTGGGGAGGAAAAAACCCACTGGCGAGGTGGTGCTCCCCCATCCAAGGCACAGAGCAGCAGTTAGTGCCTGGGGACATGTTGGCCAAGGGCTGGCCAAGCTCCTGGGTCAGGGCTGGCAGGCCTGAGTGGGGTCAGGAGCGGGGGTGGTTATTTGTTGGTGGTGGGCATGAAGGAAGTAAGATATCCCCACTGCCAAGGCAGCCAGAGAGAGCTGGAGTCACCAGGATTTCACCCCATGGGAGGAATGAGTCAGTGACCACAAGGATCGGTTATCAGTGGGAAATCTGTCTTATGAGGGCATCAAAGCAGCTCCTTGTGTGCTGGGGAGGGAAGGGGAGGGCAAGAAAAGGAGGACAAAGAACTGCTGTGCCAGGCAAGGAGGTTTCTGTGGCCCCCCAGGCTCCCCGGGGTGGTACAGGAGGGGGTTCAAAGCCCTGTGTCCTTTCACTTAAGAGCTTCTTCTGCCCGTCCTGACAGCCCAAGGGCTGGGGAAGCTGGGAGGGGAAGGTCTTGCTCTCTGACAGCACCACTGAGCCAGAGCCGGGCTTTGTGTTATTCACTTTTAAACTATGTGAGTAAACAGAGAAGGCTCCTCTTCCCGGTCCCACCTAGGAATTAGGCTGCAGGCTGGAGCAGACGAGCCCCAATCCAGCCTGGCAGATTAAGGGCATGCTCTGCTCTCAACTCTGGGTGAGTCCTTGAGCCAAACCACTGAGGAGAGGAGGAAGGTGAAGCTCCAGTTGGTGCCCTGGGACATCCCCTCTGGCGTGGAGCTCCTTGGAGATGTCCCACCAGGAGGAAAGCATGCCTTTCCCACCACTTCTGGTGTTTTTATCACCTGTATCACCGTGTTTTGGTTGCTGAGCAGCAGCAATGCCCACAGCTCGCTGTGTGGTGTGGGGGGAGAGGAGCAAACTCCCAACTGAGAGACCCAGCACCAGCTGGGAGGAAGAAGAGATGATTTCACAGAAGAGGGACCTCCCTGCTAGTACAGCAAAAGCCTCTGAGCTCCAGGGATTTGGTGGCCACTTCTGCAGCTGTGAGTTCCATTGGATGCTGCATCTTAACGCCTTCCACCTTAGTCCTTGGAGTTCCTACAGGAACTTGGCTCTTCTCTACAGAAAACCTTAATCTATCTTGGTGTCCTCTTCCCCATCAGTGCCACATGCTGAGTATTCCCAGAGGAAGAGGAGACACCACCCCGGACTATCCCAGAGGGAAGAGAGCAGCCAGAGCTGAGGAGCCTTGCAGAAGACTGAAGTGTTTCCAGGGTTGATAGTGATTTCTGCAGGCAGAAGAGGAAATAAAATGTCCAAATTCACCATGATTCCATGCCTGTCCTCCCACACAGAGTAAAGGAGTGTGGGAGATGCTGCAGCAATGCCATGCAAACACCCTGGAGAGGTGAACCCACCTCTGACTCCAGCCAGGGGGAAACCAGAAAGGGTTTAAACACTTTCAGAGCATCTCAGTGCATCCATGGGAGGCTTGTGGGGGCTGGATGGGTGGGAGGATGCCTGTGGGTAGGCTGGATGCCTGAAGGAGCACCAAACACACAGACATCAGATGGAGAACAGAGTCCAGAGGTGTTACAGAGCCTTGTAGCCATTCCCACACTGGGAATCACATAGAAATAAATTAACCATTTTGGAGCTTTAGGTATAGGCAGCAGCATCTGTGCTGGCAACCAGGATTCTCTTTGGGACCCAGGCCATGGATGGGAGGAGAAGGGAGGGGAAAAAGGTCCACATGTTTCTGAGATTCAAACTGGGTGACCTCAACCAGAGCGGAAAAAGGGAGGAGGAAAAAACAGAGGTAAGAAACTGCAGCTTCCTCAGGCTGATCCCTTGCAAGGCTTACTCAGAGTTACACCATGGTACTCATTAGGATGCAGATCCCTGAGAGCCGTGGCTCCAGGGGCTGGGCAGCACCTTCCCTGGGGCTGTGGGGACCCCCTGACCAGCAGCCAGGCTGGGAGGGGGTGGCACCCCAATCCCTGCTGTGCCAGCAAGGCCAGCTTCCCAAAGAGGGACACTGCTGGTGTCCCTTCGGAGGGCCTTGGCCTCATTTCAGAGCCCAGGGAGGTGAGGGGTGCTCGGGCATGGGACTGGCTCCTGCATGTCCGTGCTCATCCTGGCGTTCCCTTGGCTGGGTGCTGCACAGAGGCTGCAGGCCAGAGCAGAGGGCAGCTTGCCAGCTTCCCTGGCGCAGCTGTCACCACATCCAAGGCTTTCCCAAGACCACAGGTCTATTCCTCACCACAAGGCAACGAGCAAGGTGGTTTCCCTGCCCTGCCTGCTCTCCTCCTCTTCTTCTGAAACAGGAGTGCTGGGGTGTCCCCAGAGGTGGTGGGAGCTGGGTGCCCAGGGAACAAACTCTGGCAGAGGGCTGCTTCCCAGTGGAAGGCCTGGATGCAGAGGCAGAGAAAGGAAGGGGAGCTCACAGGGGAATCCCAGCCCAGGGATCTCTGCTCCTGGGTGTAGGATTCCTGCAGAAAGCCTTTTCTCAGGCCCCAGGATGCTCCTCTGCTCCTGGTGCTGGGGAGAAGCTGTGCCATGGGGCTGTCCTGGATATTCCATGGGTATCCATGGATATTGAGGTGGGTTTGGGGGTGTTTCCTTCCTGCAGGCAGGGAGCTGGTGAGCCACCCCAGCGCCTGCATCCTGCCCACTGAAAGAGTAGGGAGTGTGTCACAAGCATCCCAGGGCTTCCAGAGTCCCAGGACTTCCCAGAGATGGAGCATCCAGACATGCCAAGGTAAGCAAGTCTGGCTGTAGGCTTTGGCTCTGGAGCCACGGACTTGCAAGCCCATGTCATGATGCACGAGTGGTTCCATCAGCCTGTGAGCCACTCCAAGGGGCTTCTCCCTCCCTGCATCCTCCCTCACATACTGGGAAACAAAAGCAAAAAGAAACACCACAGCTTTTATTATTATTATTATTATTATTATTATTATTATTATTATTATTATTGAGTGCAGGAATGGCGTGTGAATGCAGGAACATGGAGCTGGAGAGCTTTCAGATCCCAAACTTGACCCAAGCACAGTTGGCTTTGTGCTGCTCTTTCATCCACAGAGTTATTTTTCCTTTCCTCTTCCTGGGAGAATAGGATTCGTCTCGTTTTCAGTGTTCCTTGGAGAGCAGCTTGATGAGGGAATGGTTTAGCAGAGGAAAACCCTCTCAGCTGGTTGGGTCTGCTCTCATCCTGCCTGGCACAGAGGGGCAATGGCACTTCCACAGCCATCATGGAGATTCATTCCAGGTTCCCATCCCTGGAAGTGCTCCAGGCCAGGCTGGAGCAACCCGGTCTAGTGGAAGGTGTCTCTGCCCGTGGCAGGGGTGTGGAACAAGATGAGTTTAAAGTTCCCTTCCAATTCAAACCCTTCTGCTATTCCATGATTCTGGATGTGATGGTGATGTTTTACATCCCTTGGGAATTTATTGCCACTCTGCTCTTGCTGGGGCTTGGTTATCTTATTACCTACAGCAAATTATCTAGAGATAATGAGGTACCTGCACCTCTGGGTTACTGGGTCTTGTCTTTATTGCTTTCCTGGGGCAGCAAGTTGTGTAGGTTGGGATTTTGATTTATTTACCAATAACTCTAGGCCTTGATGGGATCTAAATCAAAGTTTTGAAGGGGATAAAGCTGGAAAAATGTTGGATAAGCAACCAGACCTGCCCATGCCTAATTGTTTTAGAATCATTGAATGGTTTGGGTTGGAAGGGACTTTAAAAAGCATCCAGTTCTAACTCCAGTTTTCTCCTAATTCAATCCAAAAGGAGATCTTACCCTGGATGGAAAGAGATCCAGAGCAAAGAGGGATGGGAGAAACTGTAAAGACCTACCCCAAAAAACCTCAGAGCATGGGATCTGACTTCCAGGACATAGAGAGATGTGAAAGAAGGTGTCTCAGGGGATGCTCAGAATTCTTCCCTGCACTGCAAGCATTCACCAGAGGCTTGGAAGGAGCTGGCAGCTTCCAAGGCTTCAACTCCTTCTTGCCTCTGGAAGAAATGAGTGGGATAAGGAAACCCTGATCTCTCACCTCACAATAAGTGTGTTTTAAATTTAAGCACACTGGAAGATGTTGGGAGCCCTCCCTCCATCCTCCTCCTTCTGGCTCCTCCACCACTGCTCCATCCCTTCACCTCTGTTCTTCTTTGTCCCTCTCCTCCAGCCAGGCTGAGCGTGGGAAACGGACAACGTGGATATTGGGACCATCTGTACGGCTTTCTTACTCCAATTAGCTCAATGATTAGAGCCTCATCAAGGGTGCTGCTGCCTCCAAAGATGTCTCCAAGGTGAGAGCTGCTAACAAGCCTGTGAGGTCCCCAGCAGGAGCCCTGGGGATGGTGGGATGGGGTTAAAGCCGCCTTCGGTCCTCTTGGACAGAATGGTGGGTGCTGGTGTGCCAAATTCCCTGCTGTACCCAAGGGATTTGCTCTCATTCCATATGTGGGATGTGCTTCAGGTGTAGAAGAGGACCCCATCCATCTCCCACTCCCCTCCAAACAGTCCCTGAGCCAAAAAAAAGCATCTCTGTTTGGGCTCTGTTGGATAATTTGGGGATTGCTAGATAATTTGAGGAGTGGAGAGAGATTTTCTGGTCCCTAGGAGCAAACCTAAGGCCTTTTTGGAAGGATTAAAACCTGGGAAGATGAGGGTTTTGTAGCAGTGGGTGACCTTTAAATTCCACCTCTCCCTGTCACCAAGAGATCAGCTGAGTAGTTGATCTCTCCAGAACCTAGAGCATGACTTTAGGGGGAAGCAAATCAAAGAGAAGAGGGAAAAAAAGAGGGAAGAGGAACAAAAGCAGATGTTTCTGGACTGATCTGCTATGGGAAAAGGAGATAGACAGGTCTGTGAGCTGGGGACCACCCATCCTTCTCCATCACTTGGACTCCTGGCCAGCATCACTGTGGGTACTGCCTTCCTAAAGGGGGTTAAATTCCCCTGAGAGGCTTAACTGGCAAAAGGAAAAATGGGGGAGCACAAGCTGGAACAAGAACTGACCCTTTTTGGGGTAGGAGAGAAGTGATGTGGCTGGGGAGCAGCAATGAACTCTGCTGGAAATGCTGCCTGGAGAGGGGAATCTGATGCCCATGCTCCCACCTGGAGCCCCCTCATCCCTGTGCCTGCTGGGGTGAATCCCAGGATGGGTGTCCCATCTTGGCTGTCAGTTTGGGAGACCGTGGAGGCAGTGGCAGTGTGAAGCCAGCAGGTTTCCTGAGAGCTAAGAGGGAGGCACAGCCCAGCAAACCACAGATCGAAGATAGATGCTGAGGCTGAGAAGCCTCAAAAAGAAAATTGAAAACCACATGGCCAAAATTTGACTGAATCAGTCAAACTGTCACCTCACCAGGCTCACAGTAACCCCATGGGGATGCTGGGGATGATCCCTGACACTGGGTATCTGAGCTCTCCCAGGTGCTCACCAGCCAGGGAGGATGCTGATAGCTGGAGGGGCAAAAAAGGTGGGAATGGCTATGCCCTGGGTGGAAATTACCACCCACCCTCTCCCAAAAGCCACATTTTCAAGTGCTTCTGTCTTTGAAAATTAATATAAAAATTAAAATAATAAAATAGAAATTAAATAATGGAGGATTTTGAGGCTGGTGCTGACGGTGCCAGCAGGTTTGATGCCTCAGCCACTCAGATGATTTGAGTAGCTGACAAAGAGATGAATCATGCAGGAAGTGGAGAGAAGGAAATTCATAGGAAAAAGAAGGAACAAGAGCAGGTATTTGCTGAGAGAACAGGTAGAAACTCCCCTCTCTGCACCAGAGAAACGTAAGAGTGAGAAAATGCTGAGATTTAGTTTTCAGAGTCCAGCTGGATGCCTGGCAGCAGGGATGTGGCCACACTGGGATGAGGAAAGGTCTTTGTAGAGTAAAGTTATGTAAATGTATGAACCAACTCGAGCTTAAAGGCATTATCTGCCATGTCAAGGGAACTGTGATTCTGTTCAGCGAGGTAAAAACTAACAGTGATAACTTTAATGCTCATAACTCCAAATAACAAGCTTTATTATCCACCCATTTGCTTGTTTTAATGCACAATAACTATCATATGTTAACACTAATATATAACATCTCATAATTAAATATAATAACTATTCTCTAATTGCATTACCATTTGACCAAAGAAAATATTAACAGCAGCACCTGATCAATGAACTCCAGATAAAGCAATGGTCGTAAACACTGGAGCCAAGGGACTGGGAATTCAGCGCCAGCTCCTCCCAGATCCTTATTTTCTTTGCTGCTGCCACATAACTGCTGTAAATTAAAGCTGTAATGGGAAAGTAATGCTTGTGAGGCCAAGGAGAGGAGAATTCAAACCCTGCCTTCTCGGCCTTTGTTCAATAAAGTATTAAAAAAGTGGAATTATTTTTCACTTAGAAATCTTTATTTCTCACTGCTAATGGGAGCTGAGCCTCTTCCACCGCTTCACTCCAGGGTCTTGGGCAACCCAATCTCCCAGCATGTGTGTCACTGGGTTAATCATATTTACGTGCTTTTTATGGGGGTTAATGATTAGTCGGGGAATGTTTGCGTGTGTTGCAAATTACACAGAAGTGACAGTTAATGGAACGTCATGTGGAACGTTCAGAGAGCTCTGCAACAAGTCAAGGCCCAATCCAGTTCGGGGATTCTGCGGCCGCCTTGATAACAACTCAGTGCAGCCCAACCCATTTTAGGGGCTCCGTGGCCACCGTGGCAATAAGTCAAGTCTGCCAATCAAATTTAGGGGCTCTCTGGCCGCCTTAAGTAACAAAGTGTAACACTTCTCAATGAATATGTGTATCTCCCGCTAACAAAGGCAGGTATCCTCCTGAGCCAGGCGTGCGCATCAGTCAGAGTTACCCCACGTGAATCAGGTGCCCGGTTAAAGTAATGCCTGCTTCTTAATGCTTACGTTGGCGTTAAGGAGTTTTCATTCCCGAATTTGGGTGGCAGGTGGACTTTTCCAGACGCGACTCCTTAGGTAAACACCATGTGTTAACGCCAGCGGGTGGACTTGGGGCTGGCAGGGGTTAAATCCAGGAGGAGGGGCTTTTCTTTGGGGTGGGCGTTGACTGCGAAGCTCAGAAGCTCCATCCCCAGCCCACCCCAGACTGCCAGCTTCCCTCTGTCCCTGCTTACGAGATGGTAAAGTGATTTTGTGTGGACAGAGGGACTTGTGTCTGGCCAGACCCGGACCCCTGGCCGTGTCTTGGTGGTCTCAGGCTTGGGGAGCATCCCTGTGCTGAGAGGGTGCCCATAACTCTGTGAGGAGGGGTCTCCCTGTAATGGGGGCTCCTCTTTAACAGGGGATCCCCCCCGAATGGGGTCACTTCCTAATGGAGACGCCTGCATCACTGAAATTCGGGAATAAAACTCCTTAACATCAATGTAGTATTAAGAAGCAGGCATTATTTTATTACGATGCCAGACTATGGCCCGGGATGCTTACGGGGATATGCATACCTGGCTCATATTTATTAACCCGGGAATACGGATTCAGCAGCAAAGTCTTACATTTGAAGTTGTTCAGCCTGGTTATGTAAATTGGGCAATATGTTTTTGAACACCTTGTTACCAAGGTGGCCATAGAACCACTGAACTGGATTGGGCCGCATCGTCTTGTTCCCGAGCTCTCAACGTTCCACTAAGTGTTACTTTTGCGTAATTTTCCACACCTGCAGTGAGGGGGGTCCCCTCTTAGTGGGGGTCCTCTCTAATGGAGACTGCCTGCAATGGGGGGTCCTTCCATAATGGGGACTGGCTGTAAGGGGACGGGGGGGCTTAAATGGCTGTCTTCCCTAATGGGTGGTCCCCTTAATGGACTAACTGCAGTGAGCATCCCCTTAATTGCGGCTCCATACAATGAGAGCTCCCCTTAATGAGGCTCCCCCCCAGCGTGGGCTCCCCGTGCGGCTCCTCCTCCTCCACACCAGGGGGGCTTGCTGAAACGGGGACTCCGCCGTACAGGGGCTCCCCGCTGCGGGTGTCCCCCGCAGCGTGGGCGGGGGGGGAATGTGCCTGTCCGGGGGGTCCCCGCTCCGAGCGCACGGGCTCACCGCACGTGTGGCTGCGCTGTGCCCTCCCGTCCCGTCCCGTCCCCTTCCCTCCTCCGGCCGGCCCACACGCACACCCAGCCCTCCTCCTCCTCCTCCCACTTCCTCCGCACAGCGCGGGCTGCCGGCCGAGCGCTCCCCTCCGTGCCCGCCGAGCCCCCCTCCCGGCCCCGCAGCGATGCTCCGGGGGAGGCACCGCGCCGCAGCCGCAGGTGAGTGAGGGGCCGGAGGGATGCGCGTCCCGCAGGAGCCAGGATAGAGCGGAGGGATGTGGGGGGGCGGGGGGACCCCCAGCCAGCTCCCCGCTCGCTTTGGCGCTCCCTCGGCGGGTGAAGCCCTCGGACAGGGTGGGGGGGCCCCTTCGCTTCCCCGCACGCCTTCTTCGGGATCGTGTGCTTCTCGTTGAGCCGTGCAGGGAAAAGCGGGTTGCAGGCTCCGGATCCCGGGATTTTACCCATTTATGGACACTTTGGATCATGCGGCTGATGCGCAGCGTGAGTGCGCCTAGCTTCCTGCGAGAGGCTTATTTTGGGGGTCACCGGAGCGTCGCTCACACGAAAGCGGTGGCCGTGGGTGTGTGGAGGGGACAGAAGGACGTACGCGGCCACCTCTGCCCCCCCGCCACATCCGTACCTCGTGTCCTGGCAGGGGTCTGCGAGCACCGGGGCACCCCAGCCTTGACCGCGGCCAACCTGGGACGTGACATCGATGGTTCGGAACGGGATCGGTGCGTTTTGGAGGTGTTTTAATCCCCTAAGTAGTAAGGAACTGAGCCCTTCTGGTGGCTACTCAATGCTCCGTGAAGTTTGGTTTTTTTAAATATAAAAGTGAATATTCCTGGGGATTTTCAACTTAATTCGCAGACAAGCCATGGCTTGGTGCATGCATTCCGTAAGGATACTGCCTTAAAAAACAGCTGGCTTGGTCCAAGGGAAGGCTCTGACTCGGCATTTGCCCACTTGGGAGAAGCTCCGGAGCTGCAAACTTTGTGGGAGAGGGGCAAGGTATGGAATGAGGCAGCCGGGACCGCTGAGGCCTCTTGTTTGTTTCCCCGAATGATCAAAGCGGGGGGAGTGTTGTCAGTGATCTCATCCAAACCCGCAGGAGAGATGGGAAAGGTGGAGAGACGGGAAAAAGTAACCTCCTCGGCAGGGTCCCAGAGTCCCCGCGATTGTGAAACCGGGATTGCCGCCGGCCGGGAATGCGCCCCGTTGCCGGTGGAGAAGTCCCGCTGGTCGAGGGGGACCCCGGGAAACTCTACCCCCGCCACGACCCTCCGCCGCGGCACCTCGGGGGCGGCTCGGTGGGGCCGGGGATGCTTCGTGCCGGCGGGTTTAGGAGCTTTTGGGGTTCTGTTTCTCGACTCCTGCGGGCTGGCTGGGAGCTGGCGGCTTTTTCTTGGCATCACGTGGCGATGGAGGAGGCGGGAGGCTGCGGTGAGAGGCTCCCGCTTAGGACATCGCATCCTGGGCAGGAAATTCCGGGGAGCCGTGTGCTGCGCCTGACTGCCCCGCTGATAACAGACACGGACGCATTGTCGGGAGCTGTCGGAGAAGAAAAGAGGTGTCTGCAGTGTTCCCGACAGCCTTGGCAGGCCGAGGAGCCTCGGGGAGGGGGAACAGAAGCCCTCCTGTGCCCGTTGGACACTCGAAACGTGGCAGATAAAGTTTTCTGAGGCCCGTGGGAGCTTATCAGGGAGGTTTTGCTGCTCGGGCAGCACGTGTTCTTCTGCATTTGGTTTTACTTTTACTCCCTCCTGACCAAACGGTCTGTTCTGGGGAAAAAAAAACGAGAAGAGGAAGGGGGAGAAAAAAATCAAAAAACATTTTAAAAAAGATGAATAACGGGTTGTGTTTAATCCACCTCCTGCTTTTCCCAGCTGTGGGGTTTCAGAATTGCTGACTGCATTTGTTGGGTTCACTCAGGCATCCCCCCCGCCCTGATTCCCACTTACCCCTCTCCTCCTCCACCTCCACCGGCTGAAAGGGATAGTCCCAGAGGGAAAAAGCTGATGGTGAGAGCAAAACTAGAGCTGTTTCCTTGGGATGGTGCAGATGTAGGGATGGCACCCCCTCAGCGAAGCCCCAGTGGATTTCATGGAAAGAGTGAGCCCAGGGGTGTCCTCACCCTAATGAGGTTAATGAGCTTAACCCTGTGAGACATCAGAGAATCCAAGTGCCTGGCTCCGGCCACGGGGCATCCCTCCGGCAAGGCTGGAAGTCGGATCTGGGTGAAACAGGGCGATTGCATAATGCCCGGTGGCATCAGCTGGGTGAAGGCAGGGCTGGTGTCACAATGTCCCCACGCACAGGGGGTGGGGGTTGTAGATCCCTGGGGTTTGGGGGAAAGGGGAAAAAACAGTGGGGAAACGTCAGGAGTCACAAGATCCTGGGTTTCTGTCCTGGCTTGTCCAACCTCAGCATTGTCACAGCTGGGAAGGAATCCCATGCCTGCATCTCTCTCCCACGCAGCATCTCCTAGGGAGATGGCTTTAAACAACAGCCTCCTGAGAGATCCTTCTTGGAAGGAAAATAACCCAGCTTGGAATTTTCCCCAAGCTTTTTTCAATTGAAGGGAACTCTTTTCCCTGGATCTAAGCGCTGGCAAATTTAATTGGTACTGGATATCTTGGAAATGACCCTGAGGATTTATCAGGAGGATAAAGCTGTTGGAAGCGATGCGGGGGAGCTGCTTCTGAGGGTGCAAGTGGGAAAGGAAGCACTGACCCTCTTGTTGCCTGTAACAAAGACACAAACCAACTGAGTGCCGGTTTATGCGGTGCTTTATTCGGGGCCGGGAACCTGAGGACTAGCGTCCCAAGTCAGGATTCCCAAGACCCTCATTTTTCGTACAGCTTTTATACTCTCGCACAAACATGTCTACGTGCAATTTCTACAGGAAAGCAGTTACACCTAGTTACACACAAACTCATATTTCATACTGATAACAATTGGTAATCATCTACTCTAACTGTTAATTTTCCTTGGTTGTCTTACCCCTAGAAACTGTTTAACAGACCCTTACCACATCCAAGGTAACAAATCATTATATACATGCTTGACTAAATCCTTTGATTATTGTTTCCACTTCTTCAGTACATTCCATGCTCACAAACAAAGTTGCTAACTTACTACTTTGGAGTGTTGCTTTCTAGGCCTACTCTCTTACTAAGCCTTAGCCATTCTACTACTAAATTTAAATTGCTCTGTAACACTCTGATGGGGGTTTTCAAAGGATTCCAGGGAAGCAGCATCCTCACTGGAAAGTAAGAAATTGTTGAAGTTTGGATAAGAAACCCAGCGGAAGGGATAAGCAGAGAGTGCAGCCTCAGTTGTGCTGTTTTGGGGTGAGCTGGGGCCGGGGAGAGGCAGATCATCCCCTGCTCCCTTCCAGGCAGAGCTGTGGCACCACTGCCACTGGGTCCCTTATCTCCCCCCACAAGTCTTCTCGTTATCTGCTCCATTTCCCCTGCTGTGGATGTGGCTTTTGTCTTATCTCCACGTGCTTTTCCTCCATTTCCTCGTTGGCTTCTCCGCTAACTCTCGTCACAAAAGGAAAAAAATAACATGGAGGAGATCCTGCTGCAGCGAGTCCGTCCCTGGGCTTGGGGATGCTGGGAAATACGAGGGGATGTTTGCCCATGTTGGGAGGGTGCTGTGCCAGTGATGCTCAGGTGGGTCTTGGGGCTTGCTCGGGTGATTACAGGATGTTCAGGTGATGCTGGGGGGTACTGGGTAAAGGTCCTGTGATGCCCTTGGCACTCTAGTGATGCTCGTGTGTCTCGGTGGGATGCTTAGGAGATGCTGGGCAGTGCTGGGGAGATGCTGGGTGATGCCAGGAGATACTGGGAGAATACTTGGAATGCTCCAGGATGCAGGACTATGGTGGGACAGCCTGCCAGCTCCACCTGCTGGCATTCACCACCTGTCACTGTGGACCAGACCCACCACACAGCAGCCCCAAATCAGAAGACATCATAAGGGAGAGGATGAACTGCTGCCTTGGGGAAGAAACCTCAAATTACTTTAAAAGGTGAAACTGGGGGTGAGAATTTTGGGCACTCTATGTTTGTGTCTGCTGGCTCTTCACCTGAGCTGACCCAGCTTTGCTCCCCACTGCCTGCAACAGATACTCATTGAGGCTTTGGAACCAAAGCAGTTGGAGCTTTCCAGGGCTTTTCCAAGGAGACAGATGGAGAAATGCCCAGCCAGCCTCCCAGGATTCCCCCCACTGGCTGTGGGCTCCCACCCTGGCTTACACAGGGCTGCCTGACCAGATCCCGCACTTCTACCCTGATGATCAAATGCTGCATCTCAGTTGGGGTTGGGTTGGATTTTTTAGGATCTCTGCCAGGTGCTGGGAGGATGGGAGAAGGGAAGCAATACCTGTTGCCCTTGGCAGAGGCTGGCTGTGAGACAAGCAGGGTTTTCCACACCTCCCCTCCTCTGCTTTAGCTTTCCAGTGTGATCCTGAGTATCACAAATGGGGTGCGTGTGAAAACCAACATTCTTCCTCCAGCCAGCACGGAGGCAAGGTGACTTTTGGAGGGCTCCTGAAGGACTCTGTCATCCTGTGCCACCACAGGGTGCTGGCTGTGGGGACTTGATTTGCTCATGGTTTATTCTCTCTCTTGTTCAGGAAGGCCAGCTCACCTCTCCTGTCGGGACACCTGCAGCAAGGTATAAATGGCCTCAAAACGGTGCTTGGACTCTGTGGACCCCGTGATTTTCAACAAGCGACCTCGGCTGGAGTCACAGGCCACCACCAGCTTTCCGTCCAGCAAAATCCAGAGCAAATCCAGCCCTGTGCCCAACCCTGGTTCTGAAAACCATTTCAACTACAGGGGCTCCTACTTCACCTGCCCACTGCAGAGCTCCAAGGGTCCTGAGCTGCCCCTGGCCCGCTGGAGCCCAGCGCCCACCTACCTACACTACGGCCCTGGTGCCATGAGCCAGCCAGCGCCTGCCGAGGGGCCTCTGGTGGGCTTTGTGCTGTACCCATCCGAGAGCCTGGGCACCCAGAAGGGCAAGGACAGCCTGGTGCAGGAGCAGCTGATGGCTAGGAAGAAGTTGGACAGCCCAAGGTGCCCCTTACCGGTGAAGAAGCCGGTGGCAGTGAACAAGGCGGCTCCACTGGTCCCTAAGCCCGTGTATGGAGCCCCTGCCTGCTTCCTGGCCCCCAGGATGGCTCTGCCGCTGGGAACACGAGTGGAGAGCCTGCAGCAGACACCAAGGGAGGCAAACTGGGCTCTGCCCCCTGCCACCCACCCTCTCCACCTCGGCGAGCCCCACAGGAGGGGTCCCTGCTCTGACCCCAGCATCCCACCGCTGCCCTCCAGCCTGGTGCTGCCCGCCAAGGAGCAGTTGGGCTCCCCCGTTGCCTTACCCCACTACTATGTCACCTTTGATAAATACAGGCCCCCCCCAAGCACCCCGGTCTTGGAAGCAAGCTGTCCCGCTGCCCACAGCCAGAATAAGGTGCCGGAGGTCCCCAGCCTCATCCCGGACTCCTGTCCCAAGCTCCAGCTGCCTGATGCTGGCCTGACAAACCCGGAGAGGCCAGCAATGTGCTACCCACCCCCCCCCCTACCCACTGTCTCCTCACAGAGCTGCTCCCCTCTATCACCCTCCGGCTCCCACTGCGGGGGAGGCCAGTGCCTTGCCCGGCTCCAGCTTTGTGGAAAGCAGGAAGCCCTTTCCTGGCTCTTACCTCAAACCCCAAGCCCCAGGGAGCTACTTTCCCAGCCCCTTGGACCCCTACGTGCCGAGGACAGCGGGTGCTGGTCCCTCCAAGCCGGTGGTGGTGCTGAGGGATGCTGAGCTGCCAAGGGATGCTGAGCTGCCGGGGTACCCTGGTTTTACCTTCAACTCTGGCGATGAATCCGTGTTCCACACCTCCTTTGCCACCCCGGAGCCAGGATGTGAGCAGCACGAGGCGGAAGGTCCGCGGTGGCGAGCGGCATCAAGGCACAGCAGCGCTTTCCAACCTGTCTGCACCCCAGAGAAGCTCTCCAGGGGCCCCAGTGGGCTCACGGAGACATTTCCCAAAAGAGAAGGGAGCTGGGAGAAACCCAGGCAAGGGGAGCAGGAGCCCCCATACCTGGGGAGGAGGAACACCAGCCCAGCCCCACAGGACACCCCATGTGGGGGAACAGGGGCTCCTGTCATCACAGGGAAAGGAAATGACTGCAAGGTCAAGGATCCGACCAAGGAGCTTGGCCCCCCTTCTTCATCCATGACCCCCACAAAGGGGCTGGAAGACCCGAGGGACACCAAAGTCTTTTCTTCCTCTCCACCAATGCCAGTGATCCACAATGTCTTCAGCCTGGCACCTTACCAGGACTACCTGGAGAGGGCCAAGGGCTCAGCCCATGTCCTCTTCGGCGGGGACCATCTGTGGGGGGACTCCCCACCTCAAAACATCAGCCCCAGCCAGGAGCCTGCTTCCCTCAGAGATACCTTGGTGGTGTCCAGCCTGAGATCAGACACCAGTGTGGTGCAGAGCCAAGGGGAAAGACGTCACAAGAGGGCCCCCAAAAAGCCAAAACCTGTGTCCCAGGAGCTGGGGTCTCAGGAGGGCAGCCCCGATGGGGTGGGCACTGGGGAGCTGCTCAGTGAGGATATGGTGCTGGACCTCAGCTTGAAGAAGAGACCGGTGGAAGCCATGGATACCCAGGGACTCACTGGCTGTGTGGAGGGGACGCTGGACCAGGAGGATGTGGAGGAGGGGGAGGAGAAAGAGGCTACCGGGGGCAAGGTGGGAATGGGAGAGGGGGCCCAGCCCCAGCTGCTTGAGGTGGGCTCTGGGGACAGGAGCAACTTCCAGAGCTCAGCCACCTTCATGTTCAAAAAATACAAGCTCCTGCACTCCCTCACGCCCAGCACAGAGCCCCCCCAGCAGGACGGCAGCCCCCGTGCCCCCCAGCCCAGCCCACCCAGCAGCACCCCCACACCGAACCCACCAGCCTCGTCACCATCCACCAGCCCCCCGGTCCCACCACCTGGCCCCCAGCCCAGCACCATCTCAGGCCCAAACCCTCCCCAGCCTCCACTTCCTGAAGCCCCCTTCACCCCGGGGGAGGAGGGGATCTCACTGGCCAGGAAGTTTGTCAGTCCCCCCCCGGACACCCCCTCCGGGCAGTACTTTGCCACCCTGCACACCTGGCTCTGTGACACCATTTCGGGGTCAGTGTCACGGTCATCCCCAGAGCTCCTGCAGCAGTGGCTGAAGAAGGCAGAGCTGGCAGAAGAGCTGGGAGAGATGCCCAAGTCCAAGAACAACTCCAAGGTTCCCACTCCTCAGAAGCCCATGAAAGGCAAGGAGATCTGGCTGGCTTTCCAGGACGTGGCCACGCTCCTCGCCAACCTGCTCTCCCAGCTGGAGACCTTCATGTTCGCTTGCCCTTTCCCCCACGTTGTCCGGGCAGGAGCCATCTTCATCCCCATCCACGTGGTGAAGGAGAAACTCTTCCCGAAGCTCCCTGGGACCTCCGTTGACCTAGTGCTGCAGAAGCACAAGGTGGAGCTGCGTCCCACCACGCTCTCAGAGGAGAGGCACCTGAGGGACCTGGAGCTGAAGAGCTGCACCTCCCGCATGCTGAAGCTCCTGGCGCTCAAGCAGCTCCCTGAGATCTACCCAGACCTGCTCAACCTCCACTGGCACAATGCCATCCGGCAGCAGCTCGGTAGGTAGCCCGGCATCTCCTGCGAATCCCAGGGATGCTCCAGCTGCACCTGCCTTTCAGATGCTGCTGTTTTTTGGGAGCATCTGTCACTCACCCGGTGCCTCAGCATCCCTGTCCTGCCATGTGTTCTGCCCACCTTTTCCCTTTAGGTTGTGGAGGGTAAAAGCTTGAGCTGGGAGGGAGAAGAGTCATCCTGGGGATATCGAGGAGGTGTCAGTCACCTCCAGGCCAAGGGCAGTGTGCCAGGCCTGACACCTATGGTTGTCCCATCAAACTGGTGGCTTCTCTGCTCTACCCAGATACCCTTTTGCTACTGCTCAAGGCCATTACCAACAACTTTATTTCTTGCAGGTTTGAGGTCGCAAGCTAGCCAGCATCCTTCCAAGTAGGTAACTCCTCTTCCATGTGGCTTTATAGGAATTTATGGGATTTATATGTCATTTTGTGGAGGTGGAGGTATATTTTTGTGGATTTGAGCTGGCTGAGGAGGCTCCGCTCCCTGGGTCAGGCTGGAGCGGGGAATGTTTGGGATGTGGAGGTGAAGATCCTGCCCTCCCTAACCACTCCTTCCTCTCCCAGGTAGCCCTGGCTCAGACGCTGAAAGCTGATGGCAAAGCAACAGCCATGGATAGATGAGAGAAAAGGAGGCACTAAGGAACAACAGCTAAATGAGAATGGGAACAGGAAGGTCCCTCGCTCCCAGAGCCGTGGATATTAAGATCACCAGCAGCTCTACAGGGAGATGCTCAGTTCCCACCAGCATCAGGGGACCTTCCAAGGACAGTTCTCAGGATGGAGAACAGCTTAGTGATGCAGGGATGCTGGCGTGGTGTCTGGACCCACGGGGAAGGGCTCGAACCCCTTGTGGCAGCTGGAGCTACTTTTCTTTGAACACATCATCTCTTAGTGCATCTCCCACCTCCATCCATGACTGACTTGGTGAGCTGGGAGGAATTGGCTGGAGTTCCAATGGATCTGGCTGGAGTTCCAGTGGATCTGGAGCAAGAGGAGCATGGAAATGGTCCTAGCACCATCCCCAGCCTTGGAAAAAGGCTGGCTACTGCAAGGACGACATCCCACCTACCTCCTCTAAATCCCCTCTCCTGCTTTATCCATGCCATGCCCAAGAAATGTACCTTCCTTCTGGTTTTTCATCTTTAAAGTGCTACAGAGACCTTACACAGCATCAGCACAAGGGAATTGTGACTTCTGTAGTCCTGGGACTAATTTTTTTTGTTTTAAATGAAGACATTTTACAAATGTTCTGGATTTACCTTTATAAGGAGCTGCTGCCTTCAGGTCATGTGTTTTGGGTGGTTTTTTTCTTTAAATACAGTAATTTATACTTGTCTTTTTATTTCAGCTAAAAGGCTACAAGAAAGATTTAAAGACTCCTAAAGAAAAACCAAACTAACTTTACATCCCAGATGCTCTTCCAGTGGAGAACACGGGGGATGCACATTTAGTGATCACTTTAATGGAGATGTGGTGATCACAGGAGCAGAGAGGGGAGCCCTGCTGCCAGGCCTTGGAAGCAGGGATCCTTTCCATCCCAGAGGGTTGATGGGCATCCCAGAACATACAAACATCCCCTCCTCCTGGGGTGCTGCAGCAGGGTGCACAGCAGAGGCCTTACCAACTCATCGCTCAGGTGTTTCTCCAGCTACTGCAGGGCATGGAGAAACAAAACAAGGGTTCTTAGGATTTTTTTATTTCACTACAGGGAATATTTATTTTGAACTAAGAAAAAAACCTACCCAAACTGTACTTAGCCAAAAGGTGTGTTTGCTGTTGGGGGATTTCTGTGTGTGCCTTTGTGGTTTTCCATTGGGATGGGCTTGCTGTGGATGGGACAGGGAAAGGGGGATGCTGCTGTTCTCCTCACTCTCCCTTGCCACGCCGTGGCTGTGCATAGTGATTGGGAAAGCAGCATTTGTTAATAACGTTGTCATTTTTATACCTTGTTATTCTGGGGAAGAAAGTTCCTTCCCCTTATTTAATTTTTTTGTAAGAATGTTAATTCTAAGAGGTTCTTCACCTGGTTAAAAGAGTTTGGCTCATTTCCAGACACACCGTGATTCCGTCTCTGCTTCCCAGTGTGGGCACAACAGGGTCTTTCTGGGGATGGAGGGTCCCCAAATCCCCACCCCAATGCTCTTGCCTGCTTCTCCCTGCATCAAGCCACGAGTGATGTGCCCAGTCCCTCTGTCCCATCATCAGGGGGCTGGATTCAGTGTCCAGTGTGCCATCACAGATCACCCAGGGGAGTGGGACATCCAGAACCAGGGTGACAGCATGGGGAGAGGATGCTGGTGGAAGTGTCTGAGCACCAGAAACTGGGCAGGAAAGTATGAGGTGCTCAGGGATGCACCCTGGGCTGATCCAGTGGGGACCCCCAAGACACCTCACCCCTTGTGAGCCTCCCTCAGGCATGGAATCTACCTGATCCCAAAAGCCAGGTGCCCCAACCACGTTTTTCAGCCCAAATGACTGGAGCTCAGCAGGGGAACAGCACTACCACAACCCACTCCCCCCAAACAGGGTGTTTTGGGGAGCATCATCAGGGTTTCGGGATGATCCTGCCTAAAGGAGCAGGCACACACCCTCCTTCCTCTGCCAGGGACTTAGTGAGGAGCAGAAGGAAGCTGAGACCCTTCTAGCTTCACCTAGGGGAGTGCACATGAGTTTGTGTGTTAATTGGGAGCAGCTGGAATGGAGGCACATCCCCCTGGGAAATCAGATAAAAGCCAGGGCTTGGGTGCTGTCAGGTGTGTGTAGGTTGGTGAGTTTGGCTGTCCTTGGGGGAGGCTGTTTGCAGCCAGGTGGGTGTTTGGGACAGGGAATGAGGTAATGTCTGAGCCCAGGGCTGGTTACAACCTTGCTGTGCCCTGGGAGCCTCCTGGGAGATGCCAGGGCTTGGCACAGGCTTTCCTGAGCTAGGAAGCTGCTGGAGAGAAGGAAGATGTTTTAATAAGGTGCCCTGGCTCTGGTGTGTGGGTTGCTCTGGGAATGGATCAGTCACTGGGATGGGCTGTGGTGGGAGCTGGAGGGACCCAGCCTCAATCTGCTGTACCTCTCCACATGGCCGCTCCCAAGATGAGCCAAGGGGTTGGACCACCAAACCCTCTGGGCACTGCTGCCCTGCAGCCAAAAGTGATGCTCTGTGGTGAGAGGGAAGGGGCTGTGGGAACAGCCCCATGTCCTGCTGTCTGTGTGGCCACCACTGTCAGCAGTCTGTGGTGCAGAGCCTTCCTGGTGCTGGCCATGTGTGTGCCTGCCACTGCTCTCCCTGACAGCTCAGGGACTCTGGCTGCTGGGACCTGGGGACTCCTGGGCTCATCAGCCTCCCAGCAAGGGACAGGTGACAATCTGGTGACAGCACGTGGTGACCTCCTCACCTTGGGCTTCTTTCTGGGGGTCCAAGGAGACATGATCCATGGGACAGATGTTGAGGGGTGGAGCCTGGGGACACCAGCTGTGGCCCCATTGACATCTTGGACCTCACCACAGTGGGAGCCTGGATCTAGGGACAGGGAAGGGCTCAGGTTGGGCACTGCAGCAGCTGTGACTGTCTCCCACACAGTGGCTTGGCACAGGGGTGCCTGCTCCTTTGACCTGGCTCTTCCAGGCTGAGGATGATCCCAGCCCTGACTCCTGGCATCACCTTGCTCTGGGAAGCCTCCACAGAGCAGGACCAGGCTCACGGGATACCACACAGATGTCAGCAGTGACCTCAGCTCATGGCCAGTGGGCACAGCAGAGCCCAAGAGCCCACAGAGGGTGTCTGAGGGCACTCCTAGAGATCAGAGTAAGCCAGCTATTGGGGTCCCTGCCACCTCCCAGGTATGGCTGCAGCTTTCTTCCCTCCCTGTGGCTGCCTCTGGCCCCTCTGCAGGGGCTGGGGTGATGGAGGTGGTGCCCACCCAGCTGGTCCCACCCCAAGGGGCTGCTGGGGTGGCTCAGGTCTCATCTGATGGCACAACATGGGCACTGATGGATGATCCTTTCTGGAGCTGCAGCACAGGGTAGCAGGTGGTGCCCTCGGCTCTGCCAACAGAAGGGACGTCCAGCTGAGCCAAGCTGCACCCTGGCACTGTGTGGGTGCCCTCTACTGTGACACATGAGGGGTTCTGAGGCACTGCTGGCACCTTGCTGCATGGCAAGGCTGCTTGGTGCTGGACACTGCCTTGGCCAAGGTCCCAGGAAATGGGTCTGGGCTCCTGGATGCTGTCTTGGCATCACTTCCCAGCCCTGCACTGGCTCCTGGTGTCAAAAACCTGCAAGTGCTGGCTCCCTTCCTTCTGACGCTGGAGTTTGGAGGTCCTGCTGTCACCTCGGGGAAGCAGAGTGACCTGCCTTCCCTGCCTGCACAGCTGATGTCCACTGAAGCCCACCCTTCCCCAGCTTGGACCAGGGCTCCCAGTGCTGCAGGTCCCACCACGACTGGGATGAGCTCCACAGCCCCTGGTGCCGTCTCAGAGTCCAGGCAGGTGGCTGTGACAGAAGAATCCAGGCACAGCAAGTCCAGGACAGCATCAGTGGGACCCACTCCAGCAGGACCTCCAGAGCCCACCCATGGCAGCCCAGGCTCTGTGCCTCCCCCCAGTTCCACAAACCCTGCTCTGGAGCATCACTCCAAAGCTGGGCACCACCAGTGTGCCATCTCCATCCTACCTGCCAACTTCTGCTGGAGCTGGATGTGTAGCCAGCTCCCAGCTCAGCTCCCAGACCCTGGCTCAGCCCACAGGAGTGACCCTTGATGCCCTGTCCATGTCCAGTGGCTCCGTCACCTCCCAGCTCCCCTCTATAGCCCCAGATCTCCCCGCAGCCACTGGGGAGGCCTTCAGACAACCTGATGATGGGCAAACCTGCCTCCACAGGGATGAAAACCCCTGTGCCCTACCCCTTCAGGCTCCCATCTCTCACACAGCCCGTGCATGTGCTGCCGTTGAAATTCTGGTTGCTGGGCATCGGTCCCACCCCAGCTCTGGGGAGCAGGAATTCAGAGAGCTGCAGGGAACTGGAGGGAGACGTGAGACTGGTGGCGAGTGCTGGAGCTGATTGGGAGAGAGATTGGCATTTTGGGGTGCAGGGAAGCTGCTGCAGGACCCAAGCCCTGCTGGGGTGAGAAGCCTGTGGGCTGCATCAGCCCTTGCTGGGTCTATTGCCTCCCAAGCATGGTGGAGATGAGTAAATCCCTGGCACTGCTCTACCAGAGCTTGCTTTCAGGTGGGACTGGGCTCCCCTGACCTCTGGCAGCCAGCAGGGCCATGGCATGCTGTGTTGGTGCTGG
>NW_020897786.1:2081059-2135587 GCF_003984885.1 Neopelma chrysocephalum
AATGCCCTAGCCCTTGTCATCCCCATTGCCCTATCAGCCCTCACAGACCAGTCGCTGAGGCAGCAGTGGTGGCAGCAATGACTGAGGTAAGTCCAGGGGTGGGGGTTAGATTGAGCTGTACCGGGGGGTTTCTGAGCTCAGGTACACCCGAGCAGCATCCTTGAGTTTCACAGGACCCAGAAGCCCTTGGCAGCGAACCAGGCGAGGAGGGGGCCGTGCCAGTAACATCTGAAGGAGATGTAAAAGGCTCTGGGGAGTGCGATGAACTGGAGCGAGCAAACAGAAGTGGGCAAACAGGGGTGTGGCACAGCAGTGAGGGCATGGCACAGGCAGTTTGAACAAGCAGGGCAAGCAGGTGGGGTGAGCAGGAAGGACTCCTCTCTGACCACCTGGGAGCAGCCAGCAGAGGCAGCAAACAGACTCAGTAGCTGGTAGTAGTGAGCAGTAGTCTGACAGTTCAAAAAGCATGTGAATAATGCTCTCAGGCACATGCTGCGACTCTTGACTTGATCCTTGTGGGTCCCTTCCAAATCAGCATATTCTGTGACCCCGTAGCTCTCACAGACCCGTGTTGAAGTGGGAACTTCAGTCCATGTTTGTTAAAGAAGCCCTCCCCTTGAGTCACGAGGTGCAGAAAGGACCCCCTTGCTTTCTAAACTCCTTCTCAGAGAAGAGCCTGGGTGCAGCTGAATCCAGTTTAGCTCCAGACTCTGTCAACCATTTAAGTCTAAAGAATTATAGAGGTGCGATGGAACCTTTGTACAACTTTGTCCCCCAGGATTAAAGATGGCAAATCAGATATATTTATATAAAATGAATTATTTATTATGAAAAATGATTAGACAAAAGATCTTAATCCGAATTATTTACTGAACAGTATAGAAGCTAAAACTACCAGTATAATACAGGATAGGATATAGTGCACTATATCAAAGCAATTATATTAAAGCAATGATATTAAAGCTAGCAAAAAAGAAAGAAATTATTATTAAGTGGAGATTGATGTAACTCACCCATACCAATGACCGTGGGCATATCTCTTCCAGTCAGCCTTGAGGAGTAACCTCGAGGGGCATCCTCTACTCAAGGGAAAAATCTCCACACTCTAACATGACTCCAAGAAAGGTTATGTTAGAAGAACCTACTGTATGAAAGTGGACTGGACTGTAGAAATAGTATAAAGTGATTGACTGTCAGTCATATGTCTCCAGATCAGTTTAGAAGCTTGTCTGCCAAAATCTTTGCCTCACTGTCAGGATGTTAATTTGGGGTTGATGAGCCAGACTAGTTTTAGCATAATTCAGCAACAAAAACCAGCACATGACTGCCCTCTCTCAGTCCACCACTGATAGTCTTGCAAATAGGGTATTGTTCAAGTTGCTTGACCACATTCCAAGGCAGAGCATCCTGCTACAACTGATAGCCCTCACAGCCCCCATAGCCCTCACAGCCTTAATAGCCATCACAGAACAAGTAGTCCTCACAGTCCCTAATATCCCCTATATCCCTCACACACCCCATATTCCCCCAGATCTCAAAGACCTCAAAGCCCCCATACTCCTCACAGCTCCCATAACCCCCATAGCCCTTACAGCCCCTACAGCCCTCCCAGCCGTCAAAAATCCCATAGCCCTCACAAGCCCCATAGCCTACAAATCTCCTATAGCCCTCACAATCTACGTAGCCCTCATAGCCTCTAAAAGCCCCCACGGCTCTCACAGCCCCTCAAAGCTCCTATAGCTCTCACAGCTTCCATAGCCCTCACCCCTTAGAGCCCCTGCAGCCCTTACAGCCCCACAGCCCTCAAAGCCCCCACAACTAGAAGGTGAAGGGTCTCCTTCCCTCACTCCATGGGACTTCTACCACCACTTCTCGGATCCAGAGGAAGACCAGAACTCCAACAGGACTGCCACTGCCACTCTTGACAAGACTGTGATCATCACTCCAACAGGACTGTGACCATCATCTGGACCAACAGGTTTCCTTTCCTGTTACTTTGCACCCAGGGGGGCCCGTGGTGCTCAGCACAGGGGCAAACGAACACCATTCTGTTCTTGCCCCAGGGTACGGGGTTATACATCTGTCTTTGGGGGTTAAAACCAGTTTTTTCTCTGTATCATTGCATTTATTGTAATCTTTTTAGTAAATTGTAACTCTTGACTTGTAATCTCTCTCTAGTTGGGTTCATTTCTCCCGCCGGTTTACTTTTAAACCAGCACACCTCCCCACTAACTTGGGAGCAGATTTACATGCCGCTTTCCACAGTAATTCACGCACAGATGATTCAATTGTCTGTGAAGCAACCGCTGCTGCATCATCCATTTCGATCTATAACTCTGGTGGAGCCATCATCGCTGGGAAAAGCAGCCACAGGGCTCCAGTGCTCGGTGCTGGGACATCCCAAAATGTGGGGAGTCACCACCACGACCTCCCCAGTCCCCAACTTTCCCCATAGCCACAGGTCAAATAGCTGTTTTTACAGTTCAAAACTTTCTCTCTTGTATTCCTTCCCCCAGAGCCTGCAGGAAAGAATGCTAAGTTTGTAACAACACTCTGTTATCTTCCTTGAGAGAATTACATTTCTCTCAACAGACATAAAACAACCCAAAAAGGAAACAGTGTGAAAATTCCCACACTGAAACAATATTCTTAGCATCTGCAGCTGCAAACTTATCTTGAGCGAAAACAACTGAAGAAAAACACCTCCTCGTCAGATCTTCCGCTTTCAAGCCCTTCCTCCTCACAGCAAGGTAGGCAAGGCAAAGCAAGAAGACCAGTGAGGGGAAGGCAAGAAAAGAGAAAGGAGTGGTAGGTAAGGGAAGGCCAGGAAGCAGTAGGATGGGTAAACAAGGCAGGAGAGAAGGCAGCAAGTCAAGTGGAGAGACAGTAGGCAAGGCAGGGGGAGGGATATGTAAGCAAGGCAAGGCAAGAAAGGGGCAGCAGGCTAGTGCAGGAAGGGGATAGGTATGCAAAGCAATGTAAGCAAAGGAGTGGTAGTCAGGGCAAGGCAAGGTAGGTGAGAAGCAGGCAATGAAAGGCAAGGCAGAAGAGGGGTAGGCAAGGTAAGGTGAGGTGAAGGAGGGGTGGGAAATGAAAGGCAAGGACACAGAGTGGTTGGTAAGGCAAGGCAAGTCAGAGGAGAGGAAGACATGGCAAGGCAAGGCCAGGCAAGAAAGGAGGGGTAGGCAAGTCAAGGAAGAGAATGGTATCTTGCAAGCCAAGGGAGGGGTAGTCGGGGCAAGGCAATGCAAGTGATTTGTAGGCAAGGCAAGAGATGGGTCTGGAAGGCAAGGCAAGTGAGAGGTAGGCAATGAAAGGCCAGGTAAGGGAGGTATAGGCTATTCAAAGCCAGACAAGGGAGGGGTAGGCAAGGCAATGCAGTGCAAGGGATAGTCAGGCATAGCAAAAAAAGGCAAGGTTGGGGAGGAAGGCAGGTAGGCTCAGTACTTCAGAGGCAGATGACAGGCTGCAGCAGCCAGGAGCAGCTTGTTGTCCTAGCACATTTTGTGTGGGAGCAATCCCCTGACATTTGCCATTATGGAGCTGGTATAAAATTTTTGGAACTAACCTTCTGGAAAAGGATAACAGTGTTCTTCCTTAAGAATGAAAGCACATCGTCCTGCAATAATAATTGGGTGTCCAGAGAATTAAAGAGACAGCTACAGGTTTTCTGTCTGGCATCTTTTGTGTGGGAGCAACCTCGCAATGTATTTGATTTGTCAGGTCGTCTCTACATTTCAGAGGTGGTGTCTGTAATATTTGGCAGTCCTTTTATTTTGGGCCACATAAGCTATTGCCAGTCTTGATGTATAGATGATATACTGCACTGGGGAGGTAATGCCCAGTAATGGTGTTCTGGTACCTTCATATGGGATCAGTCCCTGGATGGTTTCTATTTTGAGGTGGGGGGGGTCACATTTCTTCTGAGATGTGGGGTCTTAGTTGCTCTCTGTGGCACGGAAATGATTTTTGGATCCACACACTTGGCAGGCTTGGTGAATTTTATTGCTTTTCCTAATATACAGTGCTACCGGTTAGAGCTGTTGAACCTCTAGAATGGGAATGTAAAAGCCAAGCTGCTGGGCTTTTTGTCCTGGTCCTTTTAGTGTCTGAGCACTTAATGGTGGGGTTCAGTTTTGGATCCTGACTCCGTGAGACTGAAGGATTATGAGGGTACATAGAAGGTGCAGATACTGGCGTGTGAGGTGCAGTTCAGTGGGTGCAGTTGAAGGTGGAGCCAGCAAGAGCTTTCTCATCTGACGCTCTTCTGAGAGTTATTTTTGCCAGATGTTTTCGTTTTTGTTGCTGGATTCTGCAAAAGTGAAAAAATATATTAGCACATATAATTGGGAAGGAGTGCGTGCTGCCACTTGAGCGTGGTGCAAATAAGAGTATGCACGTGAACGGGGAAGGTCAGCAAAACCTTTATGTCCTGACACGTTTAGTCTGAGACCAGTGACGGGACTTTGTCACCTTTGGAGCAGCACTTTGGGCTGATTTGTGCGTACGCAGGGCCATCTACAGGAGCTGTTAAACGGCGATATGGGGGGAACGTCCACTAGATGGCCCCGCGTACGAGAAAAAGGCGTAAAATGGACCGTGGTTACCTCAAAACCAACGAATTCGGAAGATCCAAAGTTCAAAACGTCCTCTACTGCTCTCAAAGAAATCGTGCCAGCAATCAGAAAGACTTCGCTGACCGTCCCTTCCATTTGCAGGCTTGTGCTCGCACAACAATCAAGTGGCACTTAGTTTTCCTTGCAGCCTGAAAACTGCACACGCAACCACGGTGCACTGCAACTTCCATCTCCGCTATATGTAGCATTGTGCATTTTTCGCGGAGTCTGAAAGGTCCATCCACTTCTCGTAAAGAAAAATTACCTTCCTCGTTCATGTGCAAACTCTTATTTGCACCACGCTCAAGTGGCAACACGCACTCCTTCCCAATTATATGTGCTAATACATTTTTTCACTTTTGCAGAATCCAGCAACAAAACCGAAAACATCTGGCAAAAATAACTCTCAGAAAAGCGTCACATGAGAAAGATGTTGCTGGCTCCACCTTCAACTGCACCCATTGAACTGCACCGCAGCCCTGGTATCTGTACTTTCCTTCTCAGCTCTACGAACCACCACAACCTTCAGTCTCACGGAGTCAGGATCCAAAACCGAACCCCACCGCTAAGCGGGGCTGCGGCCGTGGGGAGCGGGAGGCGCTCCCGCGGTCGGGGCGTGCCAAAGGGGCCCCTCCCGCGGGTCCCACCGTCGCCTCGGGTCCCGTTCCCGGGAACTCCGCCCTCTGCCCCGCCCCGGGGTCTCGCCGCGCTCTCGGGGTCCCCGCCCCAAGGCCCCCGCGGAGCCACTGGCGGATCCCCCCGCGGGCAGCCGGGGCAGGGGCGGGGAAGGGCGGAGCGCTCTCCGGCCCGGGAGCGGTTCCGGGTCGGGAAGGCGGGATCTGCGGCGGCACCGGGGACCGCGGAACGGCGGCGACATGGTGGGGGGGGGGGTCGGCGGGCAGGGGGGAGGGCGCGGAGGCCCCGCGGCGGGCTCTGACCGCCTCTCCCCCCGCAGCGGTTCCGCTTCTGCGGGGACCTGGACTGCCCCGACTGGGTGCTGGCCGAGATCAGCACCCTGGCGAAAATCGTTAAGTGCCCGCGCCCCCCGCGTTCCCCTGCCCGCCCCCTCCCCGCCCCGGGCCCGCTGCTCACCCTCCTTGTTTCCCGCAGTCCTCGGTGAAGCTGAAGCTGATCTGCGCCCAGGTGCTGCGGGACCTCCTGGGGGAGCCCATGGAGGTGAGTGCGGGGCTACCGCGGTGGAGGCCAAGTGTTTCAACACTACAGTGGCATAATCAGCAATATTAATTAATTTCATACTCTTCATGCAGCCTCTGCAGTAAGAATGCTACCAGCCACTGCTAGTAGCAATACTATGTATATTAAATGTTATTAGTATTAATATTAAGGTAAGAATTATTAGTATTAATGTTGGTAGTGAGTGTGTTACCTGGTGTTTACTGTGATGCTCTGCTCTCCTGCAGTATGAGAAGATCCTGAAGCTGACCTCAGATGCAAAGTTAGGTGAGCACTGCTGTCCTTACTGGGATCACCCCATGGAGCCCCACTCTGGGGCTGGGCAGCGATTCGGCTGGAGTTACCTTCCCAAGGTGGCAGAGCTCACCCTCCATCCCATCCGCAGAGTCAGGGGACGTGAAGGCGACCATCGCTGTCCTCGGCTTCATTCTCTCCAGTGCAGCCAAGCACAATGTAGACAGCGAGTCCCTGTCAAGTGAGCTGCAGCAGCTGGGGCTGCCCAAAGGTAGGGGGGACCCTCAGGGTGGCACCACGGGCCAGACCTGGTGGGATGTGCCCAACGCAGTTCCCAGCGCTGCCTTCTTCACACTCAGATGCAGGGCAGGCTGGACACCGTGCTGTCCTCCATCACCTCCCTGCTGCACCATCCATCCCCTGGGGCTCCTCAGGTGCTTTGGTGGAGTTTGGTAATTGCAGGGCTGGTGTGAGCAGGGGGGTTCTCGTCTTGTCTCTCCTCACGAGCAGAGCATGCCAGCGGGTTGTGTCGTTCCTATGAGGAGAAGCAGAGCTCCCTCCAGGACAGCCTCAGGGCCTGTAGCCTGCGATGTGAGTGGGATGTTGGGTCTTAACAGGGTTTTGGGTGTTGGTGGCAGTCACCCTGCTGGAGTGAGCCAGGGTGCTGACACCACCCCCACTACCCACCCCAGTGAGCCAGCTGGGCTTGGTGCGCTGGCGGGTGGATTACACCCTCAGCTCCAGCGAGCTGCAGGAGGTCAACGAGCCCCTGGTGCATTTGACATTCAACGTGCAGAACAGGGAGTGTGGGAGAACGACGGCTGTCTCCATGACCGTCTCGGCTGACAAGTTCCGGGTGCTGCTGGCAGGTGAGGCTGGAGGATGGGTAGCATCAAGGACCTCCAGGGCCATGGGGGATGCTGGGAGGGATGCTGCTGGGGATGTAGCGGCTCCCTCACAGCTCCATCCTCTCCCTGCAGAGCTGAAGCAAGCCCAGACCCTGATGAACACCCTTCTCTGAGGAGCCAGCCTCCCATGGTGGGAGTCACGGACACCGAGTTGCTGGGTCGGATCTGGTGCTTCTGGCTGGGAAGGGGGATTTTTCCCTGCTCTCCTGGCTTCTGGGGACCCTGGGGGTAGCTTCAATAAAGTCCCAGTGACAAAGCCGAGCCGTGTCGTTCTGTGTCTCCCCGCGGCGGGGCCGCCCGGCAGGACTACAAGCTCCGGCATCACCGCGCAGCCAATGGGAGCGCGCACCGCCCGCCGCGCAGCCAATGGGAGCACGCACCGCCCGCCGCGCAGCCAATGGGGGCGGGCGGGCTCAGTCGGATGTGCCGGCGGCAGCGCGGTGGCGGCTCCGCGGTGCGGCGGCGGCGATGCCCGAGTGCCCGGAGCTGCACCTCGCCGGCTGCTTCATCAACGGCGTGTGCGGCGGGCTGGTGTTCGCGGGCGGCGTGGAGCGCTCGGCAGTGGGCCGCGGCCCCGAGGTGCCGTTCCGCAGCGAGGCCTACCGCATCTCGGCCCTCGCCCGGGGCAAGGAGCTGCGGCTGACGCTGAGCGCGCTGGACCCTGCCGCCGCCGCCGCCCCGCCGCCGCAGGACCTCGTGTTTCGTTTCGGCATGTCGGGGTCGTTCCGGCTGTGCCCGGCCGCCGAGCTGCCCCGCCATGCCCACCTCCGCTTCCTGACCCGCGAGAGCCCCCCCCGCGCCCTGTGCTTCGTGGACCCCCGCCGGTTCGGGTCCTGGCGCCTGGGGGACGCCTGGCAGCAGGACCGCGGGCCCTGCGTCGTCTCCGAGTACCAGGCTTTCAGGTGAGCGCCCTGGTGGAATGCCCCCTGGTTGGGTTTGGCTGCTTTTCCTGCACGGACATGCCCAGGTGACTCTTCTTGTTGCCCCGTGCTCTGTTGCAGGGAGAACGTGCTGAATAACCTGGATGACAAGGCTTTTGACAAGCCCATCTGTGAAGCCCTCTTAAACCAGAAGTATTTCAATGGAATTGGGAATTACCTGCGTGCTGAGATCCTGTACAGGTAAAGTGGGTTGAGCATCCGCTGGCCTGCCATGGAGGTTTGGTCTCCAAGAGTTTGCTGGAGCTCGATGGCTCTTTGGTTAAGCTATCTGTGCCTCCTCACCCTGGTAGATGCAGACAGTGCCAGAACCAAGGGTTCAGGCTTGTGTATAACTCTTTCAGGTTGAAGATCCCTCCCTTTGAAAAGGCTCGGACTGTGCTGGAGGCCCTGAAGGATCAGAAACAGGAGAGGAGGAAGAAGGTGAGGAATACCAGGTGCTTTCATAGGGTCAGGAAGTGCCAGATGTCGTACTAGGAGTTTGGTTGCCTGTGGCCCTGCAGGACGAGCTGTGCCCGGCTTCTACCTTCAAGAAGTCCATGAATATTTTTGGGGTGGGTGAAGAGGAAGAGATGAGGGAAACAAACACCTTGCAAGCTTAAAATCTCCAAGAAGGCTGTAGTAAAGCCCAAGGCTGTTCTTGTGGCCTTTTGAAGTGGCTATTTTAAAGAAGCCTGAAATCAAACTACATGACCTGAGAAGTGTTTTTAAAACTGCTGATGTTGGTGTGTGTTAGCCCTCTTTCATGTCTTTGTAGCTAAGCTGGAAGGCCACACTGGGGTGAGCTCAGGGCTGGCATGTGTGGAGAGTGTGGCAACTCATCCTCAGGAGGGCAAAAGACAAAGAATTTGGGTGCTGTTGGGGAGGAGAGACCCTGAGGAGGCAGAAGTAGCTGGCAGGTGACTTTCCTCCCCTTCTCCACCCTTGCAGGATCCTTCCCTGACACTGAGCAAGAAGGTGAAGCTGATGCAGAAGAACGCGGATCTCCTGGAGCTGTGCCACACCGTGCCCATGGAGGTCATCACGGCGGGTGAGGAGACAGGACAGGATGCTGGGGAACAGGGACAGCTGGGGGAGGCTGGGGCTTTGCATTCCCGGCATCAGGAGGTTTGGGAGGGCATCCCGACACCATGATCATGGCTTCTGCTCTAATTCTGTCCTTTTCCTCTCTTCCTTCCCAGAGAAGCAGTTTTTGGACCCTGAGCACTCAGATAACTATGCCACCTTCAAGAACTGGCTGCAGTGTTACTTGGTGCCTGGCATGAGCTCCCTGCGTGACCACAACGGCAGGACCATGTGGTTCCATGTAGGTGCCTGGGGTCACTCTCTGGGGCTGGGGGCGCCCAAACCACCCCTCCAGCCCATTTTCTGCTTGCTGAGACTCCCATATATGACGCTGTGTGGCTGGAGATCTCCCTCTCCACCAAGCTGCTGGGCGTGGAGGTGACAAGGACCCTCTGTGTGGTGACCAGCTGGCCAAGGGATGGTGGGCAGTCTGGAGCAGATGGATGGAATGAGGTCTGGAGCCCTGTTTTTCCCTCCTGTGCCCTGTGTCTGTGGCCTTGCAGGAACAGGACTCACAGGAGAGTCCCCAGTGCACAGGGCAGGCAGAGCAAGCCTGACTCTCCTGGCTTCCCAGAGAAATGTGGCTCTTTCCCTATCACTGCGAGAGGGAGAAGGGGCAGGGATTCTGCTGCTGCTGCCTGCAGAATGACTGCACCCCAGTCAATGCTCTGTCCCTTCCTTGCAGGGAGAGCCTGGTCCCATGGCTCCCACAGGTGAGTGTCCTCTCTCCCGCCCGTGGGACCCACTCTTGCTCTGGGAGGGCTGGACACTGGGCAGCCCTGTCTTTTCTGTGTAGCACAAGGGCACAGGCAGGAGCAAAGCCCCTCTCCCTGGGGTGCTGACAGGCCTGTGACAGCCGTTGGCACCAGGGGACAGAGCCCATTTTCCCCAGGGCTTCCTACCAGCATCCCAACCTGCTTGGGCACAGCTGTTGCGCTGGCAGGATGGTTTTTCATCCTGCAGTTCCTCAGTGCTCAGCTCACATCACCCAGGACAGCATCCCTGCAAGCGTGTCCCTCACTCCCCCTGACCTGGGCATGTCCTCTCATGCAGGGCAGAAGCACCAGAAGATGCCCCGCAAAAAGCGCACTCAGCTGAAGGCAGACCCTGAGGCACTGACCCCTAAGGTAAGCAGCTTTGTGGTTGTGTCTGGCTGTCCTGTTCCCCTTAACCTTGCTCAGGCTGCTCCTGAATTCATGGTGGTGATCCCATGTGGAGCTTTTCATCCTCTGTGGTGCTCCAAGCACGCTTCTGCTGCTGAGCTGCAGCTCTGATGTCCACCCAGGTCACCTCACGCGCCTTGAAAAGGCACCCCAGGGCTGCAGCAACCCCCCAAAAGTCAGATGAGAAGGAGGAGAAAGAGGCTGATGGGCCGAGGAAGGGACGTGCTCGCCGGAGGAGGAGAGGGACCCCTGCTCCAGCCTTGCCTGAGCTGGAGGTGCTTCTCAACACCAGAAGAAGTCCCCGGATATCTGCACGCAGGGGCAGAGGTGAGGCTGGCAGCCCCTGCGGCTTTCACGTGCACAGGGGGGGCTGTGGGAGTGCTCAGTTGTATCAAAGGGACTGAGGGGTGCCAGATGGCAGGAGAGGAGCCAGTGGAGGAGAGCCAGACACTCCTTCAGCCTCTGACTCCTCATTTCCCTCTCTGTTTTTCAGGTGCAGTCCCTGTCGTGTGAGTGCTGCCCACTGCCCACCTCCTGAGGGGCATTTAATGGCCCAGGAGGAGCTCAGGGAGGGCTTGGCCAGGAAAGTGCATTAGAGATGGGGGAAATTGAGGCTTCTCAGTACCTGTGCTCACAGCTGCTTGCAACTGTTGCATCCTGCCAGTGCGTGAGGGAGAAGCTGGGCTTGGTGGCAGGGTATTCTCCTGCTGTCCAGAGGCATTTGAGGGGGAGAAGAGCCAAGACCTTACTTTGTGCTGGACTCTGACTCTTCCCTCTGCCTAAAACTGGGTTCTCTCTTCCCTTTCTGGCTGCTGCTCCAATCACTGTTTTTAGCTGACTAAATAATAAAATATTTTGTGTAGAAATCACAGTGCATGCCTTTTCATGCTAAGGATAACCCCTCTGAGCCCAGCCTCTTCCCCAAGAGGCTGTAGCAGGCTTCCCCTCCACCTCACCTCCCCTGAAGTAAAGATAAGCTCTGCCTCCCCAGTTCCAGGAGATCCTGCTGAGGAGGACACTAAGGGAGCAGCAGCTACAACAAAGCACCTGGGAGGAGGCAGGTCAGTGCAGTTACCTGGAATAAGTTAAGAAAACAGGCTCGAGCTTGATGTAATTCTCTTATTTATTTGTGTTCTCCATCTGCAAGGGCAGTGCAAGGGGCAGGCGGAGGAAGGGGGGAAGGAGTAGAGTGTGATTTTTATAGTCACTGCTGGACAAGATGAAGGCTGAGACACAGGAAACACTGTGGAAGCTGCTGCTCCCCAGGGCCCCGGGGCTGGAACAGAGCCCATACAGGGCCACCATCCTGTCCACACCCTTATCCACACTTTGGCAAGCTCAGCACTCAAGCCCACCTACCCTGGTTGGGCAGTGGGCAACTGTCCTCCTTCCCTGAGGAACATGATTGTTCTCAAGCACTGCTCTCCAATGGCTGGGTGTGGGACACGGGGAGACTGCCCTGCTCTGGAACTGCTGTCTTGTACAGCTCTTGGGATCGAGGAAGGCTCAGGCTGTGATTTGAGCTCACAGTGTTGGTCCAGGTTGCTGCAGCATCAGCCAGAGCAGTGGATGGTGTCACAGGCTCAAGACCAGGAGGACAGAGAGCACGCAGAAGGGTGTGAAGGAGAGCCTCAAGCCCTGCTGCCCCATTGGCAGGCGGCCCTGTGCTGGTCGCTCCAGGAGGTCGCAGCTGAGGAGGAAAGCACACGAGGCTGAAGGCACTGATCTCCATCCCCATGCACACCCAGCCCTTTGGCACGGACCACGGACTTACAGCATCGCCTCCTTAACGGGGAGGGAGGTCTGGAGCCAGGCAGTAACCGTGCTGCCATACGCCTCGTAGAGCCGAACCACCACAGCTTCAGGTCTGCCCTCAGCCTTTGGGGGACAGTGCAGGTGGGAGTTCAGACAAATGAGACAGGCACAGCCTCTCCAACCCAAGTTGTTCTGCTCAGCTGAGCCTAACCACCACTCAGTGTGGAGGAAAGAGCAAGCCATGCTCAACAACAGCACCTTAACCCCCTCTGCCCTCCCCACCTCTGCCCCGGCACCTGCCTGCTTGACAGTCTCCAGCACGACGGCAGGTGAGCTGACAGAAAAGGCACTCCAGGCTGGGCACTGGGCAGAGCTGGCCGGGACCGCGTGGAGGGGGAAATTCAAGTTGTAGGCACGCTGAATCACACCAGCCTCCTGGAAGGAACCTGCATCACAAGAACCTCTATCCAGCCTCGGCACGTGCACAGTCAGAGACACACTCACCCCGAGGCTCACTGGCACATCCCCCACCCTGCATGTTCCTATGGGGCCTGTCACTCACCCCGGTGAGGCATCACAGCGTAGGTGAACTGGTGCTGCCCAATGTCTGCTGTGGAATCAGGGGACTTGGGTGCTCTCAGCCTAAGGCAACAAGATGTTAGTGAGACTGGTATCTTGGCAGCACCCACTGCCACACAGAGTAGAGCCAGAGGAGCACTGTGACAAGACAACTGCTCTCCTCACTACCTTGAGGCTGGGCCCAGGGGTGGAAGCAGACATGCAACAGCAAACAGACCCTGGACAGTCCCAGAAGCTAAAAAACTTGGGTGTCTTCCTGTGAAAATTGTGGCTGACAGAGTCAAACTGAAATATGCAGTTTCTTTTAGCTTCGTATGCACCTGTAACATTAACACTGCTGTTCCTTCCCTCTCGTTAAGCCTTCTCTCCTGGGGTATGTTTTGGCCAGCAACAGAAAAATCTAATCTCCCCTGAATTATCTACGAGCACAGCTCACAGGAATTAGTTATAATGTAAGTCAGCCAAATTCTCAGACAACAGACACCCATCAGACTATTTATTAACTAAGGTCATTTAGGACCAGGTGTTGCCTTGACTTCCAAGAGACACCTCACAAGACAAAGTACCTGCAGCAGCCCCCCCCTCATCCATCTGTAACTCACAGAGAGAGGCTGAGGACGTTCCTGTGGGCTGATGCCCCATATTTGCAGTCGTTCAGCAGAGCCACCCCAAAGCCGTGCTCAGAGAGATCCATCCACTTGTGAGCCCACACCTGCAGCAGGTACCAAGGGATGGGCTCACTACAGAGAGCCACTGCCAGGAGCAGGAGCAGCTCGGTGCTGGGACCAGACCACCTTCCCTCTCACCTCGAACCGAGCCCAGTCCCAGGATGTGTTCCAGTGTGTTGGCCGCTGCACGTGTCCAAACTGGATCTCGTAGGTGGCGTTTGTGCTCCGAACCTGCACAGGGAACTCCACCTTCAGGAACTTGTGAGCCTCCTTCCACTCAACCTAAATGTGGGAGCAGAAGGGCATCACCGTGGGGTCTGACAGGCAAAAGCCGCACTTTTCCTTCCCTGGTGTGCAAGTGCAGCCAACATAAGCTATAATAAAACCACACCAGAGTCTCAACACCAGGATGAATTCTTCTTGTCCCTCAGGATCTCCCCCCACCCTCAGGCTGCCTTCCCTTAAGGCAGAGGAGGACAGGCAGTGGGGGGGGGGGTTCCAGGGGAGAAAACAGGAGGGGGAATGTAATTCCTGCCACACAGGATGTTGGTATCATGCAGCAGCCACGGGCCAAACCTGGGTCAGGAAGCGGAGGTATGGGCACGTGGCATCCAGGATGATCTCCTGGGTTAAGGTGCTGCTTTTCCCGACCTGCAGGGAGAACCTCACACTTCCCCGCAGGCCCCCAGCCAGGGTGATTTCCAGAGGCTTCAGCAGCGTGGTCACTGGCTTCCTAGACAAAGGAATGAAGGCAGAGATAGTCTCAGCCTAGTAGATCCAGGTTCCCAAATCTCAGTCCAGCCTCCCACATAGGAGGCACTCACTTCTCCAGAGTGAATGCTCTCTTACAGCTAGGACTGACAGGGAGGCAAGAATCCTAGGGCAAAGCCAAAATCCAAGTGCTGCCTGCACTGCTCCTCTACCTGGTTTCCAAGTGATAATCCATCACATCCCAGGCATCCCAGTAGAGGGGAACATCATCAAAGAGTGCAAACTGGTTCGCATAGCAGCCCTCTGGGACTGACTCTCTGAAAGAAAGAGGAACAGAGAAACAGCAGCATCAGAAGGGCTGGCAGTGGACAAGAGTGAGAAGTCATCCTGGGAGAGGTTTGAGGAGCCTGGGGCCAGTGGCTGGGTGACACAGACCTCTCGGAGTCCAGCAGCTGAAGTGAGGTCAGGTGCCCCATCGTGTCCAGGCAGACAGCAATCAGCCCATTCTCCATGGTAACGGAGCCATCCTCCTTGGGAAAAGGCCAGAAACAGGTGTCACAGACCCACAACTGCAGGAACTGAGTGCCTCAGTTGCAAATTTACTATGTGGATTTGCTGGATGCTGGATTCCTTAGATTTCTCCCCAATCAACCTTTGACACAGGGAACATGGATCTGAAGCAAAGAGCCTTGTGCTTACCTGCTTCCTCACTGACACAGGCTGAGAGGGCAGCAATGGCTCCCTCACTAGAGCATAGCCCATGCTGGGGACTGTCACGAGAGCTGGAAAGCAAAGAGGTTCTATTCCAACATCAGCCCCAGACTGAAACCTAAGTCACACTGTGCTGCCCTCGTGCTCTCACATCCTCTCATACCCTCCTCTTCTTCCTCCATACTTCAAGGGGCTTTATTCCATTTCAAGTTGCCCAAGGAAGAGTTTGAACAGCCAGTAAAGCCCTCCCCAGGGCAGGGAGAGGCAGAGTATTCCCTTGTTAGCTGACTCTGCCCCTGTAAGAAATTCTGATACAAGAGTTATCCCAGGTCAGACATACCCAAAGCCTCTGTTCCATCTGGCCCAGGCCTGGAGATCACCTCGGTGCGTTCCCAGGGCAAAGTGTTCAACACAAGGGTGCTTTCGGTGCTCCCTGCCTTGGGCTGCAGCAGATCCCTGCACAGGGACTGCACAGCCTCCTCCTGCAGCTGAGCACCAATCCTGCGGATCTCTGTACAACAAAAGGGCCTAAGTTGGATCTGAGAGAGCTTCTGGCGCTCCCGTGCAATGTACACACACTTTATCGCCTGCCAAGCTACAATTACTAATTATCATTAATTATTATTATCTATTAGTGAGTAATTCAAGTGTATAATTATTCTTAACTTTGTTATTACAAGATTACAGCGAGCTATGCCAGCTCAACTGGAAAATTCTGGTTAACTAAGCCCCTGCAAGCACCCATGAGCAGGCAGGAGCAAATCTTTGTGGAGGTCTACCCTGGCATGCCAACAGCAAGCAGAGAAGTCAATAAATTGGGATGGTTTTCAGTCCCTTGGCTCCCCTGCTAATTTAACGTTTCAGACACATATCTGCACAGGCTCGCCCTGGTAGTCCAAGATTGAAACCACTGCAGCTCCACCAGGCAGGACCCAGTGTGCTCTGGCAAGTAAGTGCCCTCCTAGCCAAACTTCTGCTCACCTGTGTAGTACTGCAGGGCATCCTCAACCACGAGCTGGATACAGCTGCCTGGCAGGACATCATGGAACTGGTTGAGTAGCAATAACCTAAAAGAGAGCAGAACCCAGGAGAGGATGCGAGAGCACCGTATTTGTTCTGGCTTAGAACAAACCAGAAAGTTCTTCTCTCAAACAAGAGCCCTGTTTGCAAGCCAGACAAACTTAATAACTGTTCCTTTTACTCCCATTAGCCAACACTTCAGAGAAAAGGATTTTTTCCATAGCATCCTTTAAATCCCTTTATGTTAGGGCTTGTCAACTGTCATCTCAGTAAAGCACAACCATGGGGAGTACGAGCTATTACTTTTTATCCCCCAAGGCTACCAGATATGTTGTTGCACAAGTTTAGACAAGTCAAAACTGGGGGAGGAACAAGCTTAAGTCGGAAATGAAGCTTTCAGACAGCAGAGTAGTGAGGGTTTGAAGTTATCTTCCAAGGGAGAATCAAGCAAACCACCGAACGCTTTCCAGGTGGATCCCTGATCAGTTCATGGAAGGGGTTACAGACAGTGCTACACACAGTGCTGCACTACTGAACCCTCTCCCAGTACCAGCAATGCCCCTGTACTCCCTCACCTCCAGAGCCGCTGCAGCTGGCTGGCAGGGTACTGGAACACACTGTCCTGTGCCACAGCCAAGGTGCTGAGCACTTCGACGTCATGGAGTATCCTCTCACACTCTCGATTCCCCTTCTTTATCTGGTATCAATTAAGGACAGAAGGAAGACCCTCAGGAAAGGGGTAGCTGGGAGCAGATGTCTCACATGAGCAGCAGAAACCCAGCTCCAGTGCAGGAAGGTTGGTTACTTGTAGGTGTCATGAATTTGCACGGCCTGGGCGTGGGGAGCCTCACCTGGGCCTGGGTGGTGTATGTGCCATTGTGCAGCTCAAGGAAGAGCTCTCCCACCCAGGTGCACAGCTGCGATGACTCCTTCTCCAGGACAGAAAAGAGCTGGTCAGGAGTTGAGATCTGCACCCTGTGGGAGAGACACAGGTACAGTGATGAGCCAGGGAGAAGCCTGGGACATGGCTAATGTTGCATCCCATCTGGAAAGTTGACGCTCCTGGAACCAAGGCCTCAGAAACTTCAATACAACTATACACAGTATTCCCCTCACCCTTCTCCTACCCCCCTCCTGCTCTCCTGGGACCCCTGAACCTCTCCTGTGGACATTCTCCAGACAGGGACTGACTGCCAGGCACAGCTCCTGTGCTGGGCACTCAACCCATGACTCTACTGAGGGCTCATAAGCAGTCCATGCCTGCCCTGTGTAACTGTTCTTACAGCTCTTGATGATACAGAGACCCACAAAAATCCTTCCCAGCCCTCTGCTTGCCTGTCTCTCTGCCCTGCTCCCTTTCTTTTGGCACTGCTGAAGGCCAGGCCTGGCTCAAAGCCAGTGCTCCTGCCAGGAGAGAAGAGCTTTCCTCTCACCTTGGCAGCCCATCTGTGTCACTCATTCTCTTCATCCTATCCAGCATCTTCTGTGTGGGGCCCCCTCCTCCATCTCCAAAGCCGAAGAGGAATGCGCTGTGGTTCACGCATCCTTTGTCCTTGTTGTTCTTCACTGTCTTCAGCACCTGGAGGGATTTTTGGGCAGCTGCAATCCCCTGGCACCCATCCCCAGCTCCCACAAGAAAGCCAGGTCAGCCTTTAGGGTGCAAAGCCCAGTCCTGCCCCTCCTCCCCGGCCCAAACTGCCAAAATCAGGCACAGGCACATTTTGGAAGCAGGCAATCAACTGCCAGGCACCCAAACGGCCTTTGTCCAACAATGCTGCCAGCTATCCTGCTCCCTTCCCAGGCACTGCCCTCTCCCAGGAGGCTCCAAGGGGCTGGCAACTTCACATGCAGGTCTCACTCACCTCCTCCACAAGCCCATGCATCCCATAGGAGTCACCAGGAGGGAAATGGGTCAGGACTCTGGAACCGTCAATGCCTTCCCAGAAGAAGGTGTGATACTGGAGGGGAGTGAAAGGACAATGTGGTGCACAGGGGACAGACATTCCAGAGCCCCCTGAGGATTGAAACTGGGCCTTTAGTTTCTCTCCATGAAGCAGCAGAATGTGCTGACGGATCAGTGTAAGGAGACAGTTGCACAAGGACAGGGAATGCCACAAGGGCAGGGTACAGCAGGGAGAGGCTGGATTTAGTGTCTGTTGGACCTGCACACAAGTCACAGCTCCTTGTCTGGAAGCAGAAGGAATTTATAGGCCAGGGGCCCAACTGGAATCCCTAACCATGACCTTTTCCTCCCCTAAATCTGACAGGATATTGCTACCACCAAAAACTGGTGCCTTCTGGAAGCAGAGCCTGTGTCAGCTGAGCTGAAGGACTGTGGAACCGACAGGTCCAGCCCTGCAGAAGACTCCAGCATCCACACATCCATCCCCTGGAAAGAAGGGAAGCACAGCTCACCGGGAAGGTATTCACAAGGTTCCAGCTGAGCTTCTGTGTGAGGAACCTCTGAATCCCACAGCCACGCATCAGCTGGGGCAGCTGGGCTGAGTATCCAAATGTGTCCGGCAGCCAGAACTGGGAGAAGTAACAGGAGCAGAGGGAGAGAGAAACACATGAGTCAGGCAAACCTCATACACAGCAAGAAGTGAAAGGAGATGGTGTGCAAGGAAGGTGTGCTGGAAAAGAACAAGTACCTCTGTGCAGAGTCGGCCAAACTGTTCCTGGAAGAACTGCTGTCCCTGGAGGAACTGCCGCACCATGGACTCCCCACTGGGCAGGTTCCCGTCCTGGGGGAAAGGCACAGGGAATCTGTGAGGAAAGCCAGGCACTGGGGAAGGGGAGGCCTTGTAAGGCCCCCATTCCCATCCACCTGATCTGGAGATCACAGGGAGGAACTGAAGAGAGCTCGGCAGAGGGAAAAAGGAGGAACACAGTTCACTGAGTGCAAAGATCCTTTCTCAGAGAATGATATGGGAGAAGGATTGTATTTTTGCTAAGTTAGACACTTCAGCTGCTGTTCCTAGGCTTGGAGACCATCACCAACCAGACAGGCTCAGCAAAGACTCTGCTGTCCCCTCCAGTGCCAGGCCCAGTCCCAGAAGGACGGCACAGAGAGGGTTCGGCAAGCCAGGCTCACCGTGCTACTCACCATTTCCACCCAGGTGCCTCCAACAGGAATGAACTGCCCCTTGGCTGCGAATTCCAGAATCTGTGCATAGAGCCCAGGGTACCAGCTCCGTACCCACTCAAACTGCTGCGCCTGCCAGAGAACAGACATCAGCCCCAGCTCCCCGCCACCACTCCACACCCAGGTCCCTTCTCTCTGCAAAACTTCTGGTCATCCTCCCATCTCTTTTTGCTGGAGAAGCAACATGCCATGAGCAGAGGAGAGGTCTCCAGAGAGAGATCACTGACCTGGGAGCAGGCAAAGGTGAGCTCCGGATTGCGCTCCATCAGACGGACCACGGTGACCCAGCTCCGAGCACACTTACGGATGGTCTCCTCATAGGGCCACAGCCAGGCTGTAATAACCATAGTTATCACTCAACACAAGCTCCTCCTGGAGTTAGAACCCCTCTGAAACCCCTCCTGGGACAGTAAATCAAGGGGTGAAGCCCAACAGATGGAAGACAGCAGTCTATAATTCACCCCTCATCCCCAGCCCCATCAGTGCTCCAAAGGGCACCCCACACTCCCCTGCCTCCGTAAAAAACCAGCTGTGTGCCTCAGGGCATGGTATCCAGTGCCTGAAGCCCAAGGGCAGCCCGCTCTCCCCTTGGGCAGCATGCCCTGGCCTCCAGGTGAGCGAAGAGGGGGTGTGTGCTGCTCTCACCAGAGTCAATGTGGCAGTGCCCCATGGCATGGATGGTGTGCTGGCTCTCGCCGTTCCTCTGGCTGAAGACGGCCGCAGCCAGGTCACGGGCAGCAGGGAAGGTGGAGGGGTCCGTAACATCACACACATTGACCATCTGGTTGGCAGTGTACAGTGCCTGGAAACTCCTCTGGTTTTCCTCCCCGAGAAGCTGGGGTTGGGAGGCATAACAGTTTTACTCAGGCCACTCTACCAGCTCAGATGTCACCTGCCTCAGGGAGAACCTGGTACCTCCTTTCAACATCTGTCTCAGCCAGTGGTACCAGGTAAACACCACGTCCCTGCTTCACAAACACAATCTCGTGCCTTTTCTCACATGCCTTCTAAATTCAAGTTATACATATGCACATCCCAGGGGACTCTGGTTAACAGATCCTGTTTTGGAGCAGAAAGTGGATGAAAAAACACCTATGGCTTCCCTCTGTTCAGTTTTCCCCTGCTGCAGAATACGCTGAGTTAGAAGGGACCCACAAGGACCATCAAGTCTAGATAGAGTCAATTGTGCTAAAGCAGAAGCAGCAAACATTTTCTCCTCCAGGCTTTCAGGTCATGGCAGAAGGAGGAGATACAATGAAGTTATGGAAAGGGTGAGAGAAGGGAAAAGAAGGAGCTCCCATACCCGGGCCATGTCCAGCAGTATTTCCAGATCTACCAGCAGTTCGTAGACATCTCTGTTGAAGATGACCAGCTCAGCCTTGTTCAGGGTGACCCTCCTGTCTGGGTCGGGAGGGGCAATCATGCTGCCCTTGCCAGCTCCAAAGAGCCCATTGCAGGCCAGCTCCACGTACAGTGTAAGGCTGTGGGACCAAAGGAAACCATCAGCGAGCACATCACAAGCACCAGGACACAGATGAGGATGTCTCACCCCAGCCTCCTGTCTTCCAACAATACCAAGCTCACCCAGTGGTGAGGAGCTTGGCTGACCACCCACCTGTGGGGCTCTGACTCTTTCAGGCTGCTTGTCAGGATGTAGCTGGTCTTCTCACCTTCCTTAGTCAATCCCTGCACAGGAAGATGGCACATTCAGCCAAAGTCCAGCTGGATGGAGGGGTCTGGTCCCATATGGTGTGGGATAATGATTCCCACAAGAACAATCAGCACAGAAGCTGCTGCTGCCCCAGCAGCAACATAAACCCTGCAAGCACCACCACACAGCACAGCAGGGATGTAAAAAGTCGTAGCAGGGCACCTGGCACACCCCTGATCCATGCCTCCTTACCTGGACAGGCTGGGCATCTCGCCACACCATGGCCTCCCCATCACTCTCCCAGACGAAGTGCACTTCCCGCCCTGCCCATGCCAGGGGGATGCTCAGCTCCACCTTAAACCAGCATGTCTCCCATCTGGAAGAGAGCAAGTAGCAATCTCAGCCCACAGTGTGACTTTCTCCCCAGGGAAAGCACACTTCCTCAGAGCCTCGATGGAGACAGCTGAGTGAGGGCAGCCCACGAGTTTGATGGGGTTCAAATGCAAGAATGCCACCTGTGCAACAATGCCACCTGTCCGTACAGACTTGATTTAATCTATGCCCCTCTGTGACCCCAGAGAAACAGTCAGTGGCATCTTGTCTGACCAACGCTGGCATAAAAATTTCCCAAACCTGACAAAGCAAACATCCCCCACCTAAGCATTAGGGACACAACCATGATCACAAACAGCTCTCAGCAGGAAGGATCCATGAACTGGGCTCTTTACTCTCCTGGGAAACTGACACAACTTGGGCTGTTTCCTCATGAAATCTCCCTAAGGGCTTCAGACACCTTAGAGCACTCAGGGGGAAAAGGATCATCATCTCCTTTCTTCACCATTAAGAACTCGTGAGGACTCACGCACACGTGAGACATGAGCTCCAACCCCACCAGGGTCACAGCACCACCGAAATCCTGTACTCACGTGGGCCCGAAGGACTCTCCCACTTCAGCCGGCCTGAATTCCCCCAGAACAGCCTCATCGTAAGGGATGCGCCGCGGAGTCTGGAAGCAGGAGAGCGACGCCGGTGGACAGCGATCCCCAAAAAGCCTGAGGTCGAAGATAGCCAGGACGTATCAGTATGGTCAGTCCCGCAAGGGCGAGCCCGGGGGCGGGACAGGGAGCGCCCTGTTTCCCCCAGCTGCTACTCAACACCCTCAACAAGATTCACAAATCACAGAGTAATGAAGCGCCGCGTTAGAGAGGCTGGCGGAGCGGGGAGGGCTGGGGGGGGCTGTGCCGTGGCTGTCCGGGGTGTGTGTTTTGTGTGTGCGATTTGTTCCCTCGGTGTGTGTTCACCGAGCCCCCCGAGCCCCGGCACCCCCAGGGCAGGGTGCACCCCTCCCCTGCTCTCCCAAGGGGACACACGCGGGCTGGCCCGGCCGCCCACCAGCGCCCCGGGGGAGGCGCGGAGAGGCCTCCCCGCCGCCCACCTGCCCCGCAGGTTGCAGTCGGTGAAGTAGGTGTCGGAGACGAACTTCTCGACGCGCTCCAGCGCCGTGCGCCTGTGCCGGGGCGCGGCCATGGCGGCTGCGGCAGCGCCCGCCCCGCGCGGCGCAGGCGCGGCGCGGCCCGGCCGTCCCGGAGCCCGGAATCCCGCAATCCTGAAATCCCGGGATCCCGGAACCCCGGTTCCAGCCGGGCCGCCTCGGGTGTCCCGGAGCCCGGAATCCCGGTTCCAGCCGGGCCGCCTCCACCCCAGGGGTGCTCCGCGGGGCTGAGGGCCTGTCCCGGGGAGGGCCGGGCCCGCCGAGGGCTCCCCGTGTGAGGAGGCAGAACCCGCCCCATCGCTGTCCCCCGGCCTGAGCAATCCTGCACCCACCTCTCCTCCTCCACGCCCCCGCTGCGCCTCAAAATCGCCCCCCCCAAAAAAAATGCCACTCTGTATCATCAGGAGGGAAGGAAGAATCTGCACACGGTGCTCAGCCCTGATGCTTTAATGGAAATACGGTGCCACGCTCAAGTTTAAAACATCGGTATAGAGATCACGTGGGTCGTGGGCCGAGGATCACGTTACGGAACACAAAAAGCAAGATCAAATAAAATGAAAAAGGAAAAAAAAGGCATACCTCTGCTATAGCACAGGCTGGGAGCAGAGCCGGGATGCTGGCTGGAACACCGGAGGCAGAGGTCTCCCCGCGGTGTGCCCTGGGGACCTGGCCAGCCCCTCTTGCCTCAGTGACATGCAGGCACGGGCTCCTGGGACAAGACCAAAAGCAGCAGCAGCTGTTAACTTCTAAGCTGGTCAAAAGTCTAGATCACCCAAAATTTTCTCCTCCGGATCATCTTGAGCATACAATAGGATAAAAAAAGGGGGGAAGTAGCGGGGGGGCATGCGTGACACCTTTGGAATGGAAGAGGACACGCAAGAGCACCTCCCTGCCTGGTTACAGCAAAGCAGGAGAAATGACATAGGTGACTTATTGCTGGAAATGTGTGAATATTCCCCACTGGGGGCTCTCTTCCCTCTCTTTCCCTTTCTCCATAGGAGGCTCCTGTTCCAGATCTGCCTGCTGTGCATTGGCTGCCAATGAGTAGTGGCCCCTTGGGGGCCACATCTTTCACCTTGGCTTCAGGTCCCCCTCTGGCCCTGCTCCCCAGCCTCTCCCTGTGGAAGGGAGGGAGCTCCAGTGCCAGGAAACAACCTGGAACTGGATGATCTTTAAGGTCCCTTTTAGCCCAGGCCATTCTATGAATCTATGAACCTGCTGTCTTAAAATACAGTAAATCCATGGGAGAGGTTGAAGCAGCAGCAAAGCCCTGCCTGGGGCTCCCCATCCAGGGATGATAGAAGCCATGCCGGGTATGTAGGACAGGCAGCATGGATTTGTGCAAGGAAAGCTGCCCCCTTTGAGGAGACAGTGCAGTTGTGGCTGTCATGGCTTACAAAGTCTTTGCCAAGTTCTTTATTTTTAAAATCAGAATCTTCCCACGTGCTTTAAATATCTGCCAGCATTACACTTATCTGCTTAAAAAAATACACATCCCATATGTGGATTTCAGGAATGAAACACACTGAGACCCCCCCCGCCCCTCGCTCTGCTCTTGCACACACACAAACACACACACATGCAGAGCAGCTCTGTCAAACACTGGTTTGGTACTTCCCATGATGTTTTCTCCAGCACAGAAAGGGAAAAATGTATCAGCACAATCATCTCCAGCTAAGTAGCTCAGCAACACTTCCCAAAAGCGAAGATCCTTGGAGCTGGAAGATGAGGTGGATAAAAATTACCCACCAAAAAACCGCCCCCAAAATTAAAAAAATTTTAAATTTTATACTGTATATTTATATCTCTCATAGGCTGCTTATACCTCAGTTGTTTAACCCCCAAACATACATGCTCCCCTCTGCTTTTTCCTCTTGGATTGTGAAGCCAATCTTATAAAATTCGTACACCTCCCTTCCCTCCCATTCCCCACCCCAAAAACTGTATATTGCACAGTGCCTTTCAGACCAGGAACAGGGCTGTGGGTGAGTGAGTGTCTTCCTCCAGTTAAGAACAAAGACATTATTTCTTTTATTTACAAAAAAAGGAGAAAAAAGTTTCCACACAAAAGCACTACAATGGTAACTCCCTTTGGTAAAAAGTGTAATAAATGTCTCCATCGGTCTGTCTGTCTGTCAGTACTAATTATCAAGCCACCTGGTACTATGGTACACAAGAAGCTAGTACAGTTATGCTAGCACATTGAGCATACTTTCTTTAATTAAAAAAAAAAAAACAAAACAAAGCAAAACAAACCAACCAACCAACAAACAAACAAAAACCCCCAAAAAATTGACAATTTGTACATTTATTTACAAAAAAGGAGGGTAACATGTTAAAATCGTGTTGTTCTCTGCTGTGTGTGTGTACGTACATGTGTGTGAAAAGCTGGTGCATGGCACTAGGAGAGTCTAGTAAACAAGCAGGTACAAAAAAAAAAAACCAAACCAACCCAAAATAAAAATAAAACAGTTCCACTGGCACTAGAAAGGACAGACCGATCTGCACGGGGTGAGTCCAGCCTGGGAGGGAGAAGAGGGAGCGAGAAAACCCAGGGTCTGCTGCCCCATGGCCCCGTGCCAGAGCCCATAAAGGGAGGAGAATCCAGTGGTGACAGGCACCTGGGGATTTTGGGGACACATCCAAGTGGTCCAGTGATGGAGAGCATCCAGTTCTCCTTCCTCGCCGCTTAGGGCCTCCGGGGAGTCAAAGCCTCAACGCTGCTGGTGTGTACGAGCTTGTTGTGTTTCTCTGGGATGGCTCAGTTCAGAGAAGGGTCCTTCTCACCCAAAAAGGGCCGGAAGCCCCTGGTCCTAGGCGGAGATCCACATCCCCACAGGGAATCCCGCTGGTGACGGGTTGTACCAGCCACGCACTAGTCAAGTGGCCATGTTACGGAGATACACAGTGAGGGGAGAAAGGCATCTTCCTCCTTCCCTGGATGCGCGCGCACACACACACACATCTCCCGGGCTCTTCCCTCGCCCTGGGGGACTTTTAGGGTGTCTTGAATATTGTGCTGTATTTGACACGGTACTTGTTGATGCTGACAAAGTGCAGGGTCTCTGTGTCACAGGTGGTGGTGCAGGGCACCAAGCCCTCCAACCCTTCACCCATGAGCCACTTGTTTGTCTCGGTTGCCATTTCGCGGGGCACGTGCTCCTTGGTCCATTTGTCCACCCAGGCCTGGAACCGCTGGTGCAGCCGCTTGCTCACTCTTTCGTGGGACTACAGAAACAGGGAGAGGTGTTAGAAAAAGGCACCTTTGGCCCCCCAAACTGCAGCATTACACAAAGCTTGGCTACTGGTTGACACAACCAAGGGGATCAAACACAGAGGGAATTTGTAACACCCTGGGCTAACGACAGAGGGAAAGCTCTGATTAAGGTCCCCCAGCTCTCCTCTCCAAGAAAATTAGTAGCAAAACGGCCTCAGAAGTACCAAAAGGTTTATGCTCTTTGTTTAATACAGCAGCTTTCAGGCTGGCAATACAGAACATATCCCATGGGAGTCTGAAACTTGCACGCCCAGCTCAGAGTCCCTTCTGCATTGCCCAGAAGATGCTGCTGTCTCCCTTCTCCTCCAGCATCCAGGACCAGGCAAGCCCTGCTCTTCCCAGCCCTTGGGGTCTGTCTCCAGTTCCCACAGAGGGGTACAGTCCCAGGAAAGAGCAAGCTCAACATGCATTACACATACTGGGGACACAACTACTATGGAAAATTAAGACTTGGGTCAGGTCTAAAAGACTTGAGAAGCTCTGGCTTAACAGAAACATCAGGAGAGGAAGAACTGTGCACGTTTTTGAGTAAAAGTGTCTGCCTAAGGAACATAAAATCCCAGGCAGATGGTATAAAGCCATGGCTACAGTCAAAATTGAAAACAGCCAATATAATTAAACCTCTGGATTAAAATTTATGGATTTTGTTATTTGTTTTGTTCTTCTCCCAAAGACTGACTGCTTTGTGGTGTTAACTGCTGAATCCAATAGATTTGTATCTAAAATACAATGTAACTTCCACAGATCCTTCAATGTATTCCAGTAATGAAGGGCTATGCTGCACGTTATATATTTAACACTTCAAGAATCTGTGTTCAGGTTCTCTGTTTATGAGCTTAACTTTTCCTTGAGGTTTGTGCCAGTTGAATGGGACAGATGGAATTCAATCAAAATCCTCACTATCAGCGTTTCAAAGAGTCACTACTGCAATAAAACATTCATCTGAAGTGGATGCAAGTTTAACAGAATTACTTTAAAGCTAATGAAATAAAACCATTATTTGTATCTCATCAGGAAGAAACATGGTAAGTAGTTGTTTTATGAATCTAAACACGACTGAAGTTGATGGAAATATTCCCATGGGACGAGAAAAGGAGAGTTGTCAAAGCATTCAGATGACCAGATCAGCTTTCTCCAAACGGAATCCTCCTGAATTTCACCAATCCAGAGTCACAAGCTCTTGTCATCTTGAATCTTTACAGCTCCAGAGCAGCCAGAGAGGCAACGCTTCCTTCCCCTCTCCTGGGTCCCAGCAGCCCACCCCAGTTCTCCTGCTGGCTCCTACCTGCTGAGCTCGCAGCAGCGCGGTCCTCCTGTACATGTAATCCTCCGATTTGATCACGTACACCATCTTGTACGAGTTCAGCTTGAATTTACACTCCAGCTTGTCCAAGCTCTCCACATTCTCCATGGACTTCTTACTGTTTCCTTCCTTCCCTTCCTTCTCCTGCTGCTCCCGACCACGCTGACACTTACGGATCCGCCTCAGATTCCTGCAAATCAGAGAAACACTCTTGGAATTAGTGCTCGCTCTCTGGCACTAGCAGGCTGGATGCAGCTGGTGGATCTCAAGGCCAGGCTGGATGGGGCTTGGAGCAACCTGGCCTAGTGGAAGGTGTCCCTGCCCATGGCAGGGAGTTCAAATTAGATGGTCTTTAAAGGTCCTTTCACAGCTCAGCCTGGCCACTCACCTGGGCAGGAAGACAGGTTTCTGGGCCAGGTGCTCCCGGAGCTCAGGGGAGGTAGAATCGGAGTTGACATAGCGCTCCACATAGTCTGACCAGCGCTGAAAGCAAGCACAGAGCACACATCAGCCACTGCCTTCCCACCAAACGTGGGATGGTTAAGGAGGCTAAGCTGGGAGTCATACAGATGAACACAAGATCACTTTTGAAGGCTCTGTGCATCTTATCTCCAAAAAGGCAGGTAAAATGTTTCTCTATAGGGTTTTGAGCATTTTCTAATACAAAATAAGCCAAGAAGAATTCGCCTGCTCACATCACTGAAAGCTTTATGGCATGCTTTGAGGTTTCTTTGTCTTGTGCTAACAGACCACACCACCAGTCAACTGGACACACTGGTCCAGTGCAATGTTGACCCTCACAGTCAGCTCTCTGGACAAGCTATCCATACCTCTGCTTCCACAGGGTCATCTGAGTTCTCCTCTTCTGTATCCAGCAGCTCAATGGTTAACTGAACTTGACCTCTGCTCTGAATGAACATCAGCTATAAAGAAAGAGCAGAAGGGACTTCAGTAATATGTTTGAAATAGAAAAAAACACCTTCACATCCCACTGGGGCAAAGGGAGAATGAAGAAAGTTGGCAGAGTTTTAAGGGAAACCCTCTTGAGCCCCCAAAATAAGTTTGAGGGCAAGGGAAGAGATATTATACACTGAGGCTTTTATCCAAAGTACTTTACAGGCTCAGAAAGGGCCTGACCACTTCCTGCCTCTTTGGCAAAGGAAGTATGGATTTGATTAGCACAGGTTTATTAGCAATGTATGCAGGCAGCAGGGATTTAATGCCCAGGCAGTAGCAGCAAATCTCCCCACAGTCAACAAAATTGAGACACCAGAGAAACAGGAGAGTTTGAACTACCAAATTAAAACCAGTGACAGCCGAGCAGTCAGTATGATACAGCCCAAAGCTGCTGTGAAGCACAGGGGATATTGACTGGTGTTCCAGGAAATACATTCCTCCTTCAAACCTCATTCCTGAGGGGCCCTTACAGAAGCATTAACCTATGTCCCAAAAGCTGGCAACACGTGTGCCGGTTTTGGCTGGGATGGGGTTAATTTTCTTCGTTTTTGGCTGCCTGAACAAGGGTCTTTTTTTAAAAGACTGGTGCCTCTCCCTTCTTAAAGGGCTCGTGCTGCTTTTACACTGTGGTTCACAGCCCAGCTGTACCTTGAAGCAGTTCTCCTCCGACATGAGCTGCTCAGCTTTGCGCTGGTACGTGGCCTCCAGGAGCGTACGAGAAGACTGGGAAGCGAGAAGACCTCCCGTGGCTCCGTTGCTGTTCTCTGACAGGTAAAGGTCTGTTACCTGCACGCAGATTTCGTCGCTCACTATGTGCTGGAGCTGCAAAAAGGAAGAACAGGGGCAGGGTGTTTGCTGGGGGAGGCTGCTACACGCCCATCAACACAGAATAGAAAGAAATAAACCATGAGCTTAAAACCAAGCATTTAAGCTCAAGCAAAAGGAAAAAAAAAAGTTGAAAAGGTATGAGTTTAGTTTCTTTCAGTTGCAGATGATCACTGCTGCTATGTAAAAAAGCCACAATATCTTTAAAAAGAAAGAGGAGGTGGCAAAGTACAACTACTCAGAGAAAAACTACAGGCAGGGAATATTCTGATCAGCAGCAGGGGGAGGAAGGGCCAGAGTGCCGTGACACAGTATATCCCCTCCTCAGCAAGAGGCTGCTGCTGTGTTTGAGGAGAGAGGTGGGAGGTTTAGGATCAAATCCATATTTTGCACAACTTTAAAAATCAAAAGTCTCTCTGACTGTCTTCTGAGTTCAGTTAATCTCTGGACTGAAGGGCTTCTGAAGAGCAACTCTACCCTTCTGAAAGAGGAAGGGCCTTTCAGGCCACTCCACTTTCAGCCCATTGTGTTTGTTTTTGTTCTTTGTAGTACAAAAACACACAATAAGAATTTTTCCCTCACAAATTCTTCCTACCAGCCCAAAAAAAAAGGACTGGAGTTTAACAGCCAAAATGAGCTACTCCAGCAGCCAGATAAAAAGAGACAAATGTGTTTAGAAAAGGCACACACTGCTCCTACAGCACTGATGGAAAGCAAAGGAACTATTTAAATGTCATTTAACTTTTTTCCAAAGTTAAAGCTAAATTAACTCTGGAGATGCTTTGAATACTTACATCCTAAAACATCCAGAAAACAACAAGAACTCTGTATACACGTAGAGGATATTCTCAATAATTTAAATGGATCAGAAATGACCTTCTGCCATGTCTCTACATGATGGCTTAAAACCACCTTGAATTTACCTGCTTGCCCCTGAAATTTTCCATTTAGGCAATGTGAACCTGGGTTCTCACTGCAGAAAACAACCTGTCTGCTTTCTCCACCCCACCCCACCCACTTCCCAGGCTTTGCTGCAGTCACCTGTCGCACGATGCTCTGGATCAGCTTGTCCATGGTGAAGGCAATGTAGGCGTGGATGGTGAACATCTCGCGCAGGGAGTCCTCGTACTGCGACGAGTCCATGTTCCCATCCAGGAGGTTGCGCACCATGTCCAGGAAGGCCGGGTAATAATCCTCAACATCAATGTCCACTGCAACAGGAGAGAAGGGGAGAGATGAACATACCACCCCCAAGAAGGGTCGCTCTGAGTTTTGGTCCTCAGGTGACCCATTCAAGCTGAAGAGTTACTGGAATAGGGTTAAACTTGTCTTTTTTGAACACAATTAACTCCTTTTAAGGCCACAGTTCTTTTCTTAAACTCTTGCTTTCTAGCTCTAGCCCCCTCCATGAGGTCTTTATTTCCGAAAGACTTTTAAAGAAGTTTTAGTTAGGGAGCTTGAAAGATACTTTTGGTATATAAGTGTAAAATGAAAGCTTTTATGAAATAACTGCTGCATATTATCCTTCTGCTATTCAAGTCCCATGTTCCCCATACCTTCCCATCTTCCTGGTGCTGCCCAGGGATAAGAAAAGAGAACCCCCAGTCTTTAAGGGTCACTGCTGTCGCATGCCTGAAGACACCAAACAAGCCCTGTTACCACGCTACAAACAGAAGCACCTTTCTCCCCCAGCCTTCCATCAGAAGTCACTCACTGGGCTCTTTCAGTCGCAGCTGGATGGCAGGACTGTCACTCTTGTCTCGCTTTATGCCCAGCACTTCCCTCTCCCACTCCCGCTCCCGCGTCTCCTCCTCGATCTGCCGCTCGGCCTGGGTGCAGATCCGCAGCAGCCGCAAGCACAGGATCTGGTGCAGCCTCATGAAGATGTACCAGTTGCTGTTAACGTAGAAGAGATTGTAGACCTCGTCCATGCCCCGCAGCTTCTGGGCCGTCGTGTTGTTGAACATCAGCTTGGTTTTGGGAGGACTGCCCCCAACGCCGTTGTGCTTTTTCGCAGCCCCAGTAGCTTCATCTACATCCATTTCCTCTTCTTCCTCCTCTTCCACATCTGAGAGTTCGCCTCGCTGAGCAAACAGCAGGTCTGGAATGAAGTGATACATGATCTGCTTGATTTTGTACTTGTCCTCTTTCTGGATTCCCGTCTGCCGCTTCACGTGGTGGATGATGAGAGAGGCAGCATCTTCCAGGATCTGCTTGTCTTCATAGGCTAGCGAGAGGTGTGGGCCTGTGGTGACTCCAGCATTGTCTTCTGAAGCCTGCTCTTGCCTCTACAAAGGAGAAATACAGCACAGAAATCAGCCTAAATCACCGCTCTCCCCCCAAGAGCCTTTCAGAAAGCTCTGCCAGTGAACAGACTTCCTCCCTCATCGGGCAGTGAGGAACAGGAACTGAAACTGCACTAGCAAAGTACATAAACTTGAGGGAAGGAAACTCTTGGTGACTATCTTACCTCATCATAGATGCTTTCAATCTCATTGAGAAGACTCTTTGACCTCAGGACCTTGGTATCATTCTGCTTGAAGTTGATGCCCTGGTGGTCCAAGGATTTCAGGTAATACTTCTCATTCTGCTCTCGCCAGACTTTATTAAATCCTCTCTGGGCTTCTCGCCACTCTTCCTCTTTCATCTTTAACCTTGGATTGAGAAAACAAGGGCGAGCTAAGAGGTGAGCATGTCAGAAAAACCCAGGCCCATGGCTCCTGGTGAGTGTTGAGAAGAGCTGAACTCCTGATGAAATGGGCAGGAATGAAAGACATCCCAAAGAAAGGAGGTTTACACCTGGACATGCTCTCTGGAGAAAGAATTCTGGGTTTCTTTCACATCCAAGTAAAACCACCTACACAAAGTAGCCCTGCTGTCCACAGTAGGGAGAAGGGATAAAGGGACAGAAAAGCCGAAAGAGTTGGTCCTGGTCTCTCGGAAATCTCCAGGAAGTCATGTAGCTCCAGCTGTGGAACAGGAGCAGCTTAGTTTGGATGATGAACAAAGCACGGACACCTGAGTGTCCTGGGAATGGACTGCTGAACCTCAGTATCCCAAGCAAAGCATTCCTGACTCAGTTCAAGAAGAGTGTCCTTGCAAGTAGGGTGGAAAAACTAGGACCTAGGTATCCTGGGAAGGTTGCTACCCCCAGCTCCAGAACCCCAAACACAAGACCAACAGTCCCACAGAGACAAAAAGTGACTGAGAAAGAGTATCTACTGCTCACACATCTCCTCGAGCTGCCCCAAGGAGTTGCAGCATCCACTCCCTTTTTTTAACTGAGGAAGGGGAGGCTGACAACAGAAACAGGACTGGGAATCTGAGGGTAGCACAGCCACCATGATCTGAGCCCACAGCCATGGGACTGGAAAGGGATCACATTTAGCCCTAGGACACTCCACCCAGTACAGTTTCCTTATCTTACACATGGTGCTGACACTGGGGAAGAAACAAGGTTTAAGAGGAGAGAACAAAAACTCTATATCTTTCCAGTTGAGCTGTAAGGACTTTTTTCAGAAGGGTAAAACCCTCTTTCTAGGTGATTATTATGGAATACACCAACCGACCAGAACATAAATGAACTTCTTAATTTCACAGAATAACAGAATCACAGAATAGTTTGGGTTGGGAGGGATCTGAAAGCTCATCTCATTCCACCCCCATGCCATGGGAAGGGACATCTTCCATTGGACCAGGTTGCTCCAAGACCCATCCAACCTGGCCTTGAACACTTCTAGGGATGGGGCAGCCACAACCCTTCAGGACAAATGTACAGCCTCGTGGAGGTCACACCCCTTAGGGGCAGAAATCAGCCACTTTTCCACAGATTTTGACCACATACAGTGTGTCACCCTTTGGAAGAGCACCTGGGGCAGGGAGCTAGGGCAGTCAGTACCTTTTCAGCACAATGGGAACAGCCACGGACGGGTTCTTCCGAAGCCCATCGATGATGTCGGCTGCTTTGTCAGCATATATCCTCTGGAGAGCCTTGCGGTGGATCACCTCCGAAGTGCCCCCCAGGGTGTTGTCCAGCCGGAATTTGGCCTGCTCCTCGGCAGACAAGCGCGACAGTTTCTTTTGGATTGCCTCAAGAACGCGGATGGTTGCCAGGTTGGTCTCCAAGACAACATCCAGCTGGAGAGAACAGCGCATTAGCCATCGTTGAATAGACAAAACATGATACTTCACAGAGGCAAACATTCAAGTGACATGAAACAAGAAGCCGTGTCTGTTTAACAAGGTGTACTAGAGCACTTTTGTGTTCAGCTGCTCTAAAACAATCCAATTATATTTTATCTGCTACCTAGATAATACTGCATGAGAATTTAAAGGCTACCAGAATTATCCTGTTCGGAAATTACATTTTCCAGCTGGAAATAGAACACAATTGACAGTCTACAAAAGGACGTGCCAAATCTGAGTGGATTAGCCAAGCTAACTTCCACTTCCAGGCAAGATGACAGTCATCTAACATCCTGAATGTATTGCTTTTCTGATGATTACAGGGGAATGCCTGTTCTCATGCACTACATGGGCAGGATGAACAGAAAATATGCAGCAATTCCATGCTGGCCATTCAACAGTTTAATGTGGAGTGGGGTGAACCAAGAGCTCCACGAAAAAGCGAGGGGCAGCAATGGCAACTTAGTGGTTATGCAGCCACTGCTTCTTGCATTGAGAGAACACAAGCTTTTATGCCTAAAAATTTTTATTGTAACAGACACAATAAAACGAGATTCTAAGATGTGGCATTAAAGCTGTCATTACATCAAGCTCATTAGCTGTTCACAAAAAAGAGCTTTCTGAGACATCAATCAAGGAGAAAACAATTTACCTCGAAACGCTCGTCCTCACACCTGTAGATGTGCTCTTCGTATTGTGTCTTCTTGGAGCTCACAAATGTGGAGTCTTCAGACCAGGATGGGAAGGAGACCCAGGTGTCATTCAAAACCTTTGAGGGAGACAGAGGGAGAACAAGAGTCATGGTCAGTGTTCCAAGGGGACCACGCTTGGCCAGCTCCAAGCTCAGTTTTCTGATGGGAGGATCTAACTCCCCAGCTGGAAAAACTGTGTGACCCTTCCAAAGCCCAGCATTCACAGAGCAACCCCAAACAGCCAGAACCCAAACATCCAGGCAGTCTGAAAAACTCACTACGTGGAGCTGTTAGGAAAAAACTTGCAAGGGAAAAGAAAAATAGAGGTGAAAGGAGCTTTTCTGCTACTTTGGATTAGTCAAGCACAACCAGCTGGTTTCTTGTGTGTTATTCACCATTGCCAACACTGGGTGGTCACCATAGCAGACCTGACAGGCAGGATTTGGTTGCTGCCTCCAAATAAGGCTAATTGGGAGTATAAAACATACCCCAGCATCGCCTTTCATAATGAAGCAGCTGAGCACTTGCAGCTTTCAGTATAGGAACAGAACATTAAAAAATAAACATAAAATCCCCCAACCTCAAAGATGCTAAGGGCAAAGAAATGACGATTCTGGCAGGCAGTCTTGAAAGCCAGACCCAGTTTTCATAAACCCGAAGCCTGAACAACTGAGTCATTAGATTCTCACAGGAAGGAAAGTTTGTAACTGCATCACACAAGATGTTTTTGAGAGATGTGTCAGGACTTAAATTAAAAACTCAACACTTCAGGGAGAAACAAAGAGGCATGTGAGGGAATACATGGGAGAAAATGTCTATGGAAAACGTGATTTTATTTTAAAGCTGGCCTAGAGACAACTCTGAAAGCAGATTAGTGGGAATTTAGGTGAAAAGGTAGCAATAATCTTGAATTACATGCTATCTTGTAAAGGATCCCTGAGACCACATTAAGACCACACAGAAAACTAGTTCTATCATTTCCTACTTGGAGTGTTAGAGTTTGTAATCCTAATGTTCCTTTCACAGGTTGTACTACATAAAACATCATATATAAAATGTAGAAGCATTAGGTCAGTAATTAAACATCATAACTATTTAGTGGTTTTGTTTCCAGCTGCTTCCCAATGCTCCATGCAACCCCTTCACAAACACCACTGGAGAGGAGCTGATGCCAATCATCAAAGCCACGTGGGTATCCCAACTGCCAGCCAGCTTCCAGCATAACCCAATTCCTAGACTGATGCCTCACCCTGTGCAATAGGTTCTGGATATGATCCAGATATTTGGAGGAGTTACACTAGGAATACCTTGGGTGTGCTCACCTCGGGCTGCAACACGCACCATGATGATCCTGAGCCAGGATGGTGTTGCCCACACACACCCGGGTGCAGGAGCAGCATGGATCAGTGCTGGATCAGTGCTAAGCAGGCAGCTGCCTGGCCCCAGCTCCATGCCCAGCACCACCAGACACCCTAACATCCCCAAGAACCTTTTCAACACTGCGCAGGGATACAAAATAAACCCCCCATCCTGTTCCATTTTGCTCGCCCTCGCTCCAGTCCTTTGAAAAGGCTGCAAAGAGCCTTCCTCTGCCACACAACTCCCACCTTACCTCTTTACACAGCGGAGTCCGCCCCGTGCACTTGGGTTGCTGGTAGCTCTTGGGCAAGGCTCGGTAGCTGGAGCCCAGCCTCTTACAGGAGGCATAGTCTATCTCCATGGCAATCCCCTCAGTAGCCCGTTCCTTTGGATACGTCTCCATGTGAACAGACTCTTTATACCCCAGGAAGTTTTTAAACCAAGTGAACAATTCTGGGAATTTCCTAAAAATAAGAGGAATGGAGTGAAAAATGAGCTGAGTAGAAATCAAACAGTGCTGAGCTGTGATGCTGAACTGATTGCTACAGACAGTGCCCAAGACACCCTTCTGAATTATCAATATGGTGAGAGAGGACTCTCTCTGCTCAATCCCACTTCCACAGAGCCTGACGAGGTGGGAAGCAGGAACCTGTTGTTGATCAGGTGGTGGACTGCTCTCTTGGTGCAACTAGGGTGCTTTAGGATTACTGTCAAGCAAGGAAAAGCAGCCAGAGCTTTCGCTGCAAGGAGTGCACTCATGGCAGGGTCACATCTGGGTCTCCCAAACTACCCCTATAGTGAACTTGTGCCAGATGCCTGGTTGTTTGCCAATGTTTTGAACCTTAAACCAGACTTTTCCTTTCCAAAAGCAGCAAGAAACAACTGAAAAGAGATTCTGTACCTACACAGCAAAAGGTTTCAGTGCTGAGCAAATGCTTCAACCAGACTATGCAGAGAAGCACAAATCATGGAGAAGCCTTTGTCTACAAGGCCCAAGTTCACTTAATTGTAAAGTTTCCTGAAGAATTTATTAGTCTAAAATACTGCATTTGTTCAAATCCACTCATGCAAAGCTCCAGTGACACAAGGAATTGAACCTGTTACTGAGGCTAATTGAATCACTGCTTATTCATTGCAAAAGATAATGTCCAACTCCAGAATAAAAAAAGCTGTATTATACCTTCCCCGATGCAAATATTCATCCCTAGAGTTAGGAGGCCGTAGATGGGAGAGATACAGATTTATTTTTTTTGTCAAATACTGCACCTTACCTAAAGGTAATAACCTGCTGATGCCTGACTAACTCCAGTGGAGGTACGGAGCAAGTGGAAGCTCCTTGGGGCAGTTTCTTTGCACAGTAGCCACTGTAACAGGGTCCTGAACCCAATTTATTTTGCTGCTGCCTTCTCCCTTGGAACCAGGAACTCGATTTGCAGGCAGAAGGAACATTAATCCTGCTGCCCAAAGCTGATGAGAGGATGTCAGTTGGTTTTGGACAATTAGTAAGAGTTGTTCTGTACACTATTGACAATCATGGAAGACATAGTTCCTATTTAAACCATTGTGTTCCTTAACATTTTTGGCTTCACAACAGAATTCAGCTGCTTTTTGGAAACTTCAGTGAGTTTACATCAGCACTCTGTTTTTTTTGAGGGATATTTCCTATATAATAAGGTAGCTAGTCTTTTCTCAAATGACATAATCCGTAATTCCAGAGGAAGAAACTGCAATAACAGGCTGCTAAATAATTTTGTTGGTTCTTCTGGAAAAGGAAGAAACGCAGCAAGCAACTCCTCTTGCATGCTGCCTGTCAAGACACAGCTGGGAATCCCCCTCTCTCAGATAAGGAATACGGAAGGGCAGCGCAGAAGACCATGGAAGTGAAGTGTTTCTTTCCTGGCTCCACAACAGAAACAAACCAAGAAGATTAAGCTTCTTGCCTTGTGTAAGGAAAGGGGTTGGACTTACCCGAGGAACGGAGAAACCAACTGCACGAGCTCAGCCCTGGAGATAACCTCCTGGTTGAAAATAACCAGGCAGCGCAGGAAGTTTTCATACGCTTCTGTGCTACGCAGAGCTTTGCGCACCTAATGGAGAGGAGAACAGAGAAAAAGAGTAGCTGTCAGGGTGAGATCAAACAGGGTGAGAAGCAGGAGACCTGGATTTGACACTGTGCTTCTCGCTGTTGCACATAAATCTTTAAGTGAGCTAAACATAGAGAACTTGCCCTGCAAATAGGGCCAGATGAACTGGTACTGATGAGAGCCATCCCCGTGCTGGGGATCCCCTGCAACGTCAGCTCTGGGGCATTACTCTAAGAAAGGAGTTGCAAGTGAAGAATCAAGTCCTTCAAAGAACCCCTAACAGCTGGATTACAAAATTGTGGACAACATCAGTCACAACTGCAGCATCACAAACCCACCCAGGCTGCCTTTAAACTCCAGAGGACATTTCAAGTAAGGAGCAGAGGTATGAGACCAGTGCCCTGGGTAACACCTCTCCAGCCTCTGCCTGCTTCCAGCTTGGGTTATCACAGACAATCCTGCTTCTGTAACCCTGATCTTCACAGAATGAGGAAACCAAACTATTCATCCCAACACCATTACCTTTCCCATGAGAACAGTTGGATCTATGCACCAGACTGAGATCTATCATTATTAAGAGATTCATCACTACGGTTATAATTCCACAGCACGGCTTTCTAGGTTTACTCATGTTAACACCTACACATCCTCCAGGCAATAAATTTGTTCCAAGTTACCATTACCTAGTCTCCAGTACACTGCAAAATTCACCACATCATCAGGGAGCAACCAGGACTGTTATCGACACGTGAATATTACTTTAAAAGATTGTTTTAAGATCATTCTATACTCCCCTCTGAGCTATAAGGAAATGTATGAACATCTTAGAGAAGACACCATGGTACCACTTGGAAACATCTCATATTTCCTTCACTTGTTCTGTGTGCTAAGTCAGCAACAGGTAACAACTGTGCAATTAATTAGATTAATATCTCAGGGGGAAAAAAACCCCAACCCAATGTAAATGTGAATTAGCTGCTTTGTAAACTGAGCTCCCCCACTGCAGGCAGGTGGTTGTAGATGGGTACAAGCTGTGCCAACACAGTAAGACATGCCATGCACATCATCAGCTGTACAGCGATTTCATAAAGGGGAAAACAATTTGGAGTGTGGGTTACAGTAAAAAATTCCCATTCCTGCAAAGAAACTGCAGCAGCAGCGGGTGGAAAGCTGGAGAAGGAGCTTTGGGGAAAAGACACATGTAAAAAACACAACCAGTTTTTAAACATTGACTTAGAGGTCACAGGATACATCTGAGGTCAAGCTGAGAAATGTTATCAGGGTGGTGTAAACCTCACATACTTCACTGTGATAAAAATCCAGATGTACACAAACAAAGGACATCCACCAACGACATGCAACCTTTGCACCCCATTTCTCACCTTCTCAAAGAAGAGAGATTCTGTCCCCACACCATGCTTGCTGGCTTCTGCCAGAGACTGGTCTTTTAAACCAAGCAGCTTTGGTTTCTTCTGTTAAGACAAAAAAGAAGGGCAAGAAAAAAATAAAAGGGGTGTTCAGCAAGTTGAGATCATTTGATTATCTATCACACATGGGTGTCAGCTTCCTGACCCCGTCATGTGCTTTCAAATAAAAGAAAGCTTGCTTTTTTGGAAGGAAACAACTATTAAAACTTGTGCTACAAGTTATTATTAAGTAGCATGCAACTTCAAATATTTGCAATATACTGTTGCACTCTTTTCTGTAACTAGTTGATTGAAACAATCACACTACACCATATTTTATTTTTCTAACTAGTTTGCAAAACTACCAGAATAAATGTTTTTTCCTATCGCTCATCCAGTTCTGTAAGTCTTACACCTCCACAGAATTATTATAATTTTTTTCTCTCTTGCATTCCACTGCAAGATCCTTTATTTTCCCCATACCAGCCCTGCCCTCTCCATCCTCAGAAAGGCTGAAAGCTGCCTCCAAAACATGTTTTGTTTTGCTGCTCTTAATTTGAGGAGGAGGAGAAAGGGCAGAAGGGGATGTAAATCACTGGATTTAACTGATACAATTATGCCTGCTAATGTTTTTCATCACAAAGCAAGATATACTGCCTTCAAATAAAGCAGGCAAACTTATCCTTCATGCATAAACACGAAGCCACCTGGCCACAGGACCATTTTTGTTACACTACAAAGCCTCACTGCTCTCACAAATCGTGCGTCATTTGAAAAGGGCAAACTCTGCTGAGAGAATAATCATTCATCATTGTATTAAAAGGTTTATCACTGGAAAGATGAGCAATCATGATTCCACTGCATCTGCTCCAAGTTCTACTACAACAAAGCTTTCAGGCTCACTTTTATCTTTTCCTCAGCTGTTCTTTTCCTACGTGCCTGAGGAACATTTGCTACAAATTTTGGACAAGTTTATTTTGTGGTATTACTGACACTTGTCTCCACATACCACAACTCCCCCTCATTAAACACTGCTAATAAAAGTACGTATTCCTAATAAAGTGGTGAAAGCCCTATTTTCTCAAGCCATTAAAGTAACATTTCCCACCCTCAGGCACAGGTAACATCACCAGTTTGCAAAAATCAGAGGCAAAGGCTTGTGCTTGCAAACAAGGACTTGCAAAAGCTTCCTTTAAAAGACAAGCATTAGTTTCCAAGTTCTCAAGCTGCAGCCTACACCACAAAAATCACAAGGACTTGGAAAACACATCCTGCTCTGCCACAGCCTCCTGGGACAAACAGATGGATGCTGGAGGAGAAGCACACACTCTTACCTTCACGGGAGGGGTCGCTCCAGTCCCTGGGTGCCGTCGGATCTGACAGCCGTTCTGGTTGGGTCTTTGCTGCTTGTTGTTGAGCTGTGGCTTCTTCACTGTGCCCCCGTGATCATTCCTGACCGATTCCACCTTCTCTGCAGTTGTCTTACTCAACAGCTTGTTCAGAGACAAACCCATAAGACCATTAGGGCCAAGTTCCACACAAAATCAGAGAATCGCATAATGGTTTGGACTGGAAAGGATCTTAACGACCATTCAAGTCACAGTCCCCTGCCATGGTCAAAGACAACTTTCACTAGACCAGGCTGCTCAGAGCACCATTCAACCTGACCTTGGTCACTTCCCTGGATGGGGCAGCCACAGCTTCTCTGGATAACCTGTGCCAGGGCCTCACCACCCTCACAGGGAAGAATTCTTTTCCAATATCTAACCTAAACCTACTCTCTCTTAGTTTTAATTCATTTCCCCTTATCCTCTTGTAAAAAGTCTGTCTACATCTTTCTTTTAGGCTCCCTTCAGGTACTGGAAGGCTACAGTTAGGTGAGTCCTAAGTCTTCTCTTTTCCAGGCTGAACAATCCAAATTCTCTCAGCCTTTCCTCACAGAAGAGCAGTTCCATCCCTCTAATCATCTTGGTGGCCTCCTCTGGACTCACTCTGACAAATCAATGTCCTTCCTGTGCTGGGGACCCCAGAGCTGGATGCAGCATTGCAGGTGAGGTCTGCTGCTCCTCCAAGCTCTAGATGACCAATGTATTTTACTGCAGTTACAGCAGTCTTAGAACAATCCTTTTAGGCAAAGGAATTGCATTCAAAATAGAGGTTATTTAAAAGACAAGTTACAGCCAGAAAACAGTTATCCTGCTGACCCCATTCCCAGATTCACTAAAAGATCACTCCAAAAAACCCCCAAAACAGAACCCAAGAAACAAACAGCAAAAGCACATTTTTCCGAACTCTGGCTACATACAGACCAGTTTTCACCGGGTATTTTAGCCTGTCTCCAAGACTACTCACCACAGAGCTGTTAGCATCAGGCAGGAACTGCCCAAATTCCGAGAGCAGATCCTCCTGGTTCTTGAAGAGGCGAGCCACCTGCGCGTACACCTCCTGCTCTGTCAGGGCCGGTGTGTAGTTCCCTCCTGCCTCCTTGGCATTACGCTGCTCCTTCTGCCAGGGGAAAGAGAAGTGTCAGAAGAAAGGATGCACAAACTATTTCAGTGACAAAGAAAAAACAAACAAACCCTTGGTGATACAAAGAATGAAACAACAAAGGTCTCGGCATCTTATGTAAACCATCATACTACATTAGTAATATGATTCTTATATATTCTAAATACCTACAGTTATGTATACTACAAAATATATACTAAATGCCCAACTGGCTCTAGACTAGTAGGACACTCATCAAGGAAGGGGTTTTTTTGCTTTTAACATAGAGCTACAGCCACGTTGTCTCTTCCTGACACATACTCATGGAAATACATCAAATCCAATTTTTAAAGAGGCATTTCAGACACTTCCAAACAAGGATTAGGAACTCAAATCTATTACTTCACGCTGCTACGTAATCTTTTAACTTGCAAGGATTCTGCTTAGTTTAAGCAGAATTCAAGACCAGGCTGGATGGGGCTTGCAGCAACCTGATCTAGTGGAAAGTGTCCCTGTTTATAGCAAAGGGTTGGACTAGATGATCTGTAAGGTCCCTTCCAACCCAAACCACTCTGTGATCACTTGCTGGCCACTGCTAATTAGCAGAAGACCCAAAATGCAAGTTTTGGACAGACACAGTTACCTCCTCAAGGCAGAGAAATAAACCCAAATTCGTATTTTTAACGCTCACCTGATATGTATGGAGGATCTCCAGGAAGGCTTTGTAGATGTCTGGCTGTCCCTGGAACCGATTCTTGATTTTGTTGACATAGTTGATGGCGTGATTAAACTCCACGGGCTGATTGTTCTGCAGGGATGGTGTGGTTCCCAGAGAGATTGTCACGGGCGTGTGAGGCTGGACCGGCGGCGAGCGCGGTGATGCGTACGGTGGAATTGGGGGAGTTTGCTGGCTGGCAGGAGTATGTGCCTGCAACTGCGATGGCTGAGAAGAAAACAAACTGTGTTAAAAATAAGCAGATTCCTTTATGTTTGAGATAAAGGCCCTTTTAAATCCACTTACGGACAGATAAATATTTAGTGGGCCAGCAAAGACTAAACCGCATCAGGAAGACAAAACACCAGGACCATTCGAGCTGGTGTAATTAAGTTGATTTCCCTTGTTAATTCCTTTGGACTGAAACCTGACAAGAGACACAAAGTACCTCCTCAAAAATTTAACAGAGCCATAATGTATAGGTATGGCTTGCTCCAACTCCTAAGTTATTTTGCCCCTAGTGAAGAATTCTGGAATGTATAAAGGCAATAGCAAGGGAAAACTGGAATTTCTTGACACAAAGAACAGACAGCAAGTAATTCTTTTGGAAACTCCTAACGGACACCAAACAGCCAGGGGAAATTTTAGTTTTGAGGTGGCAATTTTAAATGAAAATGAAGTACTTATCACCCTCATTTTTTAAATTTCAAAACTTGTATTACACAGAATTTTCAGGATTGACAGTGCAGACAACTGTCTTAGGATGGCCAGAAATATCCTGTTACCAGGTCCTGCCTTGCTCACCTACAGCTTTATCTGCCTGGTAGGGACATTACCTCACTATTTAGCCTGTCCCTCAGGTTCATTTTAAAGTTTCAGCAAAGATACTTCAACTTTTTGCAGTTTGATGGGGAGAAAACCCACTTATCCCATGGTGCTAAGGAAGAGACTGCCAGCTCTTCACTGAGAGCATGTAATACTTCTTTGGAAAAAATACTTGAAATCTGGCACAGCCAGCTAAGTTCATTCTGAAATGATTTGCAGTTTCCAACTTTGCAAACCTCTTACTTTTTTTTTTTGCCATTTCTGAACAGGAGGTTGCATGTCCCCACAATGTTTGTCCAGAGATCAGCCAGCTGCCACATTCTAAATCCTGCTGCTTTTTAACTGCATATTCTCCCCCTTTCTTTTTTGTTTTTCAGCCAACTGTTAGCTAACTGTGCAGTTTGGGGATTAACCCTTGAAACTTAAGAGATTCTTTCCCTACCTAAGACTCTGAAATATTGCTGCATTTTGAGGTTAAAATCCATGATATTTTATCTAGAGTAATCTCCTTGAATGTCTATTATCATATTCTGTTTCCAGTCATGTAAAATACACCCTTTGGACAGTAGCATCTGGATTGCATCTAAACCAGAGTCAAATTCCCTTTGTTATTGAAAGGTCTCTGTTTTGGGCACACACACCAATACCAACAGTCAACATCATGGTCATCTTGCCTAAATTCTTGCCCTGTAGATGTTGCCTGCACCCATCCAGCTGATGTCTGAATCGTAATCTAGTCCAGCTCCTTTACAAAAATGATCCATCCTGAAAGCAGGACTTCAAGCAATGCAGAAGCCACCAAATAACAAATCAAGGTTTCCTAAAGTCTTAATTGCCCCAGGCATTTGAAAGCATAGACACACTTTCACACCAAAAGGAACATCTTTATCACAACCTCTGTTTTATGAGGAATTTCTTGGGACTTTAGTTATTCTAAGACAACATACACACAAGCAGGCAGTTAATGTGTTCCCAGTGCTTTTAACTATGAACCTTTTTCCTAGCATTGCTGAATCACTTCCTGAATAACATGTGTACTGTTTACCAGATGCTCTGAGTGTCTTTCAGTTCTCCACTGACAGCAACAAGGCTTTTCCAAACTGTTAATATTTGGAGAAGTTTATTTGAATTGCTATCAAATTAGCTATGACTGCATCTTGAAGTTGGAAAATGATGAACTAATACGACAGCAGAAGCAGAATGCGTGGAAGTTCACAAATACTATGGAAAAGCAGCGTGGAAGTTAATTTTTCACTCTCTAGCTCCACACCAGCTTCAGCTGGAGGCAGCGGGTTCCCTGTGCTATTGGTGTAGGTCACCCAAAGCCTCTCACCTTGCTGATTTTGGCAGGTGTGGGCTGCGGCGCCGGCTGTGCTGGTGTCGGGGTCGACTGCGCTGAAGGCTGCGATGGATGCTGCGGCTGGGGCTGTGGCTGGGGCTGCAGGCCATGAGTGGGGATCTGGTGAACCTGCCCCGGGGTCGTCACGTTCACCATATCATTGGTCTGCACCTCAATCTTGTAACCAGGTGGCAAGAAGGTGTTGAAACCCATGATCAAGTCTGGGTGGCCCTTGAAGAGCTGCGATACGCGGCTGATCACTCCCGGAGTGTCGATACTGAGGAAGGAACAAGGTAACAACCTCATGATCCTCTGGGACCTTTCAGTGGGACAAAGTTCTCCACACAGGAATTCTCCATTAGGTTTTCTCCCTTATTACCTCTAACCTATGAAACAATGCAAAACTGATTCCTTCAAACACATCGCTGGACTGAAGAGTGATATTAGCATTATTTTATTAGCCCAGCCAGCATTTTATAATCTACAAGATCTAGTCCCAAGTCTGATCATTATTAACAGGCAGACAACCAGACAGCCAAGATGAATCAGCTATCAAGGCTGAACTTGTGAACTCCCACTCTAGCAGAGATTTCATATAAATGAAGGGATGCATTTAATTTTTAGAAAATAAAGCACACAACTGCTTTTATATCATTGTCCAGGTGCATTAATCTGCACACAAAGGACAGAATTTAGCTCCTGCCCTGTACTCCCATGTCCATGTACACTCTTTCTAACCTGGAAGGAAGAAGCAAAATGCAGCTCGTTACCTTTGAGACTTAAATTCCTTCATAATATCCAAGAAATCATTGTAGACCTGTGGCTGGCTACCAAACTGCAGCTTCACCTGGTCAAGGTAAGATAATGCATCCTCCACCTGGAGACAGACCAGATGGGTTATATTAGCAGAGAAGTCTTGATTTCACCTCCCATTGTTCAGTAAAACATGCATTATTTGAAACACAGCTGTCAGCCCTGAGCCTGGGCAAGGAACTGAGGAGCAAAAAGCTCGTGAGCCTGGTTAGTGTACTACCAGCACCATTTGAGTAAGAGTACTCACTCCCCACTCCTGCCCACGAGATAAAACTGTACCAAAATGAGACAAAAAAGGGGGAAAAAAAGCAACAGAGATCAGCAGAATTACTCAGAGAAAAACATATTCCAAATTTACCATCACTGAAGTGACTGCTAGGACAAACAGAACTAGACTGAGTATTTTTCCTGCATTCATATGTGGAAATTATTATGGAAGTCTAAGAATAAGCTGAAAGTGGAAATGAGATATTCAGTGTAGTAGATGTCTGCCAGGTACACGCTTGCACTTCTCTCAAAAAGCCAGACATTTCATTTCGACATAGAAAGGTTTCGAAAATGGCAACTGTGGGCGGTAAATTGTTTTACACCTCAAACAGCAAGAGGTTTATGAACTGTTCGCGTACCAACAGCAAATTTTCGGAGGTACTGAAAGAACAGTCACATCCTAATGCAAAAGCTCTGGGTCCCTGTGCCTCAGCCAGCCCACATGCTCAGCAGCTGCACACAGGACCTCTCTGAAATGTCCGAAATGAAACAACAGCAAAGAAATAAAGACTCATGTATAGCCCCAACCTTGCATTACCAAAGGATTTTCCATGGATTTCACTGGGAGAAAGAACTACTCTTTTAGAAACTGTTTTGAGAGCTCTGTAGAAATGAAGTGTCCCACATTCAGCGAAAGGGTTCCACCAAAACCAGAAAAGACTCACAACAGTATTTGGAAGAGACTAAGAAACGGGCATCAATTGATATGTATGTGCCTTCTCCAAATGTGGCTACTTACAAGGGTTATTTTTGGTGGACTTTTCTTCTTGTTTAAGGATTTTACAGCATGTAATCTGAGAATAGAGCCTTCCTTACTCCCAAATTACTCCCACACAACCACCCACATATGCCATGTGTTCAGAAAAGCACCAAATGTTTTGGCAATTTAACCCATTCATACAAATACTCTGAGCAATACTTTTCCCTTTTCTGTCCTGCCCCAAATCTTTTTCTAGCAAGTCCAATTTTTTTTTAATACGGTATTTGAAACAACAGGGTTTCAGCAGAAAGAGAAGTCCATTTCTGCATACAACAGACTTCCAAACACGAGAAGAATCTAATCCTAGTCATGAAAGCTTGTAGAAGGTCAGCAGCTGGCTTTGCAGGGAGGTAAAATGGATAGAAAAAGGTCCCTGGCTGCCCAACGATTTAGGGAGAGGTTGCCTTACTTCAGGCAGCACTGCTTGGCCTTACCTTGAGCCTCTGGAACTGCTGCTGGCCCTGCACGGGCACTGCTGGGGGCGTGGGGTGTGTGTGGCTCTGCACCACCTGGCTCCCGTGGGGCTGCACTGGCGCGGGGTGGTGGTGGCCACTGTGGACGGTGGCGATGGCCGGCCCATGGCTGCTCGAGCTCTGTGGCACGGCTGACACCTGGCAAGACAAGGAGGATGTCAGGTATGGCTACGGCTTTGGGGCAAGAGAGCAAGATCAGGCTTCCCAGACCCAGAAGTACAATTTTAAGGAAGCAGAAGACAGTCAGACTGCTAACGACCTTGCTCAAAACATAGCTATTATTTTCTTCAACGAAGACCCAGAGGGACCTAAAAACAAACCAAGACAACTCTCATCCTACACTCCAAATACAGGAGAGCCCTTCCTGCAAACACGTTCCAAACACAGGTTGGCCCCAGCCTGCACACTCACTGGCTGTCCAGTGAGATAAAGGCCTGCAAAAGGAGGATAAAATGTGATTTTTAATCTGACCAGAGTCAAGGTTGTCTCCTTTGCCATCACAAGTTCTAATCTGAGTGAATGAATCTTTACGAGCTTCTACACTCTTGACATTCAGTTGGGGTACTGAAAGTCAAATTCTGGCTCTCTGGCATCAGCAGGCTCAAGGGAAAACTCAGCTTGGTATTTCCCCTAGAAAAACAGGGAAACGAACAGAAGGCATGTGCTCTTGGGTCTCCTTCAAACCTTAAACCAGGAAAGTTTCAATCTGGAAAATCATTTTCACAAACCCAGTTTTCCATTCAAGCCTCTTTTAGATGGTTTATATTTTATTTAATCCTCATGAACAAGGAAAGATTTGCTTGCTGATCCATTCAAGTTCTTTTTAGGAAGCATTACCAGCATCAACACAGCCTGTTCCAGCCCCTGCAAGGGTCCGTCTGTAGCTCTTTAGCTCCGTGGTTGCTACTATCAGTGTGAACATCCCTTCCACAGAAGCAGGAATGAAACTGTGTGTAAAATCAGGCACTAGACAGGGAGAGCAGCCCACCAGCAGCACAAGTGTGGAAGATGCAACACGCCAGACACATGGCAAAGACAAATCACACAAACAGCCTTTCCGTGCTCTTTCACTGAGAGCTCTCTCCAGTGCACTCTACGAGGACAATTTTTTCCCTGTTCCCAGCTGCCAGCTCCTTGCAAAGATGGCAAGAGAGGGAAGAGTGCCACCTAATGACTCTGGGGTAATGTTTTCTGAAAAATTTCAATTTTCTTGAAAGTCTTCAATCTAAATGCTGATCTAGTCTGTTAAGCTTAAGATCACCCAAGATACTGTATATGTCTGTTACAAGAACAAAACTTTTCCTGCTGAAAAAAAAAGAAAAATGGAGGAAAAGCCCTCCACAAACCTGCCTCTGGGATTCTGAGAGAATCACTGGAAGAATCGTGTTCAAGAAAGCCAACTTTTTTTGTGAATGAAGCCAACAGTCCCAAAGCAAGCACTGAAAACGAGACGCGTGATAAGCACATCGTCCAATCTGGTTTTTTTAAGGAAACCCTGGTTACTAAAAATAAAACCTCGTCTCAGATACAGAATTCTGGGGTGAAACGGCACGGTGCTGGCTCGTCACAGAGCTGTGGCTGAGGGATGAGCACACGCACCTGGTAGCTGGGAGTTACTGAGTACTGGATCCCCGTGGCAGACTGCATGGTCTCCGAAACCGCCTCATAGACCGGCGGGGCCGGGGCGAGCACGCGGTGCTGGTGTGGGAAAGCTTCGGTGCTGCTGGTGATACGTCTCTGCTGCGACGCATACACAGGTGACTCCTGCTCATCCAATCGCCGCTTCATTCTGAACTCATGCTCGGCAAGCACCACAAAACCTGTCAAAAACAGACCAGTTAGCAGAAGGAATCGACCCATCGCTCCCTTCCGGCACCCGCGCGATGCTGAAATCACCACGAGCAGGTGGGCAAGTTTCTGTCTGTTCAGGTACTGATATCTTGAGATGGGAAAGTAGAATTAAAGATTCAGCTTTCAGCACAAAAAATGCAATCGTGTCTTATCACAAAAAGTACAGCCTTACTGTCATATTTTCAAAGTTAGTGATTTCTTCAGTCTCACTTAAAGGATATTGCTCACATGGGGCATCTTAAACACACGCAGACCTTGAGCAATGCAAAGCTTGTGAATGCAGTGTTTGAACACAACAGACTGGGGAAGGATGTGTTACCTACACACATTTTATACTGAAAACAGAAAAAAACCCTCCTGGACAGTCCAGATAGGATGACAGACAGCTGCGAGAGATGCTTTCAAATGTGGGAGGAAGGAGGCAAAAAGCAGGATGCGTAATCAGATTCTGAAGTCACTTGCAAAGCCCCAAAGAGTTCTGCATTTCATACACACAGGCAACTTCAGGGAAAGCCACAGGTCCACTACCCCAGGAGTATTTTGGATACCACATGTCACACACCTGTGGTCCTGCCAGCACCCTGGGCACACTCAGCAGCACCAAGGCAAGGCGTGTAAAAGGGAGCAGTGCTGGCAGGCACAGTGGCTGGATTCCTGCATGCCTGCCAGGGGTGCCAATAAGCACGGATCAGCAGCTCTCTCACTTACTCCCCAATATTTTCTTCATGTTCCTGCCCTACTCCGAGCTGGTTTTATGCAACTTCATTTCACTCCGAATCTGACAGGTCATTCTGCCACTGTCCTGCTCCAAAAGGACTCATGAATTCTTGGCTCTGTTGGACTTAACTACACATCTACTCTTTTCTGCAAGCAAATTCCAGTGCTATTTTCTGTCCATTAATAGTTATTGCCATCCTGTTCATCAAAGCACAGGCAGCCAATTAGGGTGTTTGAGGGACAGAAAACAGAGTGAAATCCACCCCCATTTTCTGCTTCAGGACCTTCCCAAACCAAGGCCCTTTCAGTCTGGTGCAGTTAAACACATTCACTGCTAAGGCAAACACATGGATAAACAACAGGGAATGACATTCCCCCCAAATTAATGGTACAACAGCCAACTAAGCCAATCCACATCTACCAAGTCAGGACAGTTCTTCACAGTCTAAATCTGTCATTATTCAAATAACCCAAAAATCATTTACTAATATCTCAGTGCATGTCAAATATGGAAACAGGAACCAGCAGGACAGAGGTGCAGAATGGATCAAGTTGGGCTTGAGAACACATGCCTTCATGGAAGGGTTTCCCCCTCTGTGCATTAAAAAATTGATCATGGAAAGATCTGGATTGGAAAGGACCTTAAAGACCATCTCGTTCTACCCCCCCGCCAGGGGAAGGGACACCTTCCACTATCCCAAGTTGCCTTAAGCCCCATCCAACCTGGCCTTGAACACTTCCAGGGATAGGGCAGCCACAGCTTCTCTGGGCAACCTGTACCAGGGCCTCACCACCCTCACAGGAAAGAATTTCTTCCCAGTATCCAATCTAAACCCTCTCTACTCGTCCCTCCTTTCACTTGGATGGAGTAGGACAAGAAAGAAGATGACTTAATTTCTTTTTGAAGTTACTCTTCAAGTCTAACCACTCAAGAGTCCCCAAAATTACTTGGCAGGTTGCAGGCAGAGGCAGGGGACTCCTTGCCCCAAGTAAGGGGGAAAGCTCGCCAACTGCATCTTATTTACAAGTTAAAAACCCTAGGTAGGCCTGACCTCCAGCACACACTCAGCAAGCAGAGGAGCACACTCCGGAAGCACACTTTGCTAATGGTTCCTGCACTGGTTGTCTTTTCTCCTGGTCACTGCTGACACATGAAGAGCCAGGCAGGTTAATGTGGAGCTACTCCCCTCAGGCACAGCCCACACTTAGCTTTGCAAAAACATAGTTTTATGCTAATAAGGATGGGACTAAACTGAGCAAATCTGGACACATACCAGCCTCCCACCAGCAGAGCTGGCCAAGATTTTGCATGACAATGGCTGACTGCATGAGTAAAGTCTGGGCAAAGCTTTGGTGGCAGCTATTTATAACCCACTCACACGCGTGGACACCCTTCTGTCTAAACACTGTCCCCTCAGCCAGTCCTTCCACTTGCTTTTGATCTCCCAGGCTGGGTCACCCATTACACTTTCAAGATACATGTATAGGATACATGTGGTGTGTATGTGGTGTGGTGGCTGTTCAGTGTCCCACCTTTGGGTCTCACTTTCCAAAGCAACACTCCACATGTCTTCCCTCAGAGGGACTAACCAACCTCTAAAGCACAGGCTGTTTGAGGGCAGAAGATGACTGGAAGACTCACGTGCTCTCATGAGGATTAAAATGCCACCTAGGCTACCTGAAGAGACTTTTCCCCACGAAAACATCAAAATTCTCAGCCCGTGAGGCTGTGGGAATCATGCTAGCACCAAGGATCCATTACCACACACACAGCACCAGCATGAACATCAGTTTTTGAAGCTCCTGATTCTTGCAGACCAAGTGTAGAATCTTCCAAAACCCTAGTTTACTGTATGGTCGATATTAAAACTTCTGTTAAGTGAAGATTATAGCACATGTAGGTTTGTCTTCCCACTGAATTCCACTCAGTCCAACTGAGCTTGGACTCTGCTTCTAAGCATTGGACCAACTTCAGTGGTGAAGTTTTGTATTATAGTCAATATAGAGTAAATATTACAGGTAATTGTCAATAGCAATAGTCAATCTTCCTAGATAACACCTGCTAAACTCCTACCAAGGGTCTGCATCCACTGGCTCATAGCAAACCAGTACTTACTGAAGATTGCTAACTGACAGGCTTTATTAATCAGAGCAGAGATGATCCTGAAGCTTTGCTGTACCTAGACAACTCTGCATCCATGACCACCCAAACTCTACAGAGAGGGGACAGCAAACCAGTACCAGAGCAGTGATTCATCTGCATCCTGCAGACGGAATTATAATGCTGAATGTTCCCAAAGTGCATTCATTTCCTCACTGAAGTCCAGCTGATTTTGACCTGGCATCTCCCACTGATCTCCTCGGCTCAAAAGCTGGAGAGATCTGTTGTGCAGCAAGCCCTATCCCTCCTACAGTCCACCAGCCTGCTGAGGAAGGAAGGCGGAGATGAAACTCAAGACTAGACATGTAATTTTGAACTGATTTAGCCAAAGCCTGATGCTCAAAGGGGCAGTTCCGCCCACTTCCACTCGCTGTGACAACTGATTTCTCTCAGCTTCCTTAACGATGGCAAAGCCCAGCTACAGGAGAGACTTGTATCAGGCATTTTCCCTCCAGATTACAAGTACTTCGCTTATGTTGCCATCTCAGAAATGCTGCACACACCACTGGCATCCCCTTATGGACTTTGACGTGAAGATTTAGAGAGCCCCAATTCACACTGCACCATCTGTGATCTTAATTTGGGGGTGGAAAAAAGAAAAAAGCCCTCAAATTACAGCAAGGACTGAAAGTAAGCCGCAAAATTCAGGGACTTTCCTTCATTAGAAGCATTAACAGGAGGCATGTAGGAGAGCTCAGCAATACCTGAGCAGACAAAGTCAAGAACTGCATCCCCTTCCTCCAGCATCATTTCTACCCAAACTCCCTTTTAACTCCACTTACAGCACAGTACATTCTGCCTAGGGGAGAATGAAAACTATAGTTTTTTTTCTTTTCTGAGGTTTTTACTATTCCCCTTCACAGGAAAATGATGCTGCATAGGAACACTCCTAGATCTTCCCACCTGTGCCACCTCCCAGCTCACCAGCTCCATGCTACAGGTAAGATGCATTAGGCAGACACATATAGGATCCTCGGCTGGTAAAGCAAGGAAAAAAATTGAGAAAATGTACGTTGGGTCTCATTAACATCACCAGACTTACACAACTCTATGCTGCCAACTTCATCAGAGGGTTTCCCCATTCATCTGCCTCACATAAGCCAGTGGAACCAAAAGGCAAGTGGAGCACATCCCTTTCCCTCTGATACTGAGGAGAGTGGCAGTACTGACACAGAAAGAGAAGGAACAAAGTGGGGACAATGCTGGATTCAGCTGGTGGAGCACCGCAGGGCTCTCCCACTGCCCGCTCACTGCTCCATGGGAGCAACAGAGGCACAAGAGCCCAGGCACTCCCCTCTTCCCTCACAAAACTGCCTCTCTGGTGGCAGCCCCGCTCCCCAGCTTTTTACCACATAATATCCCCAAAATCTCCATTACTTCTATTTCAGGTTTTCCCTGAAGCAAGGTCTTCTGGCATTACAGATCAGCTAGTAAAGTAAAAAGAAAGGCAAACAGAGACTAGGAAGAAAGCAAAATGAGAAGGTGTGCTGCCTCAGCACCTGTTGGAACCCCAACACACCTGTGGATAAACACCATCTTCATCAACAAGTTGTAAAAGAGCTACTGGAGAGGATTTTGATCCCTGCGGAGCAAGGAACCCTCTGAAAAAGGGCATGGAAATCGCAGAGCTGCAGAGGATGCCTTTAACATGTGAGGGCTTTTTAAAAGGTTTTCCTTTTGAAGGAGAAAGGACTCAAAAACCAGGAACAGCGAGTGTAAGTCTCAACTCCGAGCCCGGAACAGCCACGGATATCTTGCAGGACATGTCACCCACAGGATTATACAGGAGCACATCCCAGTGCCTGCTGGAAAGCAGCCAGCTCAGGTTCCGGCAGCACTAACCCAGCCACACGACTGCCAGGACATGACCCAGCTTGTTCAGCAATCGCTCCTGTACTTTTCTGCACGGTGCCACACAGCCCGTATCCCTTGCCTGTACCACGGGGATAACCCCTTGGCCACACTACAGAGACCACGACCAGAGTGTCGTTCCAAAATGAAACTAGAAGCATCCCCAGGAAGAAAGTGCTGGAAAAGCATTACATGAAGCTTTTGGAGGAGTTAGGAGAATGTTCTGCAAGGTGACACGGTGACAGCTGTGCCAGTGCTCACCACAAGGCAGGTGGGACACGAATAAACCCCACTCGCCTCTGTCCAGATGGGTAACAAGTTGGTAAGGCACTGATCCGTGCTTTGCCAAAAAAATGGCCTGGGTGTCAAACCCCACTGCAAAAACACGAGCCAAACTGAGCTCTACAGATCTTAGAGCATTGTTTTGCCCTGTTCCCTGACTGCATCTTCCCCATGCACAGAGAAAATGAACAGAACAGTTCCATTTATTCAAATAAAAAGAGACAAGATCCCATGGGGTTGAAAAAGAGCAACACATCCCCAAAAGCGCACCACGGGCTGAAGTGACAACTATTATGGGGCTCTTCCTGCTTCAGCTCTAACAGCCATAAAAGTTTTCCAATGCTAGAGAAGACCAGAACAGCAATCTGGACAGAAAACGATTCATAAATCCTGGAAACGTAAATGATCCGCCTGCCAATTCCAACACGATGCTCCCAGCTCCAAGACCCACATGTGCCAGGAGCTTTGTGCAGAGGGCTCCCACGGCAATCCCAGCTCAGGCCAGGGGGAAAGCATCCCCTTCCCCACACTGCTCACGAAAGCAGCCTAAATCATCCAGAGTTTCCCCAGACTTGAGCAAATTAGAGCCATTTTTCTGTGGTGAAAGATCACGTTGAAGCAACTCAAACAAATTAACACTGAGACCACGTGTCTTCAGCAGAAGGTGGGAGGGATGAGGACAAGATACGCTGGGGTGAGAAAGCAGAGTTTCCTTTTGCAAAGAGTGCACCAGTGTGAAAAACTGCTAAGTTCACCTGGTCAGGGAAAAAAGACCCTAAAAAGTGTTTTTCTGTCCCCAGAGATCCAGCACAGACTGACGCCAGGCTGCCAAGATACTTTTATGTGATGAAGGAATTTTTACAGGTACTTTAAAATTACTGTATTAAAATAAAATGCCGTTTTAATTGAAAATACTGTACTGTTAATCCTATAGAATAATGTATACCTCTCTGAAACTGTATTTTCTTAAATAATTGCAAGTTAGGAAGATTGCAGCGCAGATGGATTTGTACTGAATTAAGTTGGGCATTTCCCACTTGTTTACTGACCCCACACCTTTTAGCACAACTGAAAGTGACAAGTTAGAAGAAAAACATGAGGTGTTAGGTCAGCCTTAAGCTACACTTTAGCACACAGCCCAGGTTTAGATTCCTCTGGACAGCGCGGGAGATTGAAAATCCAGGCACAGCTCAAGATGCCATTGATAATCAGTTAAAAATAGCGCCAAAACAAGTTATTTTGCCCTATTTCAGTGGTCCAAGTAAACAGATTTCTTTTGGGATGTAACCTTGCCATCCGTGCGCTGAACACACGTGTGTATTTGCACAAAAAACAACTATTAAAACTCATTCTGTACCCAGGCCAGGAAAAGGCAGAAAAAATAGGATTCAGTTAAGCAGACACCAAGCACGCTCATACTTTTAAAGCTGCCTGAACTTCACCAGCCTCCTGCTATCAAAAAAAAAACCTGGAGTTTTTTGTACATCTACAATAACCTGAAGAATTAAAACGGGGATAAAATACCAAATGCAAGAGTCTGGCAAGTTCAAGGCACAGAATGGAGAGGATGTGCAGAGAGATACAGCTCGCAATTAAAATCTCTGGAAAATTAACGGGTGCACGAGGAGCTCTCGGGTTTCCGTGCATCCGCACGTCACTCCAACAGGTTCTTAGGAATCGCTGCAGTACGGAGCTGAAAAACTGCGAAAAGCGACGAGGGAACCCTCGGTGACCGCGAAGCCGGCGCGGAGCGGGCGGCGGCGGCGGCGCGGGACCCCCGCGGGGAGTCATTGTCCGGCAAAGCCCTTTCATGGCAACTCCGCCAGGAAGTTGGCTGAGCACCGGAGCCCGGGGAGCCCCGCGCCCGCTCTCGGAACGCCCCCCCGGGCCGGCGGGAGCGCCGCCGGCGGCTCCTGCGCGCGGTGCGGCCGGTACCGGGGCCGTGCAATGCGGGCGAGCGCTGCCGGGGGCGGTCCCGCCGCAGCCCGGGAGCGGCACCGGGCGGAGGGCGGGCGGAGGGGCGGGGGGAGGAGGCGGCGCCCGGCTCGC
>NW_020897786.1:2140587-2196559 GCF_003984885.1 Neopelma chrysocephalum
GGCGGGAGGACGCGCGGCCGCCCGCGCGGGCCGGGGCTCCCCGGGGAGCCGCGCCGCGGGCACCGACCGGCCCCCCCCCCCACCCCGCCCCCCCCCCCCACCCGGCCAAGGGGCCCCCCCCCCTAGGGATCGCCGGAGGGGGCCGGCCCCGGGCCCGGCGGCCACCCTTCCCCGCCGTCCCGCTCTCCCTTACCTCGAAGCGGGCCCTGGCAGCGGCCGAGTCTCCCTCAGGCTCCGGGGGCGGCGGGCCCCTCTCGGGCGGGCGGCGGGGGCGGGCTGTCCCCGGTGCGGTGAGGGGGGAGGTCCCCGCGCCCCTCCTCCCGGAGGGGGGGGGCGGGCGGGGGCGGCGCCGGTGCCCCGGCGGGGCGGGGGGCTCGGGGGGGGGGGGTAAGATGGAGTAACCGTCTGTCGGCCGCCGCGGCGGAGCGCTGCCCGCTTCTCTGTTCCCCGGGAAATCCCGCCCCTCCTCGCGCAGGGGGGGAGCCCCGAGCGCCCGTTGGGCGAGACGAGCGCCCGTCACCCTCTCGGCCAATGGGCGCGCCGGCCCCGCCCACCAAGACCTCCCCTATTGGCCGCGGCCCCCAGGAAGGGGATGTGGAGAGGAAGGGAGGGCGGAGGGGGGGGGGGAACGACCGCCGAAGAAAAATGTCCGTATAAGCAGCGCGCCCCGCCCCCGTCCCGCCCCCTCCCCCGTCCGATTGGCTGCGGGTCGAAAGCGCCGGCTAATAGGCGAGCGGGGCAGCTCCGCCGTCACAGCGGGGAGCCCGCCCACGCGGCGGGATTGGCCCCGCCTCCCACGAGCAAGGCCACGCCCCCCTCTCTGGGGAGCCCTTTTGTGGAATGTTTACATCGCGGACGCGGCCCGCGCGAGCGGCGCCCCCTCTCCTCCCTCCGGCCCCGCCGCCCGAGCCGCTGAGCGGCGGGAGAGGGAAGCTGGCGACGGGGCCCGGGCGGGGAGGGGGAGGGCGGCGCAGCGCCCGCCTTTTGTCCCCGACCCCTTCACTTCCGGGATGGCGGCGCCCCACGTGGGGCGGGTCGGTTACACGTGCGGGGGGGACACGGCGCACACACACACTCACACACACACATACACACACACACGCACGCACGCACGCACTGGGGGGGGGGCGTGGGCGGCGCGCGCGCGGCGCCGCGGGGGGCGTTACCCTCCGCCTTCGCAGCCAATGGGGTGGCGGGGAGGGGGCGTGGCCAGCGCGGCAGCCGCTCTCTCCCCCCCCGCACACACACACTCAGTGACTCGCTCCCCCCCCCCGCCATACGTCGCGCGCTTCCCGCCGGCGGGATCCGGAGCGCGCGCGCGCACTTCCCGTCCCTCGTCCCTCGGCTTCCCGGCCCCCCCGCCCCGTGAGAAGCGATTCCCGTGAAGCGGGGGGGGGGAGGAAACTGGGAAAGTGTGTGTGGGGATAGCAGCTGTTACATACCCTCAACGCGCAGGCGAGCAGCCCTGAATGGAGGGGGAACTCCCCCCGGAGCGGATTGGCCCCGCCGTGCCGATCGTCACGGCCGCACCGCCCACGGCGGGGGCGGGGGGGGCGGTGTGAGGGAGAGGCCTCGCGGCGGAGGGCGGGAGGGAGCGGATCACCGCGGGGGTGGCGAGCCTTCCCCTCCGCTAAGACGCGAGGTGGAGGTTAATGCGTTTAATTATCGTGTTTTTCTCCTTTTAGAAAGTTGTGGAGGGAGTTGCCGGGTTCACCACACCGAGGCTGGAGGATCCAGGCCTCACCGCCCATTAGTGCTCATCTGGGCATCCAGAGCGTGCTCAGGACGGGTGAAATACGAACACACACGCTCCACGCTTCTGCTAAAATACGTATTTCAAGCATCAAACGAGGTTTAAATCTCTCGGTTTTTTTCTTTCCAGCTCTTTTTCCCTTTCTCAGCCTGGTCAGGGAGCAGGCAGCCAGGTGCTGCCAGGACAAGCAGGCACAGCAGAGGAGGGTCTCTCCTGTGTGTCCGGGAGCTGCAGCTCGGTTCAGCTGCTGGAAGGGCTCTGGTCAGCGGGGTTTGAGCCTTCGCGGGATGTTGTGCCGCTGGAGATCGAGCCTGAGCCTTGGAAACCAGAGGCAAAGAAGGAGAAGGGCTGGGAAATTAAGTGCTCCGGAGTTAGAAGCTTCCCAAACTCCCAGGACTCAAAATTACAAGCACTTAAGTAATCATAATTAGTGAGGCGGTGTGCACGCAGCCAAGAAAGCCAAATGAAACAGGTGGGCACAGGGATAGCAGCGACGCTTTGGGATTTCCCTGCAATGGCTTTAAATCCCCATTTCCACACTTAAGCAGCACTTCGGATTTCACATTCTTGGAGTTGTCCATGCTGCCGAGTTTTGCCCCGGTGGCTGATCCCCATCCCTGGGGCACGCCGGGAAGGGGAGATGCTGCGGGCATCAGTCTGCCTGTGCTCAGCAGCCCATTTTTCCCACTGCTCTTCAAACAACACAAAGCTTTTATTTCCAGTAATTTATGGCTGTCTGCATGAAGTGACCATTTCCAGAGAAATCCACATTTCTCGGCTGAGCAGGATCTGCTGGCACAGGGAGAAGGAATGGATGAAACAAAACCTCGTGTTGTGCAAGAGGACTGAAAATGCTTGTTTTGACAAGAAACACAGCCCTGGGAATAGTCAGGAACAGGGGGTGAGTCTGTGAGTTGTTCTTCCATGGAAAAGGCTTACAACCCTTTCCTCTGCCTCTGGCACAGATGGGATCTCCATCTCTCTTTGAAGGGAGGTAGCTGCTGAGGTCTATGGCAGTGGCATATCCAAGCCATTCCCATTTAGAACTGGCGGCAGTGATTTCCACCCGTCTCCTCTGTCTAGTAATCCTATCAGACATCCAGGTCACAGGTCTCCTTGGAAAAGTTTTGGTTCTGTGTGCCTACTGTGGAATTGAGCTAAAAGGCACAACCACCTTTACCGTGTGCACAGTGCGGGCTTGGTTCGGATTTCGCAGCCTGTGGGGGACTGGGCACATTTGCGGGGCCACACTTGGCACGACCTGCAGCTTTCAGATCTGTAGCCGACACTTTGCCAAAAGCCCCGCTGAGCCACAGAGAGCTGCTGCTGACAGCACGTGTCTGACAAGCAGCTGCAAATACCCCCTTTCTCCATGTGTGTCAAGAAGAAAACCCAGCTGGGTGAAGAAGTTTCGGCAGCAAGGAGGGAGGGCCCTGTGCTCCTTCCTTCAGAGGAGGAGCCAACCTGCAATGGGTGCCTGAAGGAAACGTGAGGGCAGCCCGAGCAGGAGGAGTCGCTCTGCAGGTCACACTGCCTGGGCTGATGCTGCTCTGGGAACACAGCTGGGTGGAAAATGATACCTGGAAGGATGGGACACTGCACCTAAAACAGAACTGCTCACAGGCAGGATGTGCACAGCTCTAGGGATGCTTAGAACACCCACCTCTCATGCACCCCTGGGCACCGGGACATTCAGGGATTCCAGATGGATTCCCTGCTGCCTGTGGTTCTTTTCCAGCCTTCCAGCCCTTGCGTCTGGCCCCAGTTTGGCACAGCCAAGCCAGTCCATGCCCAGAGCACAGGGAAAGCCTCTTTCTCTGCCAGTCCCAGACAGACTCCAGCTGAGCAAACACAGGTGCTGCTCTTCACACTTGCCAGCTGCCCTGTTCTGGGGCACAAGCTTTCTCACTGACTCTAGGGCTTCATTTGCACTAGCTGCCTTTTTGCTTCCCTCATCCCAAAGCCTCAGGCTGCAGCTGCTGCTCTAGCATCTGAAGGTGCTAGATCTGGCTGGCAGCCTGGGAATTCCCCCTAATTTTTGTGCCCTACATGCCTGCTCAGAGCAGGTCCAGCAGCAGAGAGGTGATGCCCTCACCCCCAAATTCTGCAGCGAAAGGCAGCAGCGGTGGCCAGACAGGAGATTGATGCTCTGGTGCTTGGCAAGGCCCTGGGAAAAGAGGCAGGAGCTCGGAGCAAGGTGGCTTGTCTCCCCCTGCCAGCTACCAGGCACAGCCCACTGTGCTGCTTTCCCTCCTGCCACTATCCTGCCCACCCAGGAAAGCTGCCTGCAGCCTGGTTATCTCTGTCTCAGCCTCACCCAGGCCAGGAGCAGCCCCAAACAAAGCTTCACGCCCCTCAAAGTCAGTGCGTCCCCAGGGATGTGGCCAGCTTGTTTTTGGGGATCACAGCCTCTGCAAAGCCCTAAACTTCCTCCTTCTCCTTTCCTGCCCAATGCCCCCATTACAGCAAAGAGGACTGGTCACTGGTAGTATATTTATATATCAATACAAATAAAAACAAAACAACCCCCAAAAAAGGAACAACAACAAAAAGGTTTCTCTGAACAAGAGCAAAATAGGAACATTTACAAATACTTCTGGTTCTGGCTTGGATCAAGTTAATGTTAAATAAAAAAAACAAAAACAAAAACAACCAAAAAACCCCCCAAAAGAACTACAAAACAAAAATTACCACCCCCCCCCAAGATTATAAAAAAATAAGAATATACACATTCAAAGATCTTATTACAGTATAAAGTTGGGGAGGCCCAGGTGGTGGTGGGGGCCGGGGCTAAGGCTCATTGCCTCTCCAGGGTTTGGGGTTTATTCTTGCTCAGCACTTTCCCGGCCTGTGACTCAATGCAGGGCTGGGCCTGCAGGTTCCCAGTGGCGGCCTGGGAAAGCCAGGCAACCTGGTGAGCCAGTTGGTCCCTGTGTCCCCATCACCTCGTACCGAGTGACTCCTGTGGCGGTGCCCCAAGGGGCAGGGAATGCCTGTGAGCTTCACACCCCTCCAACAACCCAAATCCTCCAGATCCTCCTGGGAGCAGAGCACTGCTGTCTCCACGGGGAATATGAGACAAGGAAATGGGGGGGACACCACCAAGCATCCTTGTGCCTCCAGTGGGACAGGCATGAGAGCGGGTACCATGTCCCAGTGCTGCCCATGAGGGGAAAAAAGGGCAAGGGGGAAGATAACACAGAGCCAGGACCAAACTCACCGCTCCAGGGATCACAGCAGTGAGGTGGCAGGACAGCGAGAATTCTCGGGAGCTGCTAAAGGGGAGCTTGTATATATGTATCTATATAATAGCCGGGGGAGCAGAGCAGGGGTATATTATATACACACATACATACAGACACACAGAGGGAGTGGCAGGTGAGACCAAAGCACACACCTCTCCCCCAGCCCCAGGAGTGGGAATACATTTTCTAGGACTTTGCAAAGCCCCTCTCTAGGTACAGCTTAGGTGGTCCCAACAACAACAAAATAATAAAATAAAAAAAAACAAACCAATTTGAAGAGAAGACAAACCACCTCCACACGCAACCAAACCCAACCAAAACACAACGGGGAGGAGCAAGAGCCCCTTCCCGTGCCGGCGAGTGGCAGCTACTGTTTGGGTTGAATAAGGCACAGTTCCATAGCAGTGCTAACAGCTGAGGTGCTCTGGCACCGCCGCCCCAACAGCTCAGCTGAGTCCTGGCAGGCACCGAGGCAGCTCAGGCAGCCCCCGGAGGATGGGAAGGGGGTGTCTGCAGGGAGGTGGGGGATCTCAGTGCCCTGGCGAACTCTTCTCCTGGGCAGCCCGGTTGTGGTTGGCGAGCAGCAGGCCCTCACGCTGGGCGTGCTCGAGGATGGCAGTGTAGCAGAAGTAATACTGCTCGGGGGTCTGGATGCTGAAGGCGCGCTGGGTCCGCATGCGTAGCACCGTCTGGTAGATGTTCAGAGTACCCACGTCCTGCAGCTGCGACAGGCAGATGTCCAGTGCACAAAAGGTACCTGGGGACAACAATGGGACAGCATCAGCCACCAAATCGCACCGTCACTGCCCCTTGCGAGGACTGGAGAGGTGGTTCTCAGCCCCCCACCCTGATCTCGCACAGGCACCTGGAGAATTCTCCCAGGTCTGATGGCTGTGGTAAATCGTGAGGACATGCATCCCAGTTCAACCAGCTTGCAAACACACCGTGGATCCCTGGGATGGAAGTGTCCCAGGGAAGCTGGACTTGTCATTTCACCACCCCCAAGACCTCCACTGCACCCGTTACCTGTCCTGCCGATGCCGGCGCTGCAGTGGACCACGACTGGTGGTCCCCTAGGGTGACCCTTGAAGCGAGGTCCCAGGGTGCTGACAGCCACCCTCTGCTGCTGCTTCACAGCCCCCAAAAAGTCAATGAGCGTGGCAGCAGAGGAAGGAACGCCATAATCTGGCCAGCTCAGGTACTGGAAGTGGGACACCAGCCGCCGCTCCCTGGTCTGGGGAAAGCAGGGGAATTAGACCATCTCCCCTCCTCAGACCCACCGTGCCCCCGTGCTGTCCCCCACCAGGCAGCTGTGGCCACGCACCTCCGAGCTGTGGATCTCCAGAATGGTTTTCTTGTAATGGCTGAGGTTCTCCACGCCCAGGTTGGTGATGGTCAGGGCCCCGAAGCACACCTGGAAATCCTTCTCCAGGGGCCAGTACTGGCCACACTTCCTCCTGCCTCCCTCCTCTAGCCTGAGAGCAGGACAAGGACAAGCTGGTCATGTCCTTCTTGCCCTGCTTGGGACATGTCCCATGCCACTCAGCCTTGGTCCTTCAGGAATCCCGCAGGGACCAAACTGTCTGTACTTGATACGATGCCCCCATGCTGTGGGGCTCTGGTTGGCACCACGGCTGCAGCATCACTGCACGGAGCCCAGCACTGCTCATCCTGCACCAATAATGCTCATTTTGCACAGAAAAAGAGGTCTGTGTCCCTCCATGAGCACTCACCGGGTTGTCATCACTATCACCAGGACGTTCTGCTCCCACACCATGCGCCAGAAGTCACCGTAGGTGTTTTCCAGAGGCCCTGCAGGGACAACCCACACTTCAGCCCAAAACCTAATGGATTTGGGCAAACCCCTTTGCCCAGCTGCTCCACCAGCCCCCCATCATCCCCACAGGGAACCACAGTCCCTGCCTGTTGGGACTGACCCAGGTTTGGCTCCACCTGCCCTAGTGGAGCTGCCACTGATTGCCCCCCCAGCACTGAATCCCTAGGGCTCAGCACTGATCCCTTGTCTCTGCTCATCCCTGGGCAGATGGGGCAAATCCAGGGCTGGGATAGGGGCAGAAGGGAGGGGGTTGCTATCGTGGATGGAGGAGGATGGATCCACTCGCTCTCTCCCAGGAGAAGCTCCACTCCCTCCTAGCTGGAGGATGGGAAGGAAATAAATATACCCAGGGAGGAGTAAATATACCCAGAGAGAAGGGGGACCTGCTGGGCAGTGTCCTTCTCCTGGGATGTCCCCCACCACGGCTGGTGGCTGCCACTGGGCAGGAAGGTGAAGCCCACAGCTGTATCAGGAGCAGAATAACCTCTCAGAGGCTCGGGCCATACCCTGAGTGCCAATGTAAGCGTTCCTCTGCTTGTAGCCATCCATGAAGCTTGCATTGATGTAGTCAGTCAGCTGCAGGGAGAAAAGCATGGATGAGATAAGGCTTCCAGAGCCCTGTGTCCAGGACGGCTGTGTCAGCTTCCTGCAGGACTGTGAGTTTCCATCCCAGGCTGCCTCACCTCCGGGCGACTGTATGGCTTCGCCAGCTTGACACGGGTTTGGTCCAGGCAGGGCACATCCCCATACCGGTTCTTCTCCTGGTTGTAGGGTGCCCTGGGAGGGAGGGGAGAGGGAAGCAGGGATGTTTTCCAGGCAGGGAAGGCAAAGGCAGCATGCCCTCCCTCTGCACAAACCTCCGGAGCCTGTAGCCTAGGCTCTGCTGCCATCACCTGGTCAAAGCCTCAGGAGGTGGAATCCCGGCCAGGTCCTGGTCCCTGCTGTTCCCTGCGGCTCCCTCCTACCCCAGAGGGCTGCAGGACCTACAAAGGGGGCTCACACCATCCCTAGGCCGGGCTTCTCTGTTGCTAACCAAACGTACCACACCCTAAAGATGCCGATGGACCACCATCCAGTAGCAGAACTGTCGGGAGGGGGGGCACTCAGCTTTTTGGGGTAAGAGGGGCTCCTGACATCTTTCCCCCAACTCACAAAGAGCAGACAAAGGTGCCGGCTGGGCTCCTGCGCCGAATATCTTCATACTCTTCGTAGATGCCCTGTTTCTGCTTGTGACTGACATGATCCAGTAGCTCCTGGAGGGTCATGGACTTGGGCCCAGGGACGTGGACGGAGCCGTTATCTTTGGGGGCCGCCAGCGGCACCAGGATGAGCTCGTCCAGGGGGTCGGGGTGCCCATTCTGCTGGGGCAGGAACCGGCAGTTCCAGCTCAGAGGGTCCAGTTTGAGGGACCCCCCGAGGTACTCGGGGAGGCATTCCCGTGGCAGGTGTTCCTTCAGCTCCGACATCTTCACCATCTGCACCTGTGTGAGGAAGAGGAAAGGCAGGGGTGACTCCAAGAAAGTTGGAGAAGATTCACTGGGGTTTGGGTCTGGTGCTCAGTGGCTTCCAGCCGACGGGGCTGAGCGGCACGAGCTGCTTCCACCATCCTGTCCCAAAGGGTCCTGTGCCAGGAGGGTCTTCACTCACCCGCTCCCGCAGCTTCTCCTTCAGCAGCAGGCTGATGATGGAGTAGGGCACGCGGAACCACATGGGCGCTCCCACGATGAAAACTTTCTTGAGCCGAGCTGGGAAGGCACCCTGCAGGCAGGAGGAGGGGGTCAGATCCACTCTGCTGGCAGGGGACACGTCCCAGCAGAGGTGGCAATCACCAAAGGGACCCCGTGGTGGCAGCGCCACATCCAAAGCGTTCCTCGCACGCTCACGGTTGTGCTTGTTTCCATGCGCCAATAAGGAAACAAATGACTTCCTTGGAATTAGGCAGGCAGAGGGCTTGTCTCCGCAGGGGAGAGGTGAAGACCAGGAACTGGGATTGTGCAGAGAACACACCCTGGCCAGCACTTACTGTTACTGTTTTTTTCCAGAGAAGGCACCAAATGCCAGCATGATTAAAAAATAATTTGCATCTGTTTTCCCAAAAGCGCTGCCAGCAGCTGTGAGAGGAATCTGGCCCGGGGACAGCTGATCTCTTCTGCCCGCGGGACACACAGCCTCAGCTGGGTCCAGCCTGGCAGGCTCCCAGTGCCTTCCTGAGGTCCTGCGGGGCTGGAGCCTGTGCTCCTCAGCCAAGACGTGGTCAGCACGGTCTGGGGTGAAAACTGATGCCAAAACCACAGGTCTTTGGGTTCTCAGTGAGTGCGAGTGGCCCATGCACTGTCCCTGGACACGGGGTCACCCCGGACATCACCTTAAGCAGGTTGAGGATCTTCTTGCTGAGGTCCAGCTCAAAGTTGGTGTACTGTGACCCTGCCATGTCGTAGATGAACACCAGCCCATTCCTTTGCGTCTCAAAGCTGAGAGAGAGGAAAGAGCAACATCAACCCCACAACATGACTCCTGCAGCAGCACCTCTGCCCCACACTGACCCCTAAAAATCCCTTTCTGTGCTTCCGGAAGGACTCACAGACCCAAACCTCACGTCTGCACTTCCAGCTGCTCCACCACACCTCTTCCTGCAACCTTCATTTAAGCCTGGCTCATACCTTAAGCCTGTCTTAGTGTTATCACCCATGATGGGTAAGGTCAAAAACAGAAAGAGCCCAGCAGGGGGCTGGGGAGACGGGATGGGGGGGGAATGTCCCGACTTTATATTTTTGGCAGGACTCACATTACGCCTGGCTGACAGCAGGGCTGCCTCCTCCCCAGCCAAAGCCTGCAGGAATCTGGGGCTTTCCTAAACTGAACCCAGGGCATAGACAGGGTGAGGCTGCAAAAGAGCCTTGTTCAGGGCACAGGGGATTTTGTTCCCCGGCTGAACGCCTCCATGGGGAAGAGCAGCTGGAGTTCCAACCAGGGAATTTGAAGCCATGGGGAGCAGTGACCACCCTGGGAGGGAAGGGGCTCCCCAGGGACCCACCAGTGTGAGACAGGGTACCTCAGCAGAGGCAGGCTCACCTCTCCACGGCTTGGTCTAGCAGGTAGAAGAGCGCCTGGAGCACCACGTGCTGCACACTCTTGCTGGGGTGGTGCAGCTTGGCTGTGAACAGGGCGATAGAGGCTCCTGAGGGGTCCCGCACGCTCTGCCGAGGAAACAGGCTTATGCAGCACCCACACGGAGAGGAGCAAGGATGAGCCACCCAGCTGGGATAACTTGGGGGGGTACACCCCACCTACCAGAATGGTGAACTTCCCGCTGAGCAGCTCTGAGCGTAGCGGCTCCTCGTGTGGCTTCAGCTTCACAATTCCCTCCTTCAGCCGTGTCTCCTGCGGGCAGGGAGCCTGTATGACAAGGGGCACAGGCACCCCAGCTGCCCGCCCACCACCACGGCCCCATGGGGCACCCAGCCCTCCGAGGGAACCTCTGCTCCACGAGCCCATTTTCCAGCATGCACCCCAGCACGGGGAGGAGCAGCTGGGAAGGACATATATGGATCTAAATCCTTAATATACGGGGAGATGCCCTATGGGCAGAATACACGGGTCAGGAGGGCACCTTGTGAGCTGCTCTCAGCAGAGGGGAGGGGATTGGGATCAGTGAGATCTCCATGGTGACCCGCCTCGGCTGAAAAAGGATTTTCCAGCTGGATAAAACTTATATGGGAGTGGGAAAAAGAAAAAAAAGCGGGGGGAAGGGTAGTCCTCCAGAGCAGGGATCTCCCTCAGAGCAGGAATCCCTTGCCCAGGGGGGTCCTGGCCCCGCTCACTTACCCGGTAGGAGTGGAAGAGCTCGATGGCCCGCAGGACGTCGAACTTGCGGGCCATGAGGAACTTGACAGCCACATTCCAGGAGAGCGGGGACACATTATACTGGCCTGTCCACTTGTTGATCTCCTCCAGGAACTGCTTGGTTGCCTGTGGAAGAGACCAGGGGCATGCAGTGAGACAGGGCGGGAGGAAGAGGAGAGCCCGAGGAGCGTCCCTGCTCATGGTGGGAGCTACAGTGCTCAGCAAACCCAGCAGCTCCTCGGGGTGAAGAGGAGAGCTCCACAACAAAAGGGGTAAGGGCAGTGGGGATGGAGATGGGGGAAAAACCAGTGTGGGAAAGGGAGACAGTGATAGGAAAAATGGCCTTGGGGCTGGAGGACACTCATGGAAGGGAAAGGGGGAGAAAGAGGAGCATTTTACAGGCATCAAACTCCTGTCCAGACAGAGCAAAACCAGCACAGCAGGTACCCATCCGCTGGCAGCAGCTGGCAGCTCTTGGGGCTGCAGCTCCTCCATGGATCAGTGAACCTGGCTGTGGGAGCACAGGTAAAGAGCATGGAGGGCTGACACTTCGACCTGTTACAGGACATGGACCAGCTTGCCCAATAACACCAGTTTCACATGGCCATGGAAGACCAGGAGGGTCCCAGGATGCAGCTTTGCTTTCTGCTGCATATTTATCCCTTGTCCCACACAGGAGTCCCAGGGGAGATGGGGCAGCACAGCCCAGCCTTCCACCACATCCTGCTCAAAGGATACAGGCAGGATGGAGGGAGTTCCCAAAATGCCTCATTCTCATCGGGGGCACACCCCAAAATGGAGGAGCTTCCATCCTCTCTAGAGTGGAGGATGGCAATGTCATCCGAGGAGGAGGAGGAGGGACAGGGAGTGCTGAAGGCTGGCTCCAGGAGCAGGGAGCACAGGCAGACGGTGGTGTTGGATGACAGGCGGCGGCACGAAGTTACTGGGAGCTATTCAGAGCTACTGGGAGCTATTGAGCCAGAAAAGGTTGTTGGTGTTAATGACTTCCGACAGGAGGAAGCAAAGGGCTGGGGTTTATCGGCGGCAGGAGGCTCAGCAGGGGCAGTGAGCCCTTCTCGTGGGATGAGCTGAAGGAGCCCAGGTCATCCAAGGGGTTTCTCCCCCAACACTTCACAGCCAGGAGCACCCTAACTCCCATGAGAGCACAGGGAAAATAAATGGGGCAATACAGGAACCATCTTCAGCCTTAACACAGCACACATCCACATGTGTGTATATAGGAATATATCCTACCCACAAATACATCCTATCCAATATATCCTGGCTGTACCTCCGCTCCTCCAAGGCATCCCCAGAACCTAGGGCTGGGGATGCAAATGCAAAATAACAGTGGAGATGCTCCTTCCCCAGCATGTGCAGGATGGTCCAGGGATGGAGGTGAGCACCAGTTACACTCCCACTGCCCTTGGATGGAGATCAGAGCCAACACTGCAGCCTGGGATGGTAATGATACCCCAGGATGATGGAAAGCGAGGCCTCAGATGATGGGAAGAGGGGCCAAGGGGCACAGTGGCAGTGAGGAGAGGATGCAACATGTGGTTCAGGTCTCCTTCCTCCACATCTAACCCGTCACACTTCACACAGTCCCGTTTCCAGCATCCATCACGAAGGGTGCCGGGCTTTTTGCAAGGGGGAAGATGCACAAGAACAAGCGCTGGCTTTGCAGGGCAGCTCAGCCATGAATTTCAGCTTTCCCTGGGAACAAAACCAAATCCCGAACTTACCAGTGCTGGCATTCAACAGCAGGGAGCCAGGCGCTACCAACCATAGCTCTGCCCCCTTCGTGCACTCCACTGGGTCTCATTATCTATTCCCAGCCCCTATCCCACATGGATTTATGCAGGTATCAATCCTAGTGGAGCCAAAACAAAGCCCATAACCCAGACCCGCAGCAAGAAGCCCTGTTCTGGCAGCACTGTGAGTGAAATTGTCTGTGGTGGGGCGTTTGGAACAATGCTGGTCTTTGGAGCGCTGCCGTCATCCGTGTCCCCGCTCCGCTGTGCCGCGGCTGGGTGGTGACAAAGCCACCGCTGCTGGGACATGGGGGCTCTTCCAGCCCTCCTCCCCCAGGCAGCAAACCTACCCTTCTTCTTCTTCATCCCGGGGAATGGGGGGATAAATCCGTGAAAACTGCAGCTGGGCTGAAAACCTCAAGGAAAAATGGTTTGGCTCCTCTGGGATAAGCTCGGGAGGGAACTGCAGAGAGCGGGCACAGATGTCCCAAGACTTGCAGAGAGAGGAGTGGGGTGAATTTCTCCTGCCTTGCTGTCAGTAACAGGGGAGAGCAGAGGAAATCCTGATGGTCATGAAAAGGATGAGGGATGGCAGGAAGGGGATGTCCCAGCCCAAACCACCCACGAAAAGAGGGAAGCTTCCACTATTTTGGCTTCCAAGCCACTGAGGGCATCACTAAAGGCAGCCTTCCCCACCCCAGGATGATGATCCAAACCTGGAGCCACTACTGCAAACGTACCTTCACCTTCTCCATCCAATATTCCTGCATGAACCAAACATCTCAGATCCCCCTGCTGGGACACAGGCCCAGCTACAGTTCCTGCTGCAAACCAACCCTCCCTGCCCCCGCAGGCTCTGCTAAAGCCCTATTGCTGGAAGCTTTGCCACCTTCACAACACAGAAGAAAAGCAAATCTCAGGCACCTGCAGGGACAGAGGGCAAGAACACCCTCCATTCCTTGGGATTTTATCACCCTGGAGATAGCAGTACTGCTCCCAGGAGGAAAAAGCCTGCATTTCCTGAGCACCAGCGCAGGCTGCAGGAGGGCCTCCTCCATGGGGGTTTTTGGAACTTGGGATCTCCGTCCCAACTCTCTTAAACCTCCCTGTAGAAATGAAGGATTTTTAAAGGAGAAAACCAATCAACCAACCATCTGGAAAACCAACCATTTTGGAAGGAAAACCGGACCCTTTTGCCTTCGCATGGCAGCCCCAAATGCCACCAAGGTGGCCGATGTGACAGCCCCGAGCATTGCCGTGGGGCAGAGGCAGCCTCCAGCAGCACGCCCAGTCCCGCTCCCAGGCTCCGCATCCCCATCCAGAGGGAAGCCCAGTGGCCGCGGCTCAGCCGGGTGGGCAAACCTGGGGATGAGGACAAAGGAGGGAACAGCCAGGGACTGCTCCGGCCATCCGAGGTGCCCCCGCTGGCTCCCGGGCCCCGCTCCCCGAGCCCAGCAACATCCTCCCGCGGTGACGCAAGGCCGGCGGAGGAAGCCGGGACGTCACGGGAGGCCTGGGGCGTGGGAAGCGCGTGCACACACATCCCCACGCATCATCCCCACGCACCATCCCCACGCCAGCCTGCCCACGGCAGGGAGGCCTGCCAGGAGGGACGCGCTGTTTTGGGGATGTGGGACCCACGCCGCAGCCCCCTGCAAGGGCTTCTGGAGCGCGGGGCAGTGGGGAGCTGCGTGGATGGGGGGCTGTAAGGTTGGGGGGCTGCGTGGGTGGGTGGGGTGGGGGGCTTCCCCATGGGGCGAACCGCCCCGCTGGGAAAAAACAGCCCTGCAGCCCGGGGTGGCCAAAAAATGACGGGAAAGGAGCGGCGGGAGGGGGTGCGGGGGAGATGTGTGCAGCGCTCGGGGTCCTGCCCAGCCCTGCCCGGGGAAGGGGAGCCCGGCGGGACCTACCTGCTCCTCCTCGGCGCTGAGCTCCGCGGCCATGCTGCGCAGCGGGCCGGGCCGGGCCGAGCCGGGCCGGGATGAGCCGAGCCGGGCCGGTCTAAGCGGCGGGCGCCCCGGCGGAGCCCATCCCCGGCGCTGCGGGCACCGGCCCCTCCCGGCGGCGAAGGCGGCTCCGCCCCGGGGGCCCCGCCGAAAGCGCCGAAAAAATTAAAATAAAATAATTATATATATATTTTATATATATATATATATATATATATGCGTGTATGTCTGAGCACCCCGGGAAGTTTGGCTCGGACCGGGAGCGCCGCTCGGCTGGGCCGGGCCGGGCCGAGCTCCCGCCCCGCTCCGCTCCGCTCTGCCCCGGCGGGGGCGGCGGCAGGAAGCGCCCGCACACCCCGATCCCTCCTCTCCGTCCCCTCCCCGCGGCTCGGCCGGCCCCGGAGGGCGGGCGGGGGACAGGAAAGGCTCTCTGGCGGGGGGGCGAGCGGGGGGCAGCAGCCGGGATGGGGCCGGAGGGGCCCGATCGCCCCCCGCCCCGCTCCGCCCCGGCTCCCCCAGCCCCAGTTCCGGCCGCGGCAGGCGGGAGCGCCGCCGCTAAAATGGTGGCAGCATCCTCCTCTCTCGCTGGTGCTGGATGAAATTCCCGGCACAGCATTTTCCCCTGACGGTATTCCAGCCTCGCGGCCTTCCCCCACGAGCAGCAGTCTGGGATTTCCAGGCGCCTCTTTCCACTCCCTCCTCTGCAATCCGTAAATTGCATTTCCCGGCTGGGCGCAGGTGTCAGTGCCTGGATGGAGAGTCCCGAAGCTCCTCCGGGAAGGAGCGGGGGGATCCCGGGGAGCACAGCAGCGGTCCCACCAAAAAGCCGGGCCCTGGGACAAGGGGACATTTTGTTCAGCCGAGGAGCACAGCGCTGGCAGCGTGCCCGCAGCCGGAGCCTGTGCACCTAACTGGGAGAAAATGGAAGAAGGGCAAAGGGAAGGGGCTGAGCCCCGGCTGGATGAGGGCTCCAGGCTCGTTCTGTCCCCCGGAGACCCAGACCACGTCTCCACGTCGAGCTGCCGGCTCAGCTCTCCTGCCCCAGGCCAAATTTCAGCAGCCGGGGAGAGTGTGGGGGGCGTGATCCCCTCCGCTGGAGCTGCTGCCTGTTCCAGCTGGGAACGGGATCACACCCAGCAAACAGAACAGTCACAGCATCAAACTGCACTGGCCCCGGCGACTTCCGTTTGACACCCTCTCTCCAAACACAGCCTTTGGTTCCCAACAGGAATTGTAATGCAAATATTTATTTCACCAGCCCAGCTCATGCTTTTAAAAGAGAAACTATGAGGCATCATCTGGAGCCAGTGGAGAGCTGCAGTCGCTTCTCTCTTGTTCTCCTCCATCCATCAGAGCACACAGTCCCCATTTGGCTGTATTTCCTCTCCTTCCCCTGGCCGGAGGACCTTGGAAGGCTGCTGGGGGGCAGTAACCTGAGTGCAGCTTTCTCTGCCTTAAGGGATGCACAAATCTTCCATCCAGATGCCCACCTCCGGGTTTAATTGCCTGACGGAAGGAAAACTCTGCTGACAGGAGGCTGGGTGCAGTCTCCTGTTCAGCACTCTCCCTGCAGATCTCTGCCAACCAGAGAGGCTGAAGGTGGGAACCTTTGAGGGATGGGGGGATAAGGCAGTCCAGGTGTCTGTCATCTTTCCCCGAGCCAGCTGCTTCACATGCTAAAAAAATAACACTGAACATTATAAAATAAGCAGCTGTTTGAAAGAGACAGCTCCAAACACTGCAGAGCCAAGGATGCCGCTTCCCTCCCGGGGAAGCCCCCCTGCATCCAGGACAGTTCCTGCTGCCCGCTGGTGTAATCAATAGTGGCTGCACAGCCAGATGGTTGCACGCAGCCCACATGCTTGGCACAGAATCAGCCTTTTTCTGGGAAAAAGCAGGGGTGTGAGGGCAGGATACAAGTGTCCCCACTATCTGCGGGTGGTCATCCCCACTCTCTCTATCTCCTCCAGGGGCATTTCCCTAGTGAGCTGCCTTTAGCCTGATGTTTCATCTCCCCTTTTAATCTCCCTCTGGAAACCAACCTGGCGACAGTGAGAACAATCATTTCATCCTCTTAAAGCCAGGGAGAAGGAGCAGCCAGTGCTTAAAAAAAGTGGGATTGGGCTGGGGTGAGAGGGACAGAAGGGATCAAATTAACTCAGAGTGCAGAGAATCAAACCCACGTAAGCGTTTCCTCTGCTCCAGTCAGCGCTGGAACTGATTTTTTCAATCCCTATTTGGGAGGCACAGCACGCATCCACCCTTAGGTAGCAGGAAGACGCTCAAGAATTTGTCTTTCTGAGAAACCTTTTATTTGGCACGATCAATGGTAGTGTTTTTCAGAGCGAAGCCATTCCTTCCTCCCCCCACTGAGAAAAGCCTTGAGGAGAGAGAGGCTTCTGCTGCACTCACTCTGCACAAAGCCGTGCTCCAAGGCAGGACCTGCTGCAATGCAAGGAAAATTTAGATTGTCCTAAGAACATGTGGGTGTGCAAAGTCCACCCTTTGGATTTACAGAAGCTCACTGCCAACTTTTTGTTAGTAAGAAGCAGACTGACCCCAAAACTTTCATTGCGAAGGCCTCAGAAAACAGCTGGATCAAAGGCCGAGAAGCCCCCATTTCTGGGGTCAGGAAGGTGGGGCTGCTACTTGGGGTCATGAGCAGCAGCTGCACCTCAGAGGTCCGAGCACTTGTTCCTATGCTGGAGCTTTGCCAGAGCTTCAGGAGAAGCAGGGTCAGGAGCTGAACTGTATCCCTGCAGCACGTCCCAACGCATGACTGCCTTAGCAGAGAACCAGACAATCCTGTTAAGGACTCACAGAAGCCTTGGCAAAAAAAAAAAATTAAAAAAAAAATAAAAACAAAACCAAAAACCAGCCCTTGGGGCAAGATATTCCACTGTCATGCCCTTGAAACAAAGCTATCCTATCATCATTACTTTGCCCCCTCTCAGGAGCATGAAGGACAGTGAGAAGAAGGGAGCCTTTTCCCTGCTCCCTCTCCAGCTGGCCTGTCCCAGCATCTTAACTCTCCATTTGGCTCACTGCTCCCTCCTGGCCCTCCAGAGACTTTTCTGGCTGAGGGGTAGACAAGTGTTCCAGCTCGTAATGTCCGTTCTTCGCGGCCACCACGCTGCTCGGGTCGCCCTTTTCCACCGCCAGCTTTTTACTCCTTTTGCTCTCGATGATCTGCTGGAGCTGCCGCCCGGCGTAGTTCGGTTTGGCCGTGAGCGCGGTGGAGGGCACGGTGAGCCCCAGGATTTCAGGCACCATGTAGGGCCGGAGCCAGCCCACCAGCGGGGTGCTGCCGGGGGTGTAGTGGGTTTGCCTGTGATAGAAGAGCAGCCCGTCAACCTGCGGACAGGAGAGAGTGAATGAAAGGGCAGAGCTGAGGCTGCCGCAGGTGGATGACCGGGCGCCAGACGACAGCTCTGCTCTCCATTTGCAGGCCAAAACCAACAGCTGGATCATTTTTCCCCAAGCAGTGCAATAAATAGCGGAAGGGAAAGAAGAGACCTGCAGAGCTCCTGCCCTGAAAGATCAGCGACTCCCAGGTGGCTTTAAATTGTCAAAGGCAAACAATTCCAGCCCGCTGTCGGCACAGAGCAGCATCCTCTGGATGCTCTCATCCCACTCTGCAGAAAAGCCAGCAGGTTTCTGAATAAGGCAGCCCACTTTACTGGATTAGGGTTATTTTAAATAATACATTTGGAAAGTAATTAGTCCAAGTGCACGATGCCAAGGAGCCCCAATTCCTAACAGCTCTTTTAACTGGTGTATGCCAATAAAATTCTTAATGTTTCCCAGGAGAGAACTTCTCCAGCAATCAATGACAGTTAAGGGCACTCAGGACTTTGAAGATTTAGGCTTAACTCTTGTGCTACTATTTCCACACTCTGCAGTGCTGCAGCTGTCTGACATTTTCCCCACTTTCCTGCCATGCTCAGGGATTCTCATTCCCCCTCTTCCTGTGCTTCCCAGGGTGTGCTCTGTGAGGCTGGATCTTACTGTCAGGCTGACTAACGCTGAAGGTGGTGCTCCTCTTAGCTCAGCTTCACAATCTCTTAAAAAGCCATTTGGTTATGAAGAAGAGTGGCTGAGTGGGCAGAAGAGAGGAGAACAAAAGCCCATCTTGGGATGAATCGCTCTGAGGCTCCTCCCCAAGCCTACAGCCCCCAGAACAGACACCCAGGCTGAGCACAGCACAGAGCAGCATATATCCATTTCTGCTCCATGGGTGCTAACCTATGGCAGAGACAGTAAAGCTTCTGCTACTACTCTGTCTACAATTTTCAGTCACTGTTAACATCTTGCAAAATAATCCCAGAAAAGGGGGGATTCCTCTGCTAGGAAAACATAAAATAGAACAGAAAGCATCATGATGAGCTTGTGTAACCCCTCTGGATATCTAAAGTGCAAAGCTTTTCCCTCCCCCTGCCTCTTGGGAAGAGCCAGATTCTGCAGCACCTCAGCATATCCAGCCCATTCCTGTGGATGCGTGGCACTTGATGAGCAACAGGGATACTCCAGCACCCACAGGAATGTTTTGGTAAAGATCAGAGCCTGGAAACGCCTTTCAGACTGTTCCAAATATCTTCCCCAAGATGGAGAATTCAAAGGAGTTCAGCCTGGTGAAGTTAGGTCATGTTCTCCCTTCCCTGATTTAAGTGACTCCCATATTCCTTCCCGTTTATTTAATTTGTTGGCTGGGTCCCTACCCTGAGTCACTGCAGTGACAGCAGCCACATGAGAACAAGGGCTGACACTGTCCCTAAATGACAGAACCTGAGGAGAGACTGGCCTGGCAGGGTTCCACACTCCACAGCCACGCTTTCCAGATTTTAGATGCTTAACGGTCCTCCCATTCCTTCACACTGGGGTTTCTCAGAGGCTTTGGCTCCCCTGCCTTTGTGGAAACCTGAGCGTGGTTTTACTCAGATCTGTGAGAAGGACAGTAGCTCTTAAGATCCACTCCAAAAACCACTTGAAATTCAGAGCCAGTCAACTGATCCAAAGTCCACTGAACTCAGGGGAATAAAATTCTGCTGAATAGAGCAGGTCAGGCCCTAACTCTCAGGTTACAGATTAACTCTCAAGTCCCAAATCTGAAAGCACTGACCACCTCTGCTGCCACCACACACACGAGATTCCTGTCAGGATCACCAGATGCTGGGCCCAAGCCTAAGACCACCTCTGTTATCCTTCACTATCCATAACCAGGATGTATTTTGCTTTCTGCAAAGTTTATTCTCTTCTGTGCCGGTGGTGGAAGCTGTTTTGGGGGATTTTTGGGCTCCCTCTTGTGGCACACCAGAGGGACCCACGGCTCCCTTCATCCTGGAAGTAGCACCATGGTTCCAGAGGGGTTAAGGCTGCGTTAAAACAATTACACCACATTTCACTTCTTGGGGTTCCACCCCAATGTATCAAAAGACCAGGGGGGCAAATCACAGCTGGATTACACATCTGGAGTCCGTTCAGCTCCATCTCCTGCTCCAGAGTTTCGCAATGGCCTCTTTCGTAGCCCGAAAGTTTCCCACTCTGACCACAGCGAGGCAACACTCCTCAGCCTTTCCTCTTGGGACCAGATGCCTCAGGAAGGAATGAAGCTTTTACTCAGGAAAGACAGGAATGACTGTTTCTACAGAGGCACTCAGAGATTTGTCATTAAGCAACTCAGTTGCAGGAAAGCTGGGATGCCTCCCCTGATCCATGTTCAGAGCAGGGTCTGGCAAGACCAGCCAGGGGCTGGGACTTTCCGAGTCACTCTGGTGGCTGTCCTGGCTTTGACAAGCAAAGTCAGCCCTCACAGCCAAATTAGTGTCCCTTAATTTAAACCTGCACTTACATTAATGGCTAACTCGGGATGGGGCAGCACAAGAGACACTATCACATCAATGTGGCTTTTGCCTTTGCAGGACAAGAAACCTCTGTGGAGGCTGTTCCTGGTGTGGGGCTGAGACTGGGCACTCCCAAGAACTGCAGCAGACACTGAAGGAGCTTCTGGCTTCCAGATGTTGTCACTGGGCCGGAATGCCACTGCCTCCTCCATCCTCCTCCCCTCCAGTGAGAAGTCAGCCAGGGCAGGCAAGAGCAGCCAGAGCTGATTCCATGAGGGCCTGTGACTCACTGCTCACAACCACATGGAGCTGAGTGAGGTGGCACGTGGATTTGCCTGTCTTGCCCTTCCCCAAAGGCCAGAATAGCACAACAGTTTTGTCAGGTGAGGTTTAGGGTGGATACGAGGAACAGATTCTTCCCCCAGAGGGTGGTCGGGCAATGGAACAAACTCCCTAAGGAAATGGTCATGGTCCTAAGCTTGCCAGAGCTCAGGGACCCTTTGGACAATGCTCTCAGGCACATGGTGGGATTGCTGGGGCTGTCCTGTGCAGGGCCAGGAGTTGGACTTTGATGATACTAGTGGGTCCCTTTCAACTCAGGATATTGTATGATTCTATGATTCTACTTCTAAAGCTGATGAAGCGAACACAGGTGTCCTGTTCAGCCATTTCTGTCACAGCCATCCTCCCCCAGCTCCAGTACACCCCAGGCACCCACTCTGAAGACCCAAACCTCTCAGAAACCATTGGGATCTTACCATCACCCTTCTCCTTCCTTCCCAGAAAACAGCCAGGTGCCTTGGACACAGAACATGGAAGCAGCCAGACTAAGGAAACCCACGCAAGCCCACATAGAGCCAACTTTGGCCCTAAAGAGTGTCCATCACACTGCTATGGGAATGTGAGTTGTGCTGCTTCTGGAGGCAGCCTGAGTGTCCCTATCAACACTCTCACCCCAAATGCTTTTTCAGACCCAGCCAAGTGCAGCAAGGGCAGCACAAACCCATGGAATGCCATGGTTTAACTCTTGCTTATCTGTGTGGTTGGATGAGGCCTGTACCTGTTGACAAGGCAACAGATCAACCATGGGCATAAAGGCATCCATCCCACACACAGGGGAACAGCAGCGCAGCTCAGCAAGCTTCCTGCAGCTTTGGGAGAGCAAATTCCCAAGCAGAGGGGATGCACCTCTCTCCCAGCACCGGCAGAGGCACAGCAGGGCTGTTGCTGAGGCTGAGGTCCAGGCCCCCACCTGGATGTTCTCACCTCAAAGGGGAAGTCCGTAGCCAGCAGCTCACACAGGCTGTCCGAGGAGCAAGGGAAGTTCTGCAGGCCCACAAATTTGTACTGAAAGAGTAAGAGAGGGTTAGAGGGGCAACTGTGTGGCCTAAAGGCAAACAAGTTGCTGAGTCCAGCACCGGTGCGGAGGCAGCTAAGAAGGAAGGGTTCTCCCAGTGCAGGATCCAGCACGAAAGGGAAAGGGTGAGGAACAGCTCCCACATGCTCCTGATACCTTTTTTCCTAAGCACCCAAGACTGCACGAAGGACCTTTCAGGAGAGCTGAAGAGAAAATTATGACCTCCAGGCAGGATGCAAAGTAGACAGACATCTGTTGCAGGCTGCTGGCTCAGCCAAGCCAATATTTCAACCCAGGAAATGAAAGCTGAAATGACCCCCCTTCATTAGGTAGCTATCTTCTGGATATTCCTGTTGGGAGTCAGAACAGGATGTTCTCCAAGCACAGACACCTTCACTGCGTCAGCCCCATTTATCACTGAGATGAGTAGCTCACAGGAGCTGCTCTGCTTGGCTGTGCCTGAGCAGAGAAATCCCTCATGTCTGTACCCAAAAATCATGTTCCAAGCTGCTGTGGGTTCTAGGTCTGACCTCCATATATAAGTCTTCAAAGGAAGACTTTTTATCCTGGCTCAGCAGGGATTCTGGGTGACAATCCAGCATTCATCTGAACAACTTCAATGATCAGTTTAAACAGAGGGAAGGCTTAAAGCTTTACAAACCCACAAGACTGCAAGAATAAGCCCCACTGTAGTCAGGCTGCCAACCAGCACTGCCCCTGCAGAAACCACACTGGCTTTCCATTCCATTTCAAAGGAAAGCTAAAAACAGCATGGAAGTTAGCTGATACCCTGCAGTGTGATATCCCTCAGCACTTTGGATGGGGGAAATAAATCCCACTGCACTCATTTACAATATTCAGTGGTTCCATTTACATCCTGACCACGGCATCCCATTTCATCAGATGTACACTTTGAAGCCTGATCCATGAGGAGAAAGAAAAAAAGAAAGAAAGCTTCCGCTTGTGAAAGAAACTGCTGAAGCCTGCTGAACAGGAGAGCTTACCCCTCAGCCTCCTTCTCAGTACAAAAGGACTTACCGGATTAATCCTGCTTGTCTCTCCCAGCCCTTTCTCCTCTTGGATCTTTGAGGACAGCCAGAAGAATCTGAAGTCAGTCTGTGAAAGGACACAGAGAGTTAGTGACTATTCACTACACATCACCCATCAGCACCTGCTGAGTGCCTTCACTCCTCTGCATTCACCTGGGAGATTTACAAAATCGACTCCCCCTACAGAACCAGCACCCCAAACCCTGCTACTCCCCCACAAAACACGTACACAGTTCCAGCAGCCCAAAAGCTGAAAAGACGCTGGTGCTTGGGAGAAATATCCACATTTTGCAGAGTGAGCTACATACAGTGCTGGAGCAGGGAACAACAGGGAGGGCAGGGATTCAGTACCTGGCAATCATAAACAGGGTGTCCTCTCCAGCACATCACATCGAGGATATAGTAGGTTCGCTGGGCCTCATTGTAGATACAGTCCAGGATGGTGTACACTGCACACACAAACACAGGGAGGTCCATACCTGCTCCAGACTCTGCCTAACCCAACTGGCAAATGCCAGGCCACAGCTCTCCAGCATTAATCCTGCCCTGATGTAAGGCTGCCAGGCGCAGAGGGACCCCCTTCTGTTAAAAGAAACTGTGACCCCAAAAAGCCTTGAGCTTGAGGAGTCCCATGAGGCTACAAAGGGACCAGCCAGAGGCACAGCAGGCAAGGGCATGTTTCAGAAAATGGCATTTGCCAGGTAATAAACCTCTTTTTTTCTGGGCCAAAAAACTGTACTCCGAGAGGTAGTAAGGAAGATGACAGCACACACAGGTCTCTTTCAGAGGACAGAGAGGATATTGGGGTTTAAGAGTGTCAGTCAATCAGGCTAATTAAAAGATGTGACAGGATAAAGGGCAATGGTTTTAAACAGGAAAAAGGCAGTTTTAGATTAGATGTTAGGAAGAAATTCTTCCCTGTGAGGGCAATGAGGCCAGAGAAGCTGTGGCTGCCCCATCCCTGGAAGTGTTCAAGACCAGGTCAGATGGGCCTTAGAGCAACCCAGGATAGTGGAAGGTGCCCCTACCCACGGCAGGGGGGTGGAACAAGATGACCTTTAAGATCCCTTCCAAATCCAAACCATTCTGGGACTCCAAGTGCTTATCTAGCATAAAGGTATTTGTCCACATCTAGTTATCTCCAGAGATATAGAAACAGGCCTGAGGTTGACTACCTATCAGCACGAAAAAGGGCATAACTCTGGGGCTCAGGGGAGCTGGAGGAGCAGCACTGAGCCTGCAAGCACACACATTCCCAGGCAGAAGCAGGCAGCTCCCCTCCCTCCATCCCAAATGTCTCCTCACACCTGTACCTTTCTCGCTGGCTGAGTTGTGCCGGTTCCCCCCGGGCAGCAGGGATGGGAACCTGTTGACACAGAAGCCACTCTTGGTGTAAGCTGCTGTTGTGCCCTGTGAGGAACGAGGAGAGAAAAAAAACTGTCAAGCCAGCTTTATGCTGGCTGGAAACATAAACCAGGTCCTTTAGCAGCTGGTGAGACCCCCACCTCTGCTACCACTTACCCTGGAGGCCACGATGAGTGCCCTTTTCCCCACAGGACACACCACCACAACCCACTCCTGCTCCAGATCCGAGGGTACATCCACCAGCCACTCTGACAGCATCAGCTACAGAGAAACCAGGAAAAAGAATGAGTTAGTAACAACTCTCCTAAAGTTATGGACAACGAACAACTCAAGAATAAAGCAAGGAGGTTTTGACTTGGCTTCAACAGCTACACTGGGCATTTTAGAGGCAGCTGGCACTGCTTGTCACCCCCAAAAGGGCTCCTTCCCTCTTTCTCTAATCAACCTCAACCTGCCTAACACACTCTTCAAGTCTTTCTCTTGCTTCCCAGCTGCTGACTGAGCTTCAGACTACAGAACAGGGCTCACAGTCCTCGCTTGGCCACCTCACACCTTGGTCCCCACTCCAGCACTCTATTTTTAAAAACATGAAAGAGCTTAGAGATTCAAAAATATTAGGATTAAAGAGCCCAGAGAAACTGACCTCCTCAAACATTGCCCAAGTGGCTGCGTGCCTTTTAGGACCAGTACAGCACCCAGGCTGATAAAACCCAGCTGAGTTTTCCTTTCCTTCCTGGTGTCCCAAACACAGGGAAAGACAGAAATCTTTAGCTGAGTGCTGCTTAACAGGGTACTAATGCTGCTAGCTGATCTGAAATCTCCCGAAGTGGGGAATGCAGTGGGGCAGGCTTAATGGCTGGACTCAATGACCTTCGAGATCTTTTCCAACCCAAACGACTAAAGCACACAGGCAGCCCATTTCCACTTATATTCCATTTGAACTCAGCATGTTTTGGAGGCAAACTGAAGCACAGTTTCTCTCTGAGCACCAAGTCAGGCAGGACACATTCTTCTCAGCCCCAAAACGGCCATCGCCGTGGCCTCAAACCACCCCACATCCCTCACCCTGGCCCTGCCTCACACCCACACCCCGCCATGGGGACACAGGTGGCTCCTCACCTGATTGGCGTAGCGCTTGGGCAACTTTTTGCCAGCATCCACGTCCATCTCCTCTTCCTCCGCATCTTCCCCATCCTTCTCCTCGCCCTCGCTCTCCATCCCTGCCCAGTCGTCCTCCGCCAGCCTCCTGGCATGGTTCACGTAGTCCAACCGCCTCCTGGGGGGGCGAGGAAACAACCCCGTGGGGAGGCAGGTCACCCACCGCACCCCACACCCAAACCGGGCCGCCTCCCCACACGCAGCCCTAGGGCGGCCTAACGCGGCCCGCTCGCCCCCCGCGCCCCATCCCTGGCGGCGCCCGCTCGCCCGCTCCCGCGCTCACTCTCTCTGGATGCGGAGGAGGCGCTGCCGGCGCTCGACCTGCCCGGGGCCGCCGCGGGGCTTGTAGGCGGCCAGGCGGGGGTGCGGCGCGGCCGGGCTGCAGGGCCCCGCCAGCCCCACGCCCGCCGCCAGCGCCGCGCTCAGCTCCTCCATGGCAACACCCGCGCGCCGGCCGCTTCCGCCCGGGCCGCGCCCGCAGCGCCCCCGCGCGGCGCGGAGGCCCCGGCGCCCCCCCCCCCCAGCCCGCTCACCCCGTGCCTCAGTTTCCCCCTCCGCCCCGGGGCTGGGAAGGGACGCTGCGGGCCGTGACCGGGCACGGCCGAGGGGAATATCCCGGCAGAGACGCAGGAGCAGCCAGTGCCACCGCGGGCGAGGATTCGCGCCCCCGGGACCGGCTGCCTGCAGAGGGCAGCGTGCGGCTGGCCAAGCCGGGCCGGGCCGGGCTGCTCCTCGCTGCGAACCGGACGGCGGAGCGGGGAGCGCCGCGCTGCCCTGCGTCACGGGAGGCTGGCGGCTGGCTCCGCCACCCCCTCCGGCAACGGGACCGGCACCGCCAGCGGGACCGGCATCGGCACCGGCAACGGGACCAGCCCCGGTACCGCCCCCGGCAGCGGGACCAGCCTCGGCACCGGTTCCGCCAACCCCGCTGGCAACGGGACCAGCCCCGGCACCATCTCCCCCACCGACACCGGCATCAGCACCGGCACCCCCGCCAGCCCCACCGCCGTCCCCTCCACCTCCGTCCTGCGTGAGATTTACGGATTTCAGGGGAAAAACCAAACCCCGCCAGCCGCCGGGAAAGTCGGCCCGGAAAGGAAATCCCGGGATCACTGGGAGGTTGGGCAGGGTTTGGGGGTCGTTCCCGACGATTTCCCAGCACCCACCGACAGGCAGCTGCTGGCAGGGGAAAATTTGGGGTGTTTTATCCACAGGACCCCCGAGAAAAGTCGCTTGGGATATATTTCCTCGCTGGCAGCCAGAGGTTTTCCTCACGGAAAGTGAAACCTCGGGATCAGCGTCCCAGCGAGATAAACCCTGCGTGGACATGGCAGAGCCCGGCTCTTGGGCCGGCCGGGGTTCACATCCCGGAGGAGCCAGGGAAACGCCGCTCGCCTGACCAGGAATCTTGTTTTTATCCAGGAAATGTCGTTTTTAACTGGGGAATGTTGTTTTTAACTGGGGAATGTTGTTTTTAACAGGGGTGCCGGGATCGGGGGGGTCACTTGGACACACGGAACTTGGCGTCACCTCGTAAGGGATTTCTTCTTCGCCGTTTTTTTTTAATTTCTCTGGGAAAGCGGCCAAGCCATTTCCCACAGCGCGTGGTGGTGATCCCGGAGCCGAGCGAGCCTGTGGTATTGCCTGGGGGGGTTGTTTTGGCTGGGGGGATTGCGTTCCGCTGTCCCCCCCCTCCTCTTCCCGACCCGCGACCGGCCATGGCGTTGAAAGCCAGAGCGCTTTACAACTTCCAGAGCGAAAACAAAGAGGAGATCAGCATCCAGGAGAACGAGGAGCTCGTCATCTTCAGTGAGAACTCCCTGGACGGGTGGTTACAGGGCCAAAACAGCCGCGGGGAGACCGGCCTCTTCCCTGCTTCCTATGTCGAGATCCTCCGCTCCCGGTCGGGCTCCAACTACACGGACTACTCCAGCAGCCCGGCCGGCTCCCCCGGGCACGACTCCTCCTTCTACTCAGCATCCCCCAATCCCGGCATCTCCTACCAGGGCAGTTTTGAGGACGACGATGATGATGATTGGGATGACTGGGACGATGCGTGCACGGTGGTGGAGGAGCCCCGGAGCGCCCCGGGTACCAACGGGCACCCCTCACCCAATCTGCAGTACCCGGAGGCCTACGGCCACCACCAGCATGCCGGGTACCGGCCCAAGCCGGCGCTGGAGAGGCAGGATAGCATGAGCTCCTCCAAGAGGGGCAGCGTGGTAGGGAGGAACCTCAACCGCTTCTCCTGCTTCGTCCGCTCCGGTGTGGAAGCCTTCATCCTGGGCGACGTGCCCCTGATGTCCAAGATCTCTGAGACATACTGCATCGAGATGGGCTCCAGAGGTCCCCAGTGGAGGGCGAACCCCCACCCCTTCATCTGTTCCGTGGAGGACCCCACCAAGCAGACCAAGTTCAAGGGCATCAAGAGCTACATCTCCTACAAGCTGACCCCCAGCAACATCAACTCGCCCGTGTACCGGCGGTACAAGCACTTCGACTGGCTCTACAACCGCCTCCTGCACAAGTTCACGGTGATCTCGGTGCCCCACCTGCCCGAGAAGCAGGCCACTGGCCGCTTTGAGGAGGACTTCATTGAGAAGCGCAAGCGGCGACTGATCCTCTGGATGGACCACATGACCAGCCACCCCGTCCTCTCCCAGTACGAGGGCTTCCAGCACTTCCTCTGCTGCCGTGACGAGAAGCAGTGGAAGCTGGGCAAACGCCGGGCAGAAAAGGATGAGATGGTGGGCGCCAGCTTCCTCCTCACCATCCAGATTCCCACGGAGCACCAGGACCTGCAGGACGTGGAGGACCGCGTGGATGCCTTCAAGGCCTTCAGCAAGAAGATGGACGACAGCGTCCTGCAGCTGACCAACGTGGCCTTGGAGCTGGTGCGCAAGCACGTGGGGGGCTTCCGGAAGGAGTTCCAGAAGTTGGGCAATGCCTTCCAAGCCATCAGCCACTCCTTCCACATGGACCCTCCCTACAGCTTGGATGCCCTCAACAATGCCATCTCCCACACAGGCAAGACCTACGAGACTGTGGGGGAGATGTTTGCTGAGCAGCCCAAGAATGACCTGTTCCTCATGCTGGACACGCTTTCCTTATACCAAGGGCTCCTCTCCAACTTTCCAGACATCATCCACCTCCAGAAAGGTAAGGAGGCCTTCTTCTCCCTGGGAACGGCTCCATGTGAGTGGGAACAGCGTGGGGAGTGGGAACATTGTGGGGAGTGGTATGGGGATGCAATGAGGAAATCTTTTGTTGGGCCATGAAGGGAATGGGAAATGAGAATGGGAATGAGAATGGAAACCAATGTCTGTGGCTCCTAGGGAAGCAGTGTGGTCCTCGCTGGCACAACCCTCCAGTCACTCCAGCTGGGAGAGGCTGCTAGGGCTATTGGGTCCAGGGTCTGCCACAGTGATGCTGTGGGCTCCATAACTGCTGCTGGTGCTTCTTTTGTGGGCATCAGCATGGGTGTCACTCCTTGAGACCATTAGCAGGAGCCAGCACCACTGCTGGTGGCTCTGTGGTGACCTGTCTGGCACCTCTTGAGCATCCCACCCACTGCCAAGGTGGCAGATGGGTGGCCAGCAGGGATGCTGGAGCTTGCTCTCTCGGGGCTGGGACATGGCTGGACATGGCCTTGAGTGGGCCAGAGGAGCAGAGTGGGCTGTGCAGGGCAGTGGGATGGGGACATGCCCCTGGGGGACGACACACTGAACCTCCTGGGGACAACCAGGGTCACGCTTTTCAGGAGTATGTCCCCGCACCTCCGAGTCCAGGAGGAGTGGGTTAGCACACCTGGGCTGTCAGAGCTCCCTGCATCCCGTTTGTCCTAGTTCCCTGGAGCCGGTGGGGTCAGAGAGGGTGAGAAGTGTTTTCTGTACTCTTCCTGGGGCGGGTGGCAGGCAGGGAGGACTCGATGGCCCTTTGCACCCAGGCTGACGCAGCTGGGTGTGGGAGCAGGGCCGAAGTCCACACACTCCTCCCAGCCCAGCTGCCCATAGCAGGGAGGGGACACCCACACTAGCATCCCCAGATTTTGGGGGACAAGTTTTCCCCAGGGTGAAGCCAGGGCCATCTGTGTCCAAGCATCCAGGGATGTCTGTGCCTCGCTGCACATTCCTGGGGGAGGCTGGGAAGGCAAAGGGAGCAAGGAGAGTACAATCCTGCCCCAGCAGCTTCTTTGCCTTTCCTCCCAGTGTTGTTTACCCATGGAGAGGGGCTGGATCCCGTCCGGAAGCGAGGCTGCGTGGGCAGGGCGGAAGGCAGGATTTGGCCTCCAACCTTTGCTTCTTCCTCCTCCTCATCCTCTCTGCTGGGAGCAGGGCTGGTGCAGCGGGAGCACCGTAACCCCGGGTCTGGTGCTCCCTGCAAGGGGCAGGGATAAGGGAAAAAAGCCCAGTGCAGGCCAGATCTTGTTTTTAGTTTTTTAGCCTCTGTGCTAATGAGGGGGAGGAATGCAGGGCTGGAGCCAGGCAGGATTCTTTCGAAACTGAGCTGTAAAAAAACATGGAGAGGGAAAAACTGGTGTCAGAGCATCAGCTGCCTCTGGGAGAGGGAGATGGTTTCCCAGCTGAGCTCCAGACAGCACCACACGCCCTTCCCCCATCCTGGTTCACTACCTCCTGGTCTGGGGTCTCCCAGGGCTGCTCCTGACCCCCATTTATGGGATACCATGGAATATTTGGAGGGCAGGCTTGGCTGGGGTGCTTGGCTGTGCTAATGCTGCCCTGCATTTTTAGCTTAGCACCCAAAGCCTTGAGTTGCAGCCCTCCAGGAGCCCAGACCCCAAAACCAGCTAAACATGAGGCTGTGTGCCCAGAGATGGGATGGAAAAGGAGCTGGGGAGGCCAGAGTCCAGAGGGAAAAGGCTCCTGGTCTTTCTCTGCCTGGAGGAGAGGGATGGGTTTGATGGGCATAGGGAAATGCAAGTAGATCCCTCCTATACTCATGTGGGGCAGCTCTGCGCCTCTGTTTTGAGTCCAGGCTGGTGCCCCAGCATGGAGGGTGGTGGGATCAACCAGGAAGGCCGGGGAAGGGGGCTGGAGGGTCACACAGATCCGCCAGCCTCTCATCCTGCTCCCTGCCTTGCCAGGCGCCTTCGCGAAGGTGAAGGAGAGCCAGCGGATGAGCGACGAGGGCAGGATGGACCAGGAGGAGGCCGACGGGATCCGCAAGCGCTGCCGCGTGGTGGGCTTCGCCCTGCAGGCCGAGATGAACCACTTCCACGAGCGCCGCGTGGCTGACTTCAAGAGGATGATGCAGTCCTACCTAAGACAGCAGATCGTCTTCTACCAGCGCGTCAGCCAGCAGCTGGAGAAAACACTGCGCATGTATGACAACCTCTAACGCCTCCACCTGCTCTGCCCGTAGCCTCACACGCCTCCCCTGTCTGTGACAGACTGAGAACTAACAGGAACTCATCACGCTAGGGACCAAATAACTTTGGGCTTTCCTCCCCCTTCCCGGGCCTGTGGGGAAGGGCTCGCCCGCGGGTTGGCCGTGCCACCTCTTTCCCTGGGGACCTCCCACCCTGCCATGGGTCCGGTGGGGGCACAGGAGGCTCACAAGAGAGACAGATGTGGAGGTAACAGTGCTGCCCAGTGATTTTTAGCTTTCTGAAAACCCACTCTCCTGGAGCAGAGGCAGGTGCATCCCAGCCTGCTGGGAGAAGAAATCCAAGCGGTCAACATTTTGCACACTAAAAGCTTTTCTGATGGAAAAAAGAGAAGAAAACAGATCTTTATTTGGAAGAGATTTTTTTGTTTGTTTGTCATGAGATATTTTCAATATTTTCCATTTTTCTGCAGCATTTTTACTGCTCAGTTTTTAACTAGATGCCCAGAGGCGAAGGGAAATCTCTTTCTCGAGCATGGCTGCTGACTGGGAAAAGGGAGAAAAAAAAAAAAGGGAAAAAAAAAAGCCCCACAGCCTTTTCAATAAAATTGTTGGTAGAAAAAACACCAACCTGCTTCCCAGAGATGTCTGTGGAAAACGGAGCTGCTTCAGGATCCTGGGGAAAGCTCTGCATCTGAGCATCCCCTGGCTTCCAGTCAGCTTCAAATATCCCTGTGCTGTGGGGGAATGATCCTAGGAGGGGATCCCACAGTAACCACCCTCCTGCTCTTCAAGCAACCCACTAAGGGGCAAATCCTGCCCCGCTTTGCACCGCTCGGGGCCTGGGGCAGCGTGCGGCTGCCTGGGAGGCAGCGGGGCTGGCACGGGGGCCTTGTTTTTGAAGGGAAATGGCTGGGATAAATCACAGCGAGGAAAGTTAGGGCCGCCTTGGCCTGGCTCCAGGGATAAAATTAGCCCCGGCATGCAGGCCAGCGGGGTATTGTTAAACTAACAGCGACACTGGGAATGCGGCAGGCTGCGCTCCATCCTCCCGGAGCCCTCCCCAGCCTGCACGCTGAAGCACAGCCAGCCGTGGTGCACATCCTCCCTCCTGCGTCCGGCAGCCAGGGCAGTCCCCTTCCCATGGCCCCATCCCACATCCTACCCCAACCTCAGCCCGCTCTGTCCACATCCTACATTGGTTCCATCCTACCCCATTCTCATCACACCCTGGCACCATCTCACCCCAACCCCATCTCATCCCAACCCCATCCTTCCACAGCTCCTACGCTGGCCCCATTCTACTCTGGTCCTGTCCTACCCAGGCTGCATCCTTCCATGGCACTATCCCATACCATTCCTATCCCATCCCAGCCCCATCCCACTCTGGCCCCATTCTATCCCAAGCCCATCCTACTGCAGCTCCATCCTACCCTGGCCAGATACTACCTTGGCTCCATCCCACACTGGTCCCATCCTACCCCAGCCCCATCCCAATCCAGCCTCATCCAACCCTGGCCACATCTTTCCTTGGCCCCATGCCATCCCAGCAGCCATGGGAATGGTGTCTGACCCCTGTGCTAATCCCACTGGAGTGACTGGTCTCTGGCCCTGCTGGTCATGCTCTGGATGACTGTGGTGGCCTTGGCCCCATGTTGAGGCCAGATGCTGTGGGATGGTGTGTCCCTTCCCCCAGCCCTGCTCCCTCAGGGAGCACAATGGGCACTGGGACTGAGCCTGCCACTGCCATCCCCGGGCAGGCAGCCAGCCTCTGGCACCGCAAGCAGCCTCCAGAGCTGTGTCAGCATCCCAGCTTCCCTGGACCCGCCTGGGCAAGAGGATTCCTCTGCCTGGGATCCCCCATGTCAGCACGGTCCCTGAGATGTCCTGAAGGCAGGATGTGCAGCTGGAGTGAGGAGATGTCCCAGTGCCCCAGGAGTTCATCCTCTGCTCTGGTGTCCTGGCACGGGGATAGGGATGGGATAGGGTCCCTGCAGGCTGCATGCACCCCCTTGGAAGGCTTGTGCCTCAGTTTCCCCAAGGGTGCACCAGTGCTCTCTGTGGTCCTTCAGCACCCACAAAGGTCTCCCTGCCCCACCAGCCATCCCTCTCTGTACCCTCATGTCTGGACCATGCTCCCAGGGCACAGCAAACCCATTGGCTGGGAGAGTCTGTATCCCATTAACATTCCTACCTTTTCCCTCTGCCACCTGGCAGCAGGGCCCTCTCTGCCCATAGGCAAGCATTTCAGGGTCTGACCCTGCCTTGGCCAGACGGGGGACTTGAGTATCCTGCTTCCCTCTGCATCTCCAGCAGCATCCTGCAAATGTGCCAAGGTTTGGAGGATGAAACTGGCTCCGAGCATCCCGGGCTGTCCCAGTGCTCCTGCTGCTGGACAGTGGAGGGGGGCCTGGGGGTGCACACAGTGCTCCACGTGCACCCGTGGTGTCGGTGAATGCCTTTATTATCTGTGACACAGGCTGTTCCCTGCTCCCACAAGAGATAAAAAACCAGAAAAAAGCACAGGGCTGAGAGGAAACAGCAGGAACACAGAGCAGATCCGCTTCCTCCTCCCACTTCCCAAGGCTGCTCCTGCGTGGGAAAGCCAAGGCCAAGGCCCTGTGCGAGTCTCGCCACATGACAGCAGGTTTTGGAAGTGGTGGCGGTGGCTGGGGCATCCACCCTGGAGAGCCCTGCAGCCAGCACCAGAAAGCCCATTTTGGCTTCCATTCCTGCAGGTGGCTTCTGGGAGCTCTCATCTTGCTTCTCTTTGGGCCCCTCTCCACCGTGGAAGGAAAATCTGGCATCCTTGGATTGAGCTCTGGGAGACCACGGTTTGTATATGGGCCAGGCCAGCAGGCTGTAGGGACAATCCAATCCCTGTACATGCATCCTGAGACCAACAAGATGCTCCAGGATGGGAGGACCAATTTTGGGTGCAGGATCAGCTGGGGTCCCACGGGGACCAGCCGAGCAGCTGGAAGGTAGAGGATGGGGATGCTGGGACAAGCAGAGCTGCTGATCAGAGGCTGGTGAGCCACATGGACACACTCACCAGTGTTCGATAATTCGGGATCAGCCACCAAAGCACCTCAGTGACCCAACCCAGCTCCTCCCATGGCAAAGGGGAGTGCAGCTCTTGGTGGGGCAGCCGGGCAGGATCGGGCTTGCCATGCATGCCATGCTGCTGGCACATGTTGGCAAGGATCTTGGAGAGGCACAGCTGCCAACAGGGAGCAGGGAGCAGTTCCGGGGGAGTAGGGAGAAGTCCTGCCTGCATGTTGGGGCTGGCAGCAGTTCTGGGGATGGGGCTGAGTGGGATTTCACTGCCATCCCCACGGTGTCAGGAGGTGGATGAGTGTGTGCCTGTGTAGAGGAGCAATTCCAGGTGGATGCAGGCATGGGGTGGCAATGGATCAGGCAGAGGGAGACAGCTCAGACTGCCAGCTCCAATCCTTTAATTGCTGTGCTTCTCAAATATTTCCGAAGCATGACCCTGAGTCGGCTCCTCCAGGCAAGGATACGAGCACCAGCTGGTTCTCTTGGCTGTGGCTACAACTGCTGCCTCCTGCTCCCAGCCCAGGGCAATTGCAGGAGATCAGTAGTGCCTGTGCTAGGGAGCGAGCTGGGAACCACCTTTAATTGGGGTGTGCCAGCCCCCCTTGTTCCCCTGCTGCTGGTTTCCCCTCCCAGCAATAGCCAATGTGATGCTCAGGTCAGACCCTGTCCCAGCTCTTCGTGACAGCCTGGATTCCCTCTCTGGTTGCTGGGAAGGCATTGAGCCTGGGAAGTAGGTCCTGTGCTACAGGGGAGCTGTGTTTCTGGGTGTGTTATTTGTGCAGGAGGGGTGGAGAGCCCAGGCTCTGGGATGTGGTTATCCCTCCGTCATTGTCTATCTGCCTTGGAGTTGCTGGGTGTGGAAACAGAGGTCAGGCTTAATTTGTCTAAAATTTAAATTGCAGCTAGGCTGGGGAGCTGTGGTGGGCAGCAGCTGCAATGGGGGATGCTTTCTGGTGTCCAGGTCCTCACCACTCCATACTTTCCCTAGGACCTGTGAAGCTCCTCTGGCTCTGCAGCTCAAATCCACGTGCTTTATCTCTCGTGGGCAAGATGGTGGGAGAGATGCCAGATTCCTGGGGACAACACTGTCCCTGTGTGGGTTTGTTTGAGGTGCTCCCAGGGTGACGTGCCAGCTCTTCCCCCAGGCTCCATCCTGTCCTGCCAGGCTTGCTGCCAGCTGAGCCTGTTCTGCAGGCTGTGGGCATGACTGGCCTGAATCTGGCAGGCACGTAGCAGGGAGGGTTCCCAGCATCCTGGGGTACTGACTTTGGCTTGGAGCTGAGCGGAGGTGCTGACTTTGTCACACTACGCAGCTGCCAGCCTGAGGTCTGGGTCTGAGTTTCCCATGTAGGGCAACTCCTAGGAGGATCTGACCCCCCCCTTCACCTGCCGTGGGAGGAATAGGTGTCCTCCTGCTCTCCCAGGAGACTGCTCCTCATTTCTTGCCATCAGGGAGTGTGACCCATGCCCCCTGAAGGGACCCCGGGATGCCCCTCTGGGCTCCCAGTGAAGTCTAGAGCATTTCCTGAGGTTGGTGTGAGCTGCCAGGGAGGTTTTGGGATTGGGACAGGGAGGCAGGAGCCCTGGACCATCTCGCCCCAAAACAGTGTGGGGCTGCCTGCCTGAGCTCAGGGGGGTTCACGTTCTTGCTGTGCTTCTGTCCCTAGGAGAAGTGTGGACAATGTCATCCCAAAGTCCTGCAGCTGTGGTGGGATTTTGGAGGCTGGGGATATGATGCTTATACGGGTCACAGTCTCCTGTGCTGGCTTGAAGCCTGGCTGGGAATAAAGTCCCTCATTTGATGAACCCTGCATTTGCGTGGCTACAGCTTGCCTGGAGGGTTTCCAAGCAAAAGGATCCTTACCTGCCCTGGGTGGATTCTTTGTTTGCATTTGAATAGGTGCCTGGAAACTGGTTCAGTCACCAGAGCTGTGACAGCCTCCCCTTCTGCTCTCTGTTCATCCCTACCTGTGAGCCCTAGTGCCTCCAGCTCTTGCTGAAACCTGACCTGGGACTACAGTGCTGGTGTTATTAACCCAGGAGAGGTGTGGGATCCAGCCTGCCACAGGTGAGATGGCTGTGGGGTTATGGTTCCCTTCCCACTTCCAAAGTGCTCTCTGAGGACTCTGGGGACAGACTGGACAAGCTGGGGTTGCTCAGTCTGGAGAAGAGAAGGCTCTGGGGAGACCTTCAGAGCCCCTTCCAGTGCCTAAAGGGGCTCCAGGAGAGCTGGAGAGGGACTTTGGACAAGGGCCTGGAGGGACAGGCCAAGGGGGAATGGCTTCATACTGAGAGAGGGCAGGGTTAGATGGGATACTGGGAAGAAATTCTTCCCTGTGAGGGTGGTGAGGCCCTGGCACAGGTTGCCCAGAGAAGCTGTGGCTGCCCCATCCCTGGAAGTGTCCAAGGCCAGGTCAGATGGGGCTTGGAGCAACCTGGGCTAGTGGAAGATGTCCCTGCCCATGGCATGAGGGGTGGAACAAGATGACATTTAAGGTCCCTTCCAACCCAAACCATGCCATGATCTTCCCTAAACTTCTGCAAACTTTATAGCCAGCTTGGCAGGGGAGGGTGCCGGGGAAGCCAAAGGGCCTGGCCAGGAAACTTTTGAGCTTGTTTGGGCTGTAGTTTGCCTGTTTCATGTCCAGACAGGAGCCCACCTGGACCCTCAGCCCTTTTCCAGGTGGGTGGATGGCAGTGGGCAGCACTGAAGCTGTGCCTGATCCAGCAAACCCTGCATAACCCAAGCAGAGCCACCAGCTTTGAGGATTTAAACCTGCAAGCAGAGCTTGGCCCTGGAGAGCCACCATCCACGCTACTGTTTTCCAGGTTGCTGCCTGTCCTCCCCTGACCTCAGGATGTGGATGTTTCCCAGCAGTGGGAATACAACCACAAGCTTTAAAAATAACCTGCTTAGCTTTCAGCGTTCCTTACAAAATAGGCCACGTTCCTTCTATTTAATCCTTGGGTGCAAGGCAAGAATAATTTGGAAGGAAAACACAGTGGATGCTACCAAGGCAGCCCTCAGTGGATGGAGGGCTTCTCTGCAAGCCCCATCCCTCACCGTGGGATGTACAGATAATAAAGTGTGTGTTTGAATGTGATGTTAGTGAAGATAATAAATGTGTGTGTTTGAATGTGATGGGGAAGGCGCAGAGCTGTGAACTGGAGAGGGAGTCCATGGCAGAGGTTGTCCCAACCTTTTGGGAGCAGCACTGCTCTGGCAATCTCCCATCTGTGACGTGGGCAGCACGGTCATGCTGACCCCATTTTACAGAGTGGAGAGGGTGTGATTTGCCTCTGAGCAGAAGGAAACATCATTTTCTCCCCCTTTGGATGGGGCAGGAGGAGGGTTTTGGAGGTGGGGAGGAGACATCCATCAGCCATCCTCTTGGGTCAAGCAGGTCGGAGGTGCTGGGGCTGCCTCCACTGTGCCCCGTCCTGTGGAGATGGGGACACAGGGTGCCTGCCTGCACCCTGATGGCTGTGGGTGCCCATGGAATGTGCCAGCACCTGCCAGCTGAGGCAGGGCAGTTGTGATTTACTGCTCAGCAAAGGTTTGCCACCCTAAACCCAGCCAGGAAAACTGCTGGCGTGGTCCAGGCAAAGATCCCAGCTCTGCCGCAGCCTTGGAGTGGGACCACATGGGGTGATTTTTTGGGGAGGGTTCATGTAGTGGATTTTATCCTGGGTGGGGGGGTGCAAGTGGTCCCCCGTGGTCCCTGAGGGCTCATGTCAGCTCCCCATGGGTGGTGTGAGAGCAGGCTGTGGCCTGTGATGAGCTTTCCAGCTGGAGCACTGCAGGGTATTATTGTTGAGTCCCATTCTGAGCTCACTGCTCGGTTTCTCTGCCCTTCCTCAGACAGTTTCTATTTAAGTTTTTAGGACTCCAGGCTTGGGAAAATTTGAGCAAGAGCCCAGAATATGGTCCATTACCTCCAAATGTTGCTCAGCAGCTTAAAACAGGCCTGGCAAGGGAAGCGGCTGAGGGAAACAGTGATGCACCTCGGAAAAGGCACTTTATTCTGTTTACTTTTGCCGTACTGGAGTATACAGTGGAAAACGGCGCTGGCTATGGCTCTCTGCTCTCCTCTCCGGTTTCATGCTGCCCAGGTAAACTCCGGCCCCCCCTCCCCACTACGGGCATCCTACCTGTTGTGCAACCTCCCCAGGGCTCTGTGCAATCAACTTGAGGAAGCACACTGCAAGCAGAGAAAGAGCTAGGCGGGTATTTTTCCAAGTGGGTGGGGATTCCTAAATTCTCCCGGCATTGGCCACAGAGTTTTTTCCGAGCCTCTGCTCCAGTGTCTCAGCCCACCTAGCCCTGGGGGATTTGGGCAGCTTCATCCCCAGCCTGACTCAGTGCAAGCCGCTCCTCATCCTCCGTCTCAAGCCAGGAGCTGTGGCAAGCATCCCTGGGGTGGATGGTGCTGCCCACGGAGGAGCCGCCACTGGACCCGCCTGAGTGGCTCTGAAGGGACCAGTGCCATCAGATCCCCCCAGCACTGTGGCCACCATCAGGTAGCCCAAATGAGCACCCTAAGTCAGCGTTCCCCAGGGATGCTCATGTATTTTGCCTGTCCCCACTTGCTTATGCAGTACCCCCCTCCCCTGCCCAAAGCCACCTGGAGATGTGGAGCTCCTAGGTGGGCCAGAGCAGCAGCCCCTGCATCCTCAGGGCCCTCCTGCATCTATGGGATGCCAGCTCCCAGGGAGGAGGAGGAGAGCCAGGAGGAGGTGGCTGGTGGTGCTGTGGGAGGTTCTTGACTCCCAAGTGATCTCTTGCCCCCGCACCTGAGCCCTTCACACCCAGTACTGGTTGTTTTTCAGTGGGGGGTTGGAAGTCCGGCAGTACTGGAGGAGTTCAGGGTCTGGCGGTGCCCCGGGACCTGTGCCCTGGGGTGGGGGACCCGTGCCCTTGCCCTCCAGGGCGCTGACAGTCGTTAGGGGGATGCCTTGGTTGGGGTCTGTCCTCCGGAAGGTCTCATGGTCAGGCACAGCCCCGTTCTTGGCCTTGGAGGCAGGGGTGCCCTGGACGTGGTGCTTCCCTGTCTTGTTGCGCTTGTGCAGGTAGAAGAGCAGGGGCAGGATGAGGGCCAGCAGGAGTAAGATGAGGCAAATAGGGATGATGATGCTGAACATGTTGGCCTCGATGAAGCTGAGGAAAGTGCCCCCCTCCACAGGGCTGGGGCTAGTGGTGGCACTGGGGGCTAGCCAGGCAGTGGGGCGCATGCCCAGCTCACTGGCATTGGGGCTGCTCTGTGCTGTGCCCTGGGGCACGGGGGGCGAAGGTGCCAGGGGGGCCGTGAGCAGGGTGATGCTATAGGATTTCGAGGCGTTGTAGGGCTCGATGCTGTACTCCAGGGATGCTAGTGCCGGTGGCACGCCAGCAGCCACCAGCTCAAAGACAAAGCTGTCACTCTGCAGGGGTTGGTGGGTGTCCCCAGCAACCAGCACCTCCAGTCCCACCAGCCCTTGCTCCAGCTCACTCTGGCTAAAGGTCTCGATTGGGATGGTGGGTTGTCCTGGGTCCCTGGATACCCTCACGAGACGGCTGGCACGGGGCGCCCTGCGGACCCTGAAGACTGGGATGCTCTTGGTGCGGTTGGCCAGCTCACTGGCATCGAGGATGCTGGTGTCTAGGAGGGCTGTGGTGCCCTGGGGCCACAGGCTGCCTGGTTGGGTCTTCACTGCAGCACGGACAGTCACATTCACCACTCCGGTCCAGTTTCCTGCCCGCGATGTGGCAAGGAACTGGAAGTCATCCTCAGGAGAAGTGAGGTCACTGAAGGTGAACATCACCTCCCTGCGGTCCAGCTGCTTCTGTGAGAAGCCTCGTGATGGCTTTTGGTTGACCAGCACTTGGCCAAACCTGGGGCCCCTGGTGATCCTGTACATGATATTACCTGCCCCTCGCGGTGTGGTGCCCAGGAGGTGACGGTGGGACACGGGGGCTCTGTTCAGGTCTTGGGGCACTTCCAGCAGTGTTGGGCTCACAGTGGTGCTCAACGCAGGCAGCACCTCGATCTCCAGCAAGGTCAGGGTGGGCGGGTGGTGGCCATTGGACAGGCTCAGGGCTAAGGACCCTGGGGCACGGCTCCCAGTGGCAACAAACACCACGTGGCCAGCGTTGACATCCGCTTGGGTGAAGCGGTTGATGGGCTCCCGAGGGTTGTGTGCGGTGGCCAGGTGGCCGGCGAGAGGCCTCTGGAGGATGCTGTACACCATCTCCTGTGGGGACACCAATGGGTCTGCCACATCCAGGTACTCCCGGGACAGGGTGACCACAGAGCCTGGTGGGACCTGCAGCACTTCCTTCCGCTTCACCACCTGCGGTGACCTGGTGCTGCTGGTCACTGTTATATTGAACGCTTCGGAGACGACCACCCCTTCCTGTGGAGGACGGACAGACTGCTGTTCCCGGGGGCGGAGCCAAGCCTTAAAACTGAAATGGTCTTTGGAGATGCTGTCTCCACCATGGGCATATGCCAAATGCCCTGCTGCCAGGTCTGACTGCAGGAAGAATGGCTGAGACCGTTCCAGAGGCACACCGGCCACCAAGAGCTGTCCGTGAGCCGGTAGCTCTGTCACCAGGAAGACAACATCATATCCAGCTCTCTCAGAGACCAGAACTTGGCTCAGGAGGTTGGAGGCATCCAACACCGAGGTGTCAATGTCAGCTTTCTGAGCCCTTGTGAGCTGGAGACCTGGGGGGAAAAGGGAAAATCAGGGATGAGAATCAATTTGGGGAAGTTGGTGAGAGTTTGGGGTGATGGAGGAAGGAACTGGATGCAGTTTCAGATGTTTGACATAATATCAACCATGGAAAACAACAGAGTGGTGTCTTCTTCAGCCAAACAAGCCCTCCCGAAGAGGAGGTTTGTCCCATGCTTCTCCATCCCACCTTTACCTGCGTTTTTCCATAGCTGAGTCAAGCGCTGGGGACACTTTTCCTCGAAGGAGATCAGGACGAGGAGGATGAAGGAATCTGAGATAGTCATGGGAGTGACGATGCGGAAGCGGATGGCATCTTGGGCCAGCCAGAAGGGCTTATCTGGCATTTCATGCTGGTAGAAAATCAACTTGCTGTCCACCTAAAAATTAAAAAAACCCTCAGTGAGCTCCTATCTTGACTCTGGGATGGAGCAACCAAGCTCTAATTAGGTAAGAAAGGGGGATTATCACTAGCCATGGCATGGTAGCCACTATGGAGGGCTCCTGGTGTATCTCTACCAGGATAAGTTGTGGATACCCCATCCCAGAAAGTGTTTAAGGCCAAGTTAAATAGGGCTTGGAGCAACCTGGTTTAGTGGAAGGTGTCCCTGTTCATGGCAGGAGGGTTGGAATGAGATGACCTTTAAGGCCCCTTCCAACCCAAACCATTTTGTGATTCTATGACGTTTCTGCCCGACAATTGGGGAAACTGAGGCTGTGATGAAGGGTTAAGCTTGCTCAGCATCCTCCAAGGGTGAGCACAGCACAGAGGAACTTCCAGGGTGGGCAAACCTATGTGTTTCTGAGTGATGGAATAAAATAAGACCTTTGCTGTGCTCTGCAAAAGTTTGGCCCCATGGGAGAAAGGTTTTCTCGGAGCAGGGGTGAAGGCGTTGAGCTTTGCTCTTCCCTTCAGCAGCAGCCAGGCGGGCTGGCTGGCTCTGCAGCAGGGAGATGGCTCAGGAAAGGGGATTATAACTCCATCAGCCTCCCCCAGTGCTAAATCCAAGGCTGGGGCGGCAGCTTTTAATCCGCCTTAGCAGCTGCTGGCAGAGCTGGGAAAGTCACAGCACGGCTGGAGCCTTGCATTGCCTCCTGCCTGGGATCAGGTGCCCCCGCCTGTCGTGGCAGTGGGGTCAGACTGGGACCCCCATGCTGGTGGGGGGCGTTGATGAAGGGCTGTGCTTGGGGTTCTGGGGGGCTGGAGGAGGTGAAATCTCACCTGGGCTTGGGTGAAGTTCCTGATTTCCTCCCCCTGGGAGGTGCTCAGCCTGCCCAGACGTGGGGCTTGCTCAATGCTGTAGTACAGAGTGGTGGAGCTGGCGGGGCTGTTGCTCACTGCCTGCAGGTTCTGGCTGGTGATGGGCTGTCGGGCACCTGGAAAAGGCATGCAGTATGGATTTCAACCAGTCACCTTGCACCCATCTGCAGCCTCTGCCATGGGCATCTCAGCAGTGCCTGGGCAGGGGTAGGTGGTTCAAGGGCCCCATTTGCTGTTCTGCTGGGAGAATAGAGAATGTGCTGGTACCCACCTGGGCAGATGGTGAGGCTCTGCTTCTTGGCCAGGCTGATGGTGGGCTCTCTCTGGGCCCTGATGAGGAAGAAGTGCCCAGGAGACAGGTTCTCACCATCCCACAGGTCAAAGGCGAAGCCTCCATCCAGGGGTCCTGTGGAAAGTGCAGACCAGGGCATTTGTAGGGGGCAGAGGAGATGCAGCCCCCCATTAACCTGGCAGGGTTTGGATCAGGGTGCTGTGCCCTGGGGTTGGCATCCACCTTGATGGCACAGTGTCCCCATCACCCTGGGGTGGTGCAGGGGGTCTGAGGCACCTCAGTCCTGCCCTACCTTGGTGCACGAAGAGGATAAGGCCGTTGTCTATCTGGGCCTGGGTGAACATCTTAACCTCGGCACTGGGTGCTGACCTCAGCACAACCTTCCCATTGGCTGGGGGCTGGATGGAATAGGTCAGCTCCTCTGCTGGGGAATCCTCATCCTCGGCGCTCAGGATGTGGGGGCCGATAGCAGCCGTGGCACCTTCCTGCAGCTGGGGGACAGGGAGAGGTTGTAATCCCCCTGGGATACCCCTGGCACCTCTTCCCCATCCCAGCTCAGACAGGTTTGCTGTGTGCTGGAGCACATCCCAGCCCAACAAGGGTGCCTTGTCCGTGTGTCGGGTGATGCCTGGATCATCTGGCCTCTTCCCAGCTCTGCATCACTGCCGCCGTGTTTGCCAGCACGTGCCACACAGCTGGGTCTGTGCCTCTGCACGGCGTGTGCCAGAGGGCTTACTCCTCCTTACTCCTCCGTGCCTTAGTTTCCCCACTTCCCGAAAGCTGAAGAGGGCGTGGGGCCCTGGGGCGGGGGCTGTGCCTTTGAGACACTGCTTTGCAGGGGAAGGGATTTTATGGGGGTCCACGGGCTGACGCTGGGTACGTGTTAACCACCGCCCCGTCTCTCCCTGGCTGGTGTTTCTCCTCGCTCCTGCTTCCGTGCCCCCTCGCAAGGCTACAGTGAGGCTGCCCACCTCTCCAGCAAACTCTCCAGGAATGACAAGTATGTGGCTGAGTTCAGAGCTGCTGCAGAAGTTCCCAGGACCGCTTCCCCCCATCCAGCGGCGCCCACCCATCCCTGGGGACACTGCCACCCTAAAGCCCTGGCATCTCTCATCTCCAGCTGGAGGCAACAATTTTCCCCACTCCTAAACCTGTGCCATGCCTCGATCTTGGCAGACCACGGGGATGAACCTTGTGCTGCCAGACAGGTTCTGCCCACACACCCCAGAGCTGCCCTTTGCCCTCAGGATGCCCTAAAATCGTGGCGTGCATGGATGGAGCCTTCCTGTGGCTCACCTGGGGTAGAGGGGCAGGATGCGCTGCATCCCATGGCATCACCAGCCTGGCCTGCATCTTGGGAATCCACAAGAAAACACCTAGGCAGGCGCTGGAGGAGCTGGATGAGCTCTTTTCTGCTGTTTTCAGCTGGCCTAACCCAAAACATTGCTTGAGTGGGTGTGGGTGCCGACAGGGAAATTAAATCCATCGGCAGTCCCCGCGGGATGGTGAGAGGCAGGCTGAAAAACACAGCTTTGGAGAGATGGGGTGGGGGAAGTGCTGCTGGACACACAGCCAGGGCATGAGCTTTGCTGTGTGTGCACCGAGTTCTTTGGGCTGCTCCCTCTCCCCAGCAAGAATAGCAGTTGGAATTGCAATCGTACCCGGGGCTTGGAGCCAAGGAAAATGCTCTGTGGGCAAAACAGGGGGGACTGGCAGCCCCAGGGCATCGCTGTCCACTGGGAATGGATAGTTATAGTGGCTGGAGCAGCTTTGCTCCCAGCCCAGAGCCCATGCCGTGGGAGCTGACCCACTTCTCCATGCTCCTCGTCCTCCCTGAATTATTAAAGCCTTCCGCCTGGCTACTGCACTCGCCTGCTCAGGTTATTATGTTTGCTCAGCCTCTGTGTCACCTCCGCTCTCTGGGAGAGTGTGCTGGGAGGTGATGGAGCAGTGCCAGAAGCATGGCCCTGTGCTCTGGTGTGGCAGTGGGAGTCTCTCTCGGTGGCATCTAGCCATCCTTCCTCCAGATCCAACCCAAAAACTGCTGCTCCTTCCCAAGGGGTTCCTTCTCCTTGGGGTCTAGACCTATCCCATTTACCCCCCAGCCCTGCAAGGACTGGCATCCCCGGAAGCCTTTGTGCAACCCGTCCTGACCTTTAAATGCTGAAGTCATCCCTCACCAGATCACAAACACACAGGGCTGGGCCTCTCCCATCACTCCTCCTCCAGGCAGGAAGCCTTTCCCAGCTCCAGAGCCCCTACGGGCAGCTGTGGTTACTCTTCCCAGGGTGTGTTGTGTGGTGGTGTGGAGGGGATCCCAATGGAAAGGCAGACAGATTGCTGCCTCAGAGTTTATTCTGGAGATTTTTCTGTCTTTTCCCTCTTTTTTTAACATGGTGATTGGGAGAAGGGAAGGTTGTGCTCCCATTGTGCCTCTGGAACGGGGAAAAGGGGCTGCTGTGGGCCCAAGAGCTGAGAGGTTAACTTTTCCGTGGACTTTGGCCCAGGTGGGGCAGATCTAGAGGCACCAACTAATGCTTTATAAAAGGGATTTGCTGGGAAGCTTCCAGGGGCTGGAGGGGGAGAACTGGAGCAGGCACAGAGCTGAGGATAGGGGGACCCCCCCCCAAACTTTGGTGGTACCCCCCAAAGTGGCTGTTTCTCGGGCTAGGCAGGGCAGCCCCTTCCCTTTGGGCATCTCCTCCAGAGCCCAGGCTCCCAGAACCCTTCCCAAAGCCACTGTATCATGGTCCTCATGGAAGAGGCTGCCTTCCTGCTTCCAGCCTAGAAATGGCTGCCTGCCATCCTGAGATGGTGAGGGTAGCTGAGGGGTGGGGGGATGATTGTGCTTGCATGTTTTCCAATAAATTCTTTGCTGGAATTTTGCATTAGTGACCCCGAATGGGACAGGGAGGTGTTGGAAGCAGAAGGTGGGAGTTCAGCAGCAGGTGAGATCTCTTTGCTTCTGCCTTTTTCTGGTATGGGCGTGAGAGGTGTGAAAGCTGCCGAATAGTTGAGTTATTCCAGCCTCGTGTTGGTGAAACGTGGGCAAGCTCCTCTTGGAGCTGCCAGGAATCATCCCGGGAGCCGGGGGTGAGGAAGCGCTGCCTGCCGCCGTGGCAGCGATCGCCGCGAGTGGGACCGCGGGGCGATGCTCCCACCTCGCGGCCGGTCCCCGCATCGGCGGCGGCGAAGGAGAGGGAGGACACCACGCTCCCCGCCTCCTCCAAAGCCTCGCCCCGCCAGGAAAAACCGCCTCCTTTCCCCAGCGCCCGCTGGCCGCCTCTGGGCGGCACCCCAGCTCCGCTGAGCCCCGGTCCCCGAGGCGAGTGACCGGGCTTGGGGGCGATCCCTGCGCTGGGCTGGCCGCCCCCCCCGCGTGTCCCAGCGCTGAGCACCCCGGGGATCCCCGTGGCGTCCCACCCTTACCTGCAAACCGGCGTTGACCTTCAGCCGCGGCCCCTTGGTGCCGCGGGGCAGGATGGTGACGAAGAGGGTCCTGGGCTGGCTCTGTCGGGATATCTGGGAGGCGTTGGCCAGGACGGTGAAACTGTCAGTCAGGGATCGGGGGCCGTCCTGCCTGTACTGGATCTGTTGGTTCTCCACCTGCGGGGCAAGGGCCAGGTGACCCTCCGCGGGGGGACACAGGCAAACAGCCCCACTGGGGAGGGGACCCTGCGTCATCCTGGGAGGATGCTGGCAACCCACCACTCGCTCTGGGGCATCCCTGCAGGGTGGATCCTGCAGGGACAGGAGCTGGGTCCCCATGGGAAACAGACCTGGAGTCCAGTGTGGGTTCTGTGCCTGCGTCCCCACTCTGTATCCCCAGGCACATTTAAACACACCTTGGTCTTTGTGTCCACAGGGCAAACCCACCACCCCAAGCCCCTCCATCCCCTCTGATGGGGAGAAGACCCCTATAGCCCTTCCCAGCCTCCCAGTGTGGCTGGGGGCTGGAGCACACCCCTGGGCTCTCCCCAGACCCTTAGGAAAGGAGCATGGTGGGCAGGTGGGCACATAGGAGTGCTATACCTCGCTCCAGGTGAAGCTGTCCAGCCCACCCTCCTCAGGCCGCTCGATTCTCAGGAGAGTGCCAAACCGGGGGGGCTCGAGCACCCTGAACTCCATGCCCAGAGCCGGGTAGTACGCGTTGGGGATGCTGAGGATGCCCGAGGAGAGGGTAGCAGAGCCACCTCCTGGCACTGTAATGTTGTGGACATCCAAGGGCACGTTGATGGGGAGCACAACCAGGCTCACCACCACCCCCTCCAGAGCGTCCACACCGTGGGCTGTGATGTCTGTGACAAACCGGTCACGGTCCTCATTGGGCTTGGAGTGGAGGTAGAGGACTCTGCCACTGTTGATGTCCTCCTGGGTGAAGGACTGGATGGGGTCCAGGCTGGGCTGCTCGTTCACATCCTGGCCATCCTGAAGCATTGCCAGGAAGCCAGAGGCTGGGGGGCTGCTCACCAGGTAGACTATGTCTTGGGGAGGGATCTCTTCGTGGGTCACCTGAGAGCATGGGGAAAGACAAAACAGTGAGAGGTCTGGTGCCTGAGGCTGGGCTGCCCCACAGACTACCTGCTGTGCATTCAATCCCTCAAGGCTTTGCTGTGGGATGATCTGCAAGAGTCACCTTCTTGCCAAGGCCATGCCTAAACACTCCTCTGCCCCTGGGCAAAGCCTGACGTGGACACGAGACCTTTGCTCTGAGCCAGCTGGAGTAAAATGGAGTCCCACAGGTGGCCATCCTGGTTCGGCAGAGAAGAGATGCAGGCATGGGGAATGACTAGAGAAGGGGATACTCACCAGTAAGTACTCCTCCTTGATCCCAGCTGCTTCCCCCTGGAAGACATAGATCTCCTTGTGGTTGACTATGCTCAGGGGACTGAGATGGGTGTCCAAGAACACGCTGATGGCCAGTGTGTCCTCCACTGCCACCTCGTTTGCTTCTACAGTGAACTGGAGCTCATCCCGGGTGTTCCTGCTCCCGTTGTGGTGGTAGGAGATCTCTCCTTCGAGCAGGTCCTTCTGGGAGAAGGCCATGACTGGCTGCTCCCCTCTCAGTATGGTCCCCCACCTCGGGGGGGTTGTTATCAGGAACCGTATCTCTTCATCTGACCTAATGTCCATGTTGGTCTCCAGATTGAGAACAGAGGAGTCAATGCTCCCTCGGGTGCCCTGGTGGATGACCAGACCAGTATTGTTGACTATTTTGATGTAGGGGTCTGATGCCTGCACTTCCAGGAGGGCCGTGGTTTGGTGGAGACCATCCGAGACCTGTAGCTGGATCCAGCCACGGTCAGCCCCTGAATGGACAAAGAGGATCTTCTTCTTCCTCAAGTCATCCTGTGTGAACCGATAGACCTGGTGGCTTCTGTCATCGACAGACACGATGCTGCCAAACAAGATGTCCTTCCTTGTCAGCACCAGCTGTGTGTCAGAGAAGCCGGAGTCCTTGTCAGTGAAGGCAATGTCGTCAGTTGTCAGCAGGTGTTGCCCGTTGCGCACCACATTGAAGACTTTGTTCACTGCCCGGACGGGGATGTGGTCATTGATGGGTTGGATAGAGACCCTGAAAACACCCCTCACCTCCTCCACATCAGGCTCAGCGCTGCCCTCGCCCTGCCTGATGGCTACAAAGGGGATGTCATCCTCCAGCGTCTCAGAGTCGTCGTGCTGGTACAGCAGCCGGCGGTGGAGGATGTCGTCGTTGGTGAACTCCGTGATCTCTTCTCTGGAGGCCCAGCCATGGGATGCAGCCCAGGCCAGTCTCCCGTGTGCTGGCCCCTCAATCACCTCATACAGGTAGTCCATGCTGTTCACACTCTGCACAAACAAGTGATCCTTGGAGATGATGGCCTGTCCCCCTTCCGGCACGGTCAGGAGGACATTGGTCAGCACGGGCGCATCGGGGTCCCCACCGATGCTGATTGTGTAGGTATAGACAGGAGAGTGCAGCTTGCCCGCATGGACACGGTACTGGAAGGTGTCCTCGGCTTGTTGGGAGTTCCTGATGGTCACACTGTAGCTCAGGTGGTTCCTCTGCAGGTCATCTTGGGTAAATCCAAAGCCTTCGGTCAGCCTGTTACCAAGCAGCTCCAGATTTCCCTTTTTGGGAGCCTGTGTGATGATATAGTGGAAGGGGACTGGGGCGGAGTTTGGATCTTCCAACATTGCCTCCAGCTCCTCGCTGGTGATATTTCTATGCCGATTGTTCTTCATCTGGAGGGGAACCATGGTCCTCATCTTAATGGTGGCTCTTTTAATCCTTATGAGGAAGGTGTTGTTTGGCAAGACCTTCTGCCCCACTTGGACTTCAAATCTCAGCTTCTCCACACTGTCTTCCAGCCTGTGCTCTGGGTCTGTGCTAAAATACTGGATGCGCCCTTGCTCCAGGTCTTGCTGGTGGAAAGACTCGACTTTTTTCCATTCCCCTCCCATGCTCCCTTGCTTCTTGACCTCGCCATACCTTAGGGGCTCTGTGAGGACGTACAGGATGGCGACCCATTGTTCCACAGCGTTCGTCTCCGCTGACAGGTTGGCTGTGGTGATGCGTGCGGCCCCTCCTTGGGAGATGGAGAGGCCGGTGTTGTTGACCAGGCGGATTTCGGGGTCAATGGCGAGGATCCTCAGGGTGGCCATGGGGCTCGGGACTGTGCCGTCGCTCACTTGCAAGGTGAGCTGTAAGTTTGTCCCACTCTGGTGCACGTAGACTACGTTGCCAGCTTCCAGGTCCCTGCAGGAGAACTCTTCAATGGGCACTCCGGGGTGGAAGTCGAGCTCCACATAACCCTCCTCCATCTGCTGGCCACCATTCACCTGGAATTCGAGGTCATCACAGGATGTGTCATCATCCAGGACCTGCAGGATGTCTGTGGTCAGGTGTTTCCGTGTGTGCTTCAGGATTGTCATGTGGTTCCCACGGGGAAAAATGACCTGTGGGGCATCGTTGAGGGGGTTGATCATGATGGGCAGCAGGTACATCTGCCCCTGCCGCAAGCACTCTGGGATCCCTTGCTGGGTGGTCACTGTCACCTCCAGCATCAGCTGGTCCATGGGTCCCTCAGAGCCATCGTGAATGTATCGGACTTTCCGATTCACAATGTCCAGCAAGGTGAACTTCCTTCTGCTCCTGGACCCGGGAATGTCCAGCTCCAGCTGGCCATGCCTCGGGTCATTGGTGATGCTGAAGAGGATTTGGGACTGACGGATGTTTGCCAGGCTCAAGTCTACTGTTGGCTGTATGTGTTTCCACTCCAGATAGGCCATGCCCCCTTCGGAGACGATGAGGGGGCTGACATGTAGAAGGCTGCTGATGTTGGCAAAGGCAGGTGGGAAGCTGCTGTCGGGCCGGCATGGTTCCACCACTAGGCCCGGTGCTCCCGACCAGACATTTGGGGGTGGGGAGGTAGGTGCCTCATCCTGCTCATACACCTCCTCATAGTCCCAGTAATGGTCCTGCTTCCCACAGCCTGCTGTGATGTCCTTTGTGATCACGGCGTCTTGCAGGCTCCTTCTCTGCAGGTTTATCCGCAGGTCCTCCAGGCAGCCAACAAACGAGTGGTTGGTCATGGTCCACACTGAGATGAAAGCAAGATGATGCTCCCTCAGCCTTTGAAAAGCTTTTTCATTCATACCTCCAATGAAGAGGTTTCCCTGAAGGTCCAGGTAGTTGTTGATGCCCCGGTTGGACGTGGATGAAGCGTAGTAATCTACCAGTATCTCAAACTTGTGGATGTCCGTGTAGACTTTGACGTAGTGCTGCTGCTCATCACTGATGAAAACGTTGTTGTGCAGGACGATGATGCCGTTCCCCTTCTCCACAAACCCGCGCAGGCGCCCATTGGAGATCTCCAGGTAGAAGAAGTCGTTCTCCAGCCCTGCATGGTAGATCAGGGGTGCCTGGGTGATGCTCGTCGTTATCACAAACTCGATGGTCGCTTCCTTCCTCGCATCCCACGCGGGAAATGCGATGTAGGAGTGTGGCCCCTGGAACCCGAATGGGTCCTCAGGCTCTGCGGAGAACTGTGTGCTGCACCCTTCCTGGACATGGTGGAAGATCTTGGAGCTGCCATCAGAGGACAGAGGGGAGAGGACATCCAGGCCGTTGAATGTTACCAAGTGGAGGCAACCCCTGAAGGGAGGGCTGGCCTTGGCAAGGTACGGCAGGTCCAGGCTGCCTGTCCCACCGGCATAGAGGCCATGCTGGATGTCCAGCTCCCTTGCTGGCCCTGCGATGTCCGTGGAGCTGTTGAAGAGGCCGTCGATGGTCAGTGTCATCCTGCCATCTTCCACCAGCAGCTCCACGTCGTGCACTGCCAGGTTATTGAGCTGCAGCCCTGCTGGGGACTGCAAGGTCACCTCCTCTGAGCCCAGCTGCAGCCTGGCCTGTAGGGAAAGAAACAAAGTTCTTTTCAGGTGACACCTCTCCACCTGCCCATGGACCCATACCCAGGGGCTCACAAGGGTTTTGGTCTCTCAGATCACTCCTCCACTTCTGGATGTGCTCCTCCCTCACCCCCCCCCATGGACATTCCCTCTTTGTCCCACTCTGAATTTTTCTCCTTTTTCACTCATTCTCTGAGAACCCCAGACTCAGGGCTGGGATCCTCCATCTCCCCGTCTCATAGCTGGGCTTCTCATCTCCTCCCACAGAGCAGCCCTGCCAGATATTGGCTCTTCCTTCCCTGCTCTGTCCTGCCCACTGCCCTCCATCCCTGCAACCTGGGCTGCTTCCAGCCCTTTCCCTAGAGACTGGCAGGGGAAATAGCAGGCTTTGCTTCTGGTGGGCAGCAGCCTGGAGCCTGCCTAAGTAGAGGGTTAGCTCGTGGGACACATGGTCTGCATTAGGGACACCTTCAGCCACCGGCTTGCTTGCTCTCCTGCTTTGGTTTAATGTGGTTGGTGGCCCAGCCCAAGCTGCAGAGAGGCAGGATGTGTGCCTTGGGTGCTCCCTGCTCTTTTCCTTCATGGTGGATGTCAACACCATAACCACAGCAGGGAATTTTATTCCTCTGTCTTGATTGCTTGTTTCCCATGTCCCATCTGGGACAAGGGAGACCTATTCTTTCTCTGGATCCTCTTGTCTCACCTCTTCTCCTCACTAACCCCTTGCATCCAAAGGTGCTGTGCACTGCAGTCTGACTGAGCAATGCCCATGGGGTGCCAGTGTCTCAGTGTCCCCAGGATCCCCCCCCAGCACCCCCAGGCAGTGGGTGAGGAGCTTCCCTAGATGGAACCTGTTTCTCTATATTTAACCAATTCTCCCAGAACTCCTCTTGTATTCTTAGCATTCCCTGGCAGGGGTCCTGGCAGCTGGGCTGCCCCTTCATCCTTGCGCTGGATAAAGCCATGACCCACAGACTGACCCACAGACTGACCCACAGCCTGCAGGGGGGATTGGGGTGCCAGGGTGCTGACCTGCAGGCTGCCGTCTTGCAGCTGGAGCAGGAGGTGGTCGGGCTGGCCGGCGGCCAGGAAGAGCAGCCCGCTCCCCTGGCTGGTGTACAGCTGCAGGTGGAGCCGCACCGTGCGCGAGGCATCCGCCAGGGGCATCTCCACAAAGCTGTCCCCGAAGAAAGAGACTGGGGAGAAAAGGGAGAAAGAAGGTCAGGCAGGGAAGGACACCTCCTGCAAGCCCTGTCTGTGTGGGGGCTGTGATTCTGGAGCCTCCCAAGCCCATCCATCAGCCCTCTTCTGTTCGCCCCGTGACAGGGTGTTGGAGCTGAGGAGCCTGGAAAGATCCTTGCGGAGTCTGTTTTTCTGATTTTTCTAGAGGAATCGCAGAATGGTTTGGGCTGGAAGTAAAAGCTCATCTAGTCCAACTCCCCTGCCATGGGCAGGAATATCTTCCACTAAACCAGGGGGCTCCAAGCCCCATCCAGCCTGGTCGAACACTTTCAGGGATGAGGCAGCCACAGCTTCTCTGGGCAACCTGTTCCAGGGCCTCATCACCTTCTAATTAAATAAATTCTGTTTCTCCTCAGTGCTGGAGGAATAAACGTGAGTGCTAGTGATCCATATGTGGCTGTGAGGCCGTACAGAAACCTTGGCTCAAAGCAGGCGCCGGGAGACACAGTTGGAACGTGTTCAACACCCAATATACATCAGCCCTGGAGGGACTCAGCGCGATGGCATGCGGTCATGGAATGACAGACTGTGCTACAGGGCAGAGGCGGGAGAGGGCAGGATTAAGAGTACAGGGAGTGTGCTTAAGTTCTGAGTGCTTATAGTTTTCAGCTGACTCGATGCATGCGTGTGCATTGCACACGTGTTAAATGCACGCAGCCACCCGTCCTCCTTGGCTCCAGCTCAGCCTGTGGCAAAGTTCTGTGCTTAAGCATAAACACTCCAGCCCTGTAAGCTGGAAATGTTTGGGGAGGATGTCACGGAGACGGGGGAAATGCACATTTTTCGGTCCATATGTAGTCATAGGCGCTGCTGGGGTTTATATGTGTGAAGCTTTCCTGCTATGCTTCACTAGAGCATTTATCAAGTCCACCCAGCTGCTGACCCACACTTGGGTTTGGGGTCCCAGATCTGCTTTGCTGGGGTTCCATGGGGCAACAAGACTAGCATTTGGCTTTAAGGGTCCCAGCCCATTCCCTATTTGGAGGAGGCAGGGGTGGAGGTTGGGTGCCAGGGTGAAACCAGCCTCCTGCACAGTGAGGTCTGGGTGTAAACACTCACGTCTGCCCTTACAGCTGCTTCCCTGGTTGCATTTTCCTCATGCCCAACTTTCTGTGGTGATGACAGGGGTGGGAACAGGCAATGCAGGCTTTGCTGACAGGCTGGTGCAGCAAGTGAAAACCCAACCCTGCAAGACACAGCCACCCTCACTGAGGGTTTGGAAGGAGCCCATCTGTAGAGGTGACGGCAAGGGTTAGCCTGGCAGGGAGAGAGTTGGAGCACTCTACTTTGGCTTACTGAATTATTTTCAGAGTTGAGCCCTGTGGTGCCTGGTGTAGAGGATGTTCTTCAGCCACCTTTGGGAATGGGGAGACCTCCTTGCCCTGGAGACCACAAAAAAAATCACTTCCTGCCACTGGCAGCAGAAAAAGTGCCTCAGCTTTCCCCTGGGGTCCGAGAGGATGACGTGGGTGTCTCAAGGACTGTCACTTCACCCGTTCCAGGCAGGGAGGAAAATGGCACCATGGAAACATCTGGCCTTTGCTGTAACACTGAGCCCTTTGCTCAGCTCAGGGCAGGGCTGTCAGGGTGCCTCCTCATTCCCTGGCCCTCATGCCTGCTGCTGGCACGGGGCACTTTGGCTTCCTTGTCCTCTTCAGCCCAGCCAGTGACTCAGAGGAGCTGTGCTATTCTTTGCAGGGCTCTGTCCTCCCCTGACCCGCTCCCTCCTTCCTGTGGGTCTTGGCAAAACCAGCCTTGCCCAGTGGCCAGGGGTGGTGGGTGCTGGGGCTCTCGGCACCGCCTTGTCCTGGGGTTTGGTGAGTAAGAGTGACGTGGCACAGCGGAAAAGGGGCTCTCCCTCCTCGCACAGCCACAGGCACACATGTGTGCACATGTGCTCCCCGGAGACATCCATGTACATTGTGTGCTGGCAGCTCTCGTTGAGGTTCCCTGCGGGTACATGCTCTGTGCTCCAGCTCCCACTGAGATTTTGCTACGTTTTGGTTTTGTGGCTTCCCCTAATTCAAAAAATGTGTTTTCCAGAGGGGTACTGAGTGGCTGCTCTCATGGGGAGGGAAGGCTTGGCCAGACTGGACCCACCAGCAGCTCCTGTGCCAGCCCAGGGGCCTGGCAGTGTCTCGCTGTGGGTACTGGGGATGATGGTTTGGGGCCACTCCAGCACAGCCAGCTTGTTTTCCAGTGTGCCAAGGGGCATCAGCTCCTGCATTCAGCACATTTTGTCCTGCCTCTACTCTCCCAAAGTTGCCAGAGATATTTTTCTTCTCCTTCTCTCATAAAATGCTACTAATAAAAAGCTCCCAGAGGTGCAGATGCCCAAGGGAGTGGTGCCGTTTGTTGGGGAGGAGGAGGGACCCTTGCTCGGATCCAGGAGGTGCTGGGATTTTTCCCCGGCAGTCTTGTGAGTTACTGCTGTTTGTCTTCCCAAATTCCTGCTTTATTTCAGGGCCACTCTCCACCTCTCTCAACAGCCCAGCCAGGATGTGAACACTGCTCAGCCTGTGACATTTCACTTTCTCAAGGGACCTGCAGCTTCTCACCCCCATCTCCCCTCTTCCTTGCCCTCTATGTTGGAAAAGACACAGAAAACGTGGATTTTTTTCGTTTTTTTTCAAATGCATTTCGCCCTGGAGGAGCCTTCATGGCACAGGGTGCCCCATCCTGGTCCATTGCTTGGATCAGGCAGGGACATCCTATCCCCATCCATGGGTAGGCTCCCCTGAGCATCCTGGGATTGCCCTAGGAGGATGAGCTCCAGTGCCCCAAAAGCAGCCTCCCCAGATGATCTAAGGATGCCACAGGGGGTGTTGTGCCCCAAGCCGACCCTCATCCCTGGATGGAGAAGCCCAAGCTGCCCCTTCCTCCCCTGTCGTGGGGAGCAACAGGTCCCCATGTCCTGGCCATGGCTTGGAGTGGACATCCCACTCATCCCGGATAAAAATAATGGATGTTCCCAGCTTGCTGTATCCCGCAGGAAATCACTGTCCCTGCCTTGCCAAGACGATGGAAAGGCGCTGACGAGGCGAGAGGAGCCTCCGTCACAGTTTCCGAGCAGCCAGCCAGCAGCCAGTAGATTATAGACTGCAGTGTCATTTGGGTTTGGGGGGTTTTTCTGAATTGAAAAAAACAAGGACATGAGCCAAAAGCTCTCAGGAAGGGTCTGGGAGTGAGGCTTCGGGTGTGTTCAGCACCTCCCAGGGCCAGTGAACAAGCGAGGGCTCTGTGTGAGCCGGTGCTGCCCCAGCACCCGCCCCAGCCGCCGGCCACGCGCCGGCTTTGGGATGCTTTGGCCCTCTTCCCCTGCTCCTCGAGTTGAAAACACTGCGGGTTTGGCCTCTCCAGTTCCTTTTTTTTTGGTGTTCAGGGAGTTTTTTGACATAGGGGAGCAGAGCCTGGGGCTGGGCAGCACCACAGTGGGGAAGGGATCCCCATCCACGCAGGGGGCTCTGAGCTGGGGGCTCCAAGAGTGTTTGGGGCTCAGCAGGGCCGGTTTGGGCTCTCCTCCATGTTTTAACATCTCAGCACACAAACTTCTCCCACCTCCTTCCCAGCACGTAGGAGGATGGAGGAGCCAACTCCCAGTCCAGGCAAGGGGAAATACTCAGAAAAAATCAGTGTCAGGGTTTGCTGAGAGAACCAGCACCAGACACAAAAGGTTTTCAGAGCAGGGAGGTATCTCCTGGGTGTGCAGGAGGATGTGAGCTGATGAATGGATGCTTCCCTGCCTGCAGGCTCCTACCCTAGCGTGCGGCATCCCCAACCCTGCCACAGGAAAGCCAGCTGCGTTTTTGGGCACGCAGGAGGTGCTTCAGCGTGTTGGGGGTACAACCAAGTCCCTGAGGGGCTGCAGGAACTCCTGTGGAGCAAATCCTGCCTGGGGATAGGGGTGTGGAGCTGGGGAGGAGCTGGATGCTCAACAAGGCTCCATTCAGGCTGTGGTGGGGGGCAGGTGGAGACCAGAGCTGGTGGCCGGCTGTGTTTGCAGGGAGGGGACTGGAATTCATTAAAGCAGCTCTGTAATGACCAGAGCGGGTGCCAGGAGAGCACCGTGCAGACACACGCGCCCCCTTGAAAGACTCCCTGTGTTCGCAGCCTCTTCCCGCCCCGGCCACACCGGTTTTCCAACGGTGGAAAAACAGCCGGGGAGTGAAGGCTCCTTGTTGCCCGAACAGCCCCGGGCTTGTGCGGCCGCTGGTGCAGCCCAGCCCACCGGCTGCCCTCCTTCCTGCCACCCGCATCAACAAGCGGCCTCTGTGCCAGCAGTGTGCCCCGTGCTGGGCTGCTGTTGGGGCAGCCCATGGCCAACCTGCTGCACTTCTCCGGAGCCTCAGGAGCTGGTTTTGAGGCCCTCTGGGTTGTTTGGGGTTGTTTTTTTCAAATTTAAATGACTTTATAAGGTAGCGAGGCCACCTGTTGTGCTGCACCCACCCGCTGTGCGAACACCAGAGGGGCTGGGGGGGATGTGAATACCTGAGGGGTGTTCAGGGGGATACAAACATTG
>NW_020897786.1:2196569-2382372 GCF_003984885.1 Neopelma chrysocephalum
CATTGGAGGGGCTGGGGGGATGTGAATACCTGAGGGGTGTTCAGGGGTATACAAACACCAGAGGGGCTGGGGGGATGTGAGCACCGAAGGGGTTCAGGAGGATGCAAACACCAAAGGGGCTCAGGGGAATACAAACACTGGAAGGATTCAGAGGGGATGCAAACTCTGGACGGGCTGGGGGGATATGAACACCAGAGAGGTTCAGGGTGGGTGCGAACACCAGAGGGGTTCAGGGGGTATGCAAACAGTGGAAGGATCCAGGGGGGATGTCAGCACGGGAGGGGCTCAGCAGGATGCAAACACCGGAGGCTCCTGGGGGCAGCTGCCCAGCCCTGGTGATGCTGCTCAGCAGCTTGAACCGCTCCTGTTCCCACCACAGTGTGTGTATGAGGCTCCCGTCCCACTCCAAGCACAGGCAGGGTGGGCAGAACCAGCCCTCCTGCCGGCGCCGTGGGTGGTCCCAGGGCTCAAGCTCCCTTGTCCCCAACCTGGTCTGCAGTGCCCAATGAGACCTGCAGCCCCCCAAGGGCTGGGGCTGGGCTGTGCCCCCATCCCCATGCAGGGTGGAGGGGCCAGGAGAGGAAGGAATCTGATGGGCTTTTGGAGAAAGGCTTCATTATGTTCCACATTCCCTCCATTTTACAGTGTGGTTTTATTTATGGCCGGGGGAGGAAATGAGCAGCCTGCAAGGAGGCAAAGGCAAACACAGCGGCCCTCAGCTTTGGCTGGGGCTTTGCTCGGGGGAGGGGGTGCTGGGGGGACAACTGGAGAGCTTCTGCCTTCAGAGATGCCCTCAGACCCGAGCTCAGCACTGATCCAGGTCTCCACAGTGAGGAAATCCCAGTGCAATGGAGATGAGCTGGACTTGGTCTGCAGCAATGGCATTCAGACCCAATGGGGACCTTGTGGACACACCACGGTCCCCTCCTGTCTGCCCCAGGAAAGCCTCTCCCCGCTTTCCTGCCTTGAGATTTACAGGAGAGGGTGTCATGGGCATGGATACATCCCTGCTGTGATAGCTTTCAGCAGAGGAGGACTTTTCATCCCCACTCCCAGTGACTCCAGACAGTGATTGCTGCTCTGACTGAGCCAGGGCTCTGTGTGTTTTTCCAACCCCGACTATGGGAATGAGTGCTCTGGTTCTTTCCTCCCACCCTCCACCTGGCCCTCCCTCGCAGCAGGGCTCCTGGGGGCTGGGGCTGGTGCTTTCCAGGAGTGCTGGCCAGCAGAGATTGCTGGAAAGCAGCACCCAAGAAACCGCCAGCAAAGCCATGGGCAATTACCCTGACGGGGCTGCCGACCATCACCCTTGTTTTGGGTGCAGGAAGAGAGTCCTGGGCTGGGGTACTCTGCTTTGCCCCCATCCCACCCAGCTGGCCTCTACCTCTGGCTGCACCGTGCTGCTTTGAATCTCTCTCCTGTGTTTATTCATTCAGTTACTTTCCCAGTTCCTCTGCCAGCTGCTCTCTGCTCGCCTTCCCCTGCCTCCTGCTTGACAGCTTCAGGGAAAAAACCAGCCTTTTTACAGCCCCTTTTTACAGACTTCGGGGTCAGGGGAAAACATCAAAACACGCCCCCTGCTAATTCTGCGCTGCCTGGGAGGGGGCTGGCTGTGTCCTGCCTCCTGTGTCCTGCCAGCCCCCAGCCCCCTGCGCGGTGCCTGTGCCTGCTCCTGCCTGCTTTCCCCATCCTCACAGAGCAGGACTAGGAGCTGTGATAGCTGGAGGCTGTAAAGCGGGGTCCAGGAGGCTTGGCTCTGGAGCTCCATCACTTATCCAGCGTGGTTTTACGATGATTCAAGCAGCCCTAAAGCTGATGGTATTTCCTGAGCTCTCCTGCTCGGCCAGATGCAGAGCCGTGGAGGGGAGGACAAGGAGCTGGGAGCCAGTCTACAACCCCCCACAAAGGTCACAGTGCTTTTGGGAAGAGCTGGGGGGATGCACCCCCAAAGCCTGGTGTGAGCAGGAGCAGGGATGAAGAGCTTTTAATGATGTGTGGCTTAATGGCTCCAGAGGGACTTAAGGAATAAGCCCGAGCTGGAAGCAGTGTTTGGAGTGTTTGCCCTGGGAAGCGAAGCGGGGGGAGAAAGTGGGAGGATTTGGGGAAGCGGGAGGCTCAATGGGACTTTTGTGCCGTCCCCTGCAGCGTGACTCAGTCTCACTCAGGCTCCTGCTGCCAGGAGAAGTTGGCCTGGAAATATTGTATCAACCCCAGAGGACATGGTTTCCAAACCATCTCAAGCCGGGTTTTGTTCTATTTTTTCTTTCCTTTTCTCTCTCCCAAGCCCTCTCCCCCTGCCTCACTGGCTGGCAGGTTTTCCAGCTCCACCCTGCACATCCTGGCACCACTCCTATAGCTTTTGCTACCTCATCTGCTTCCCAGTCAGTGAGGGAAGGGCTTGCAGAGCTTCAGGAGGGCATGTGGTGGCATACGAGGGGACAATTCTAACCAGTCCAGTGCTGGAGGAGCAGGGGGATCTTGGGGAAAGCCTGTGCTTGAGGTTTGGTTACTGGGGAGTGAAGCACCCTGGGTGCAGATCCCACCTGTGGATCCCTGAATCCCACCCCTGCCTGCACAACTGTGCTTGTTCCTAGGCCCATCCCCAGCCCCAGCGAGGGGAAAGAGCCTTCCCAGGAGCTGGCGGGGGGGATTGGCGGAGCTTGGCCAGGGGATGCTCACAGACATCCCTGGAATAGCCGGTCGTTACCGGAGTGATCCTCTCCTGCTGTCAACAAACAGCTCAGCGGCTGCTGCTAGAGAGGAGCACGTCTCCTGGCGCCCGGGCTCTGATGTTTCCCAGCCTCACTGGTGTCAAACGGCTCCTGACGTGCCAAGATGGGGGGAGTTATCGGCCAAAATTGTGGGGGAAGGATGGGCAAGAGTGGGGGTGCTGAAGCTCTGCTGGGAGCTACCTGCTGGCCTTAACTGCAGCATCCAGTGCTCAGGGATAGGGATGTTAAAATGTGCAGTTGGGGTGTAAAATGTGTAAATCGGGGTGATCTGTCTTTAGTTGTGCTGGTAGGGCAGCAGCCACAGCACCCACAGAACCCACAGCACCCACAGAACTCTGCACCCCATGGGGCTACAAGGGCTATGGCCGGGATTGGCTTTTGGTGATGCTGGGTGCTGTGAGGGGCAGAGAAAAGGGTCTCCCACAGACAGGGAGGGGGGCTTCCAGTGTGAAAGGAGAAAGAGAGGATATTTTCTGCTCACCTGGGGTTGATGTGCTAAACTGTCTGCAAAGAAAATGAGTATTTTCTTTCTAGAGCTGAAATCTCCCCTCTCCTCTCCCTCTCCTCTCCCCATCCTTTCAGAGATCCCCCTCCCTGCCCTGCCTTCCCCTCCCCACTCCTGTTATCCCCTGACTTTTCCATCTATGAGAAACACCCGGCAGGGTGATGTTTATAGAGAAAATAAATGCCTGCTCTATTTCTAGCGCAGGGGGAACACATGGCTGGCGCGGGGGCTGTGGGGGTGTGGAAGCGGGTGCTCACATCCCCTCCCAGGGCTGCAGGGCAGGACAGGAGGCTTTTCTCAGCCACATCTACCTCGGTTCCAAGACTTCCCTCTCTTCTCCCCAGCTCCCAGAGGAAATGACCCTGGTGGGCTCAAAAATTTCTGTGGGATGGGATGCTGAAAACTTTGAAGCCCTGCTGAAGCCCAGATGGAGGCTGGGAAAGAGAATGGGAAATTCCTCCTGACCCCTGCTGTTTCTGCCACGGCACTGGGCAGCACTGCGCAGGGGTTATGGCATGAAAACGGATGGGGAGCATCCTTTAACATGGCTGGGGATGGCATCACAAGCAGTTGGTGACTCCAGACCCCCCTCCCTTGCCTGCTTGCAGCAAAGAGGAAAAACAACTACCAGAAAGCCAAGATTTGGGCAAAAGAAGCAGCAAGGATTCACAGGGCCATCCCGAGCTGACTCACAGCTTACAACAGCTCCTTCCACAGCCAGTGAGTCACGCTGATGGATGAATATTGCTTTGCTCTCCTTGTCTGGGAGACACGTGGTGGGCTTGGCCACCTCCAAACCATGCTGTCTGCCCCATGACTTTCTCCACTCATAGCAACTTTTGGCATCCCTTCCCTGGGATGCTTTCCATGTGCCACCGGCTGTCTGTCCGGCTGTCAGGCAGCCAAGTGCACCCAGAGGTATTGCCTGGAGCGATGCACAACGGGCACAATGGGTGACACACCCCGAGGAGGAAGGATGGAAAATGAGAATTTATCAGCCTCGTGGATCCACAGCTTGGGGCATAAACATCTCCCATCCCACCCCGATGCCGTTGGGAGGCCCTGTTTGGTCTGTCCTGAGGATGAGCAACAGCAAGGCAAACCTGCATCCTCCACATCCTGGGGTTGGAAAGAGCCACCATAGTCCCGCTCCTCTGGATTTAAGCCTGGCTTTGCAGAATTCAAAGCTGCCCTCACTCTGCTTTGCAAAGGCTTTGTGAAAGAGCAAAGTGAGTTCTCTGACTTTATATATTTAGAATATACTTTATAGAATATATTAATATTCTATCAGTATAAATAATATAAAAATATTCTCATAGAACAATATATAACAATATTTTGCTATATTGGTCAATATAACATAAAAACTTGAGTTCCCTTTTTCCGTTCTATTTACTCCAGAAAAACTCTGAGGGGTACCCCACCCCTGTGCAGCATGGCAACGTCCAACCAAGCACTGGGCATGATGGAGACACCTCAGGGAAGGGCTGATTTGGGAATGAGGATGCTTCGATGGGCACCCTCCTTGCTCCATGTCTCCAGGAGGTTTGGAGATAGGATATGGTGAAGGGGTTGGTGGCAAACCAGGCTTGGGACGCCCAGGCGAGGCCTGGGAATTGTACAGATATGAATAAGGAGTTTCTGGGAGTTTCCCAGCTGAAGGCTGGGGGTGATGCTGATGCTCGGGGAAGCTGGCTTCCCAAAAAGGAGACAAGTCAGAGCCTGGCACCTGGAAAGGGCCAAGGAAGCAGCCCCGGGGAGCCGAGACTGGGCTGGGCCAATGCCTGTTGTGAACAGTCTGTGCTTTGAGCTTTTTTTAGGCACACAGACTGTTAGCCTCCCTCCTCTCCAGCCCTGTTCCTGTCCAGCTTTCAAACTGACGTGAGCTCCTCGGGGTGAGCTTAACCCTGTCCTTCGATCCTACAGGAATGTGCATATTATATATTTGCCCGCAGCCCTCTGTTGCTAAATATAAGGGTGAGACAAGAATATTCCTCCCTGATTCCCACGATACCAGTTTACCATTCTCCCCCCTTTTCAGCATTTTTCCTGTTCTTTCCCATCAGCTGGAAGCTTTTCCAGCTGCTTTGAGCTATGACCTTAAAACATGTGGTGCGATCATAAAAAAGAAAGTTTGACTAAATCAATCAGATTTCCAAAAGTGGAGGTAGGAAGAGCTGAGGAGGAGCTGATAAACCTGGAGAAGGCAGGAGGGGTCCTGGATGGGTACCCCAGGCAAGACACTGCTCCCTGTCCATAGGCAGGTACCCTGGACAAGCCAGTGTCCCACTTGCCTCCCCAGGACCCCCATCACCACTTCTGGAGGTCCACCCAAGCTTTGGGGGAGGTCACATTTTTGGCGCCAACTTGATGAAATCTTGGGGTGAACGCTGCTCACGGGGAGCCTACACATCCAATTCTCTCGTCTCTCCTCGTTCCAAACGCCCAGTAAGAGGGATTTAGGGGAAGGGGGAGGACAGCCTGCGGGTGGTTTCGCTGGGAACCAGAGGGGAGCCAGGCTGTCTAAAAACAGTTTACTAAAGCTTTACACTCTGATGTCAACAGGGTAAGTTTTATGAGTGTTTTCCTTTTTTTATATATAATCCTGTATCTGATGAAGTTCATGAAGACTTTTCCCATTCTGGGCTGGGCAGGAAGCTCTGGGTCTCTGAACCTGGGCTTGGAGGGAATGCAAAACACAGGTTTCACCCCCCAAAACCAGTCTGTCCCCAGCACCTTGCCTGGCAAACTTGTGGCTCTCCCTGATGGAGACAGAGGGATATCCCACTGTGGGCACCCCGTGGGAACACCTGGAATGAGTGCTGCTGGTCTCATCAGGGATGTTCTCAAGTGGATGGGGCTTGCAGGAAGCTGGTGCCCAGACCCAGAGTCACAGCTGGCACATCTGTTTCAGTCCAGTGCAGAAATAGTCCCTGGCATTGGAAAATGGGTGTAAAACCCCTTTTCTTCCCCAGCCCCACACGTCTGTGCCAGGCAGATGCCCGTTGATCCCTGGAGCTGTGTCCCAGCCATGGGTAGTGTTACCTGTGGGGAGCCTGGGGGGGGTTGGTGTGTGCCAGTGAAGGCCATGTCCTCTTTTTTAGGGTTGCTCCAGCCCATTCACCGTGAAAGAGTTCAGGAGTGCTAGGGTATCCCTGGGACCCATCCTGGACACCAGGCAAGCAACGGTTCCACGTGGGAAAACCCCTGCCCAGGATGGAAAGGTCAGGGCTGGGAAGGAGACCACTCTGTGCATTAACAAAAGGGATTTTTTTCCACTCAGTTTCCCAGGCACCCTCCTATTTTGGTACACGGAAAAAAATAGAAGGAACAAAGCCTGAGGTAAGGAGAGGAGCATGTCCCAGTGGCCACCTGCTCACTGGGAGGGAAGAGGGACATCAAGGGACGTACAGGGACCTTGCAGGTGCTGAGGGCCACAAGGCTGGGCTCTGGGATCATCCTCCTCCTCCTCCTTGCACTGACACAGGCTGGGATGCAAAAGATGGTCAGGAGCAAAAGTCTAGAGGTGGCCAGTAATTCTTTGAGAACTGCTTGGAGCAAGCTCTTGCCTGATGATCAGAGCCCTGGTACCCGGAGGGAGCTTTGGGGAGGAGAAACTGCTCGGTGAGATGATATAGTATTTTTGGGGGGAGTTAGGGAAATAAAAGTGCTTTTTAAATTCCCTTCACTTTTGAAGCTGCTGGTGCTGCCGACACAGTGCATCAGTCAGATATCCCAGGCACAGCTTGGAAGGTCAGGCTAAGGCACAGACCCATCCCAGCAGGATGAGACCCCTGTCCAGACCTGCAGAGCCCACCGAGGCTCAGATAGTAGCAGCTCTGAGCATCCTGGAGCAGGGGAGGGAGCAGGGAGGGACCAGAGCTGTGGGATGGCTGTCAGGATGCTGAGGCAGGGCACACAGCCATGCCAAGAACCGGATGGGCAAACCTGGTTGCTTCTTTTGGAAAACTGGATGTAAATCCCAACCACTCTGTCCTGAAGTAACCCCTCTGCCTGGCTCTGACCCCATGCAGCAGCCAGTGTCCCCTGTCCTACCAGGTCCCCGGGGTCAGCCTGCCCTGTGGCACCAGGGGGGTGACCCTCATCCCCAGCTGGCTCTCAACAGTGCCCTGTTGCTCCAGGGGTGATCCCGCACACCTCTGGGGCTCTGCTGGTGGGAGAGATGAGCCCCTCAACCTTTACTCCACACCTCCAGCCACCCCAGTGCACAGGACAGATGGACAGAGCAGAGCCAGGAGGTCACACACACTGGCAAATGCTCCATCTCCCTTCTTCCCACCAAACCCCTGCTCCTGGGATGAAGAGGGGTTGCCCTCGCAGACAGCTACGGTGGCAAGGCCAAGCACGGCAGGGAGGGCTGGTGTGCTCCCTCCCCACGACGCGGGGCTTGGCGGAGCAGGGGCGGTGCCTTTCTCCCACCGGCTGCCCGTGGCGCCAACCAGAGCCCTGTGGCTCCCTCCAGCCCCACAGCACACAGCAGCACATCCGCGTGTCCCCTCGGGAAGGGACACAGAGGCACCAGCACCCCGAGAGCCACGGTGGGCGAGCAGCCCCGTTCCCGCTCTTGGCTTTCCCCGGACACCGTGCCCCAAGACAGGCAAGCTGCTTCTGCCAGCTTGGCGACAGGAGGGACACCCATGGGTGTCCACACCACGCCCCTCTCGTTCCCCAGCCCTCCCAGGAGCCGTATCCCCCAGGGTTTCCCACCGCTCCATCCCTCGGGTGGGCTGGTGGGATGGACGGCGCTTACCTCCGGCCGGGAGTCCCGCTCTCAGGGGCTGGGAGTAGCCGGCCAGCAGCAGCAGCAGCAGCAGCGTGGAGATGCCACCTCGGGCACCCATGGTATCCCGCGGGGCTGGAGCAGCGGCGAGGGCTCCGGGACGGGACAGCACAGCCTCCGCCGCTGCCTGCTTCCAGGCGAGGGCTGCTGCTACTACTATATTTAATAAAGCGGAGCGAGGGAGGGACCTGTAACTTCTCCCGCCTGTCAGAAAGGAGAAGTTCGCTCAGATTACAACGTCAGATTTCTCTCTTAAAGGGCTAAAGGCCCTCGCCACCCACCCACCCGCTCCTGAAAGGCGCCTTGTTCGTGTCGGGGCGAGGAGTGGGAGGAGCAGGGAAGGAGCCCCACGTAGGGTGCGAGGGGCGGCTCTGGAGGCACCGCCTGCTCCGGGTGAAGTAGTGCGTCCAGAAAACTTCTGGCACCAGGCACTTTTTGGGAGGAAAGCTAGCTCCTGCTGTCTACACAGACCCAGATAAGTGGCTCGATCCCAAAGCCACGGTTACCCATCCCTGCCGTAGTCCCAAAGTGGCTCTCCCAACCTCGCACCTCTCTCAGCTGGCAATCAGGATGACTCTCGGCCTTCAGGGTTCATAACACTCCAACTGTGTTAGCACAACACTGGAGAAAGAGCTTTCCAGCTTCTCCTTGTGGTGCAAAGCTGATTCCACACGTGTTCGGGACAAGGTCACAACCCTTTGGAGACGCAGCATCCCACCAGCCTGGCTCCCCGCTTCTTGCCAGGTTTCAGAGGTCTCCTGGCTCATATCCCATCTTTCCATCCCCCTCCAAAGGTGCTCCCGTCCTCCTTGGCTCTTGTGCAGCACACCCCTCCTTCCACCTGGATGTGTGGATTTCAAGTCCTTTTCCCCTTGCCCTGTGCCATCTTTTGCTGATGGATTACATGCAGCTTCTTTCCTCCCGGGTTGTTTCTAACCCCTTTAGGGCCCTCAGTGTGACTTTGCCGTCTTTGGCAGCATTACAACACCTTCCAGCTTACAGTCATCTGCAAACATAATTAATTTGTTGTTTACTCTTGCTTTCAGATCATTAATAAAGACATTAAATAAACCTGGGATGTGCTGTTTTTTCAGTAACTTTTCCTGAGTAATTACCAGGGGCTTGGTAAGTTCATTAGCTAATTCTGTTTTGTCTGGGGGTTAAATATTAGTTAGGCTGGCTGATTCGTACAGATTCAATTTTGCCAAGTATTTCCTTTCCTGCTCTTTATCTTGGGGTCTGCTGAGGACTCTAGGAGGCTTTTCTCTGTGTCTATCCTCAGCATTCCCCTCTCCTGGCCCTTTTAAGGGCTAATGGAGGAACAAAGGGGTGAAGGGCTTGGGCCTTTGGGGTGGAGGTTGATCTTTACTGTCTCCATCATAATTCATGGGTAACAGGTGGGCTGAACATGTGCACATGTCCAACCTACTAGAACCATCTCCAACCCACCAGAACCACCTCCAGCTCACCAACAGGCATCCCTGGCTTTGCTTCTGGCTCTCAACCCCAGGTCTGCTGTGCTCACTGGGGCATGGGGAATGAGCCACTGTTTGCCAGGGGAACATCAGCTTGGATGAGGGCAGCAAGTACGGCTTGAGCAACGAAATGGTTCCAAGCAACCTGAGTATCCTCCACCTCAGGGATGCTCAGGGTCTGCTCCTGGCTCCATAGGCAGGAGGCTGGTGGGAAAATATCGGAAACCAACCACGGCGAGGACAGAGGAAAACCCCCACAACTTTTTAAATTATCCTTGTTTTTCCACCCTCCAACGAGGAAAGCACAGCCTCTGGCTGAAACCTCATGTGTTATCCAGAGGAACATCCCCATGGCAGCCCCGGTGCTCCTGCCACAGGTGGTTTCAGCTGCCCCCCTTGCTGGAGCCCTGAGCACAGCCCCGTGCCCCACATCTGGCCAGCACATTTCCCATTCCTCAGCCAGGCCCTGGCAGCAGAGGAGGATTTGTTTTTCCCTTTCCCAGCCAACATGTGGCTGAGTGGTGGAGGGGCAGAGCCAGCACAGAGCGGTGCCTTCGCCCTCCGGGCAGGGCTGGTTATGCACCAAATCCAGTGCTGCTGGGTAGGAACCCTTGCTCTTCCCCCAAAGGCAGCTTTAGCTGTGGGGAGCCAGTGCCAAAGTGCCCCAGCTCCGTTTGCAGGCAGCAAGGAGCTGCCCCCGCCCTTTCTTAAGTGCCCACCATGAGGGGCTGGGGGCTTTGGGGGGCTTTGGGGAGGAGAAAAAATAAGAAAAATTAATTTCTTTCCTTCCCTCACAGCCCAAGGGCTGCTCTTTGATGCAGCCATGGTCCCCATCCCTCCTGGTGCAGGGCTGCTCTCCTCAGTGCTGGCTGACCCACTGGCCTCCGGATGCATTTATTTATCCTATTCCAGCTTTATTTAGGATATGTTTCCAGGGTAGCCGGTCAGGAGGGAGGTGTGGAGGCTGCTGAGGGGCTCCACTGCTGCAGCCCTCCACCTAGAGCCCTGCCGTGTGTGCAGGGCACCCTGCTCATTTGGACACCTCTCAGCCACCCCATCTCTCACGGGAACCCCGCTTCGTCTGCTGCATCTGAGCACTGCGTGGGCTGGCCAAGCCCGGAGCCTTTTCCATGGAGACACTCTGTGCACCCTTTAATCAGTAGAGCTCAGCTCCTCTGCTTGGCTTTTCCCCCCAGACCACATCCTGCACCCTGACTGAGATGTGTGCCAGCCCCAGGCTCCCACCCTGCTGCCCACCGCTGGCAGAGGAGGGGGTCGGCCACCCACAGAGCGAGGATGGGGGTCCCGCTGGCTGTGAGGGGCTGCAGCTGGGGAAGCGAGTTTGTTTGAGGGAGGAGAGCTGCAAGCGTGCTTGGAGCTTGCTGCGAGTGCCTGGAAGGAATATCCCATCCGGTGCTGGCAGGAGAGAGCACATTCATGAATGCTGCTGGGATTTAGCTTCTCAGCATCTGCCTTCCCACGTGCTGGAGGGATTTTAAAAGGAAACAAAGCAAAGCCTTTAGATCTGACCTGTCTGAAATGCTGGGTGGATCCGGCCTGGGGTGGCAGGTCCCCAGCCTTGGCCAGGCACCCATTCCCCCAGGAGCAGGGCTTTTCCCCCTGTGTGTGTGGGGCAAAAGTGATGTGGACTTTGTGTCTGTGGTTCAAAACATCTGGGCAGACATGCTGAGCTCCCCCAGGGGAGTAGAGGGGGATCTCACAAGGTTTGTTGGGGATGAGCTCAAGGAGGAAGTGGATGTTGTGGGGAGTTGGAGATGCTTCTGGAAGTTGGGGGAGCTGTGGGCAACTGGGATTGCTGCAGGAAGCTGGGGATTTTGGGGACAGTCAGGGGTGCTGGGGGAAAGCTGGTGATGCTGCCTGCCTTTGCATTAGGCAGGAGAAGCACAGTCCCGTGTTCTCCCAAGCCTGCCTCAATCTCTGCAACCACGAACGAACCAGTCTCTATGGCAGGTATTTGTGGTGCTGTCAATTTAAGGAGACAAACAGCTCGTGGCCCTGAGTGCTAATTGCCCTGACAAGCTGCATCTGGGCTCTCACCCACCCCTCCCCGCCTCCCCCCACCCAGCCCCACCCCCTGCCCGGCTGCATTTAAGCTCAGGTGCCTTCAGCACAGAGCTGTGGTGCTGGTCAGATGCTTGTTTTGGGCAGAAGGGCTGCACCTTTTACTAAATTTGCAGTAGTCCCTTTACCTCTGAGAACTAGGATTGGGATGGGGATGTGTCCCCAACACGGTGAGTAAACATCTCCTCTTTGTTGACTTGGTACTACTTTGGGGTGTTCCCTCCTGGGCACATCGTATGCAGCCTCTGTGCACGGATGGGGTTTTTAAGTCCCCAAAAAGTCACCTGCTGGGGGGTTACCTCTGTGCTGGGGCTTTGGAGCTGTGCTGGACCATGGACAACCCCTGTGGACCAACCCTGCAGCTCTGCTGCTGCTTCCCCAGGCCTTGTGTGTGGGGTTTGGTGTGAGATGGGCTTTATTTACATCAGGGGGGTTTGGAGGGCTGTGACTGTACTTCCCTGTGACTAATACCCTTTGCTCTTGAGCACAGAACACATCACTCCCTGGCATTAATTTTAAAAAGGCAATCAATATAGCCCATTTATTTTTAGCCTGGATTTAGGGTGCTTTGGTAGAGGAGCTGAGCTGTGATTTGGAGCCAGCAGGCTCATTGGATTCTCCAGGGCTTGTCAGACAGAGGAACCAGCTTTTAACACTAGATAAATATTGATTGATGTATTTTCAAGGAGCGAGTTCCTCACTGAGTGAATGAGGGCTTCTCTAAGGGTGTGGGGAGGGCTTGGAGCATCCAGGGGAGCAGCGGTGATCTGAGCTGGCTGCTCAGGCTGATTTTGGGTGTCCAGTGATGTCTTGGGATCTACTTGGGCTTTGGCAGAGCTGGGCTTGGTCTTGGGGACCTTGTGATAGTGAAATTATAGAAGGGTCAGGGTTGGAAGGGTCACACAGATCCAACTCCCTGCCATGGGTGGGGGCACCTTACACTAGACCAGGCTTCTCCAAGCCCTGTTCCAACCTGACTTTGGAGACTTCCATGGGGCAGTCACAGCTTCTCTGGGCAGCCTGTGTCACAGCCTTACCACCCTCACAGGGAGGAATTTCTCTCTAAAATCCAATCTAACCTTGTCCTGTCAGTTTGAAGCCGTTCCCCCTTGTCCTGTCACTCCATGCCCCAAGCATAGTGTACGCTTGAACAAATATCCTTCTTCACCAAGCTACACCTAAAGCCCACTACAACCAGCCCCAGGCCATGGCAGGCTCTGGGTAGTTTGAGTTGGCAGTGCACCGGGAGCAGGGTGGAAGGTAAGGAAGACATAGGCACTATTGCTGCGGGAGGGTGCCTGGGGCAGCTCGGCTCGGCTGGACGCGACACCAAACGTGTTCGTGATGCCCCGGTCTCGCAGGGGCTGTGGGGGCCCTCCTGCAGCGGGCAGGGGTGCGGGAAGGGCTCGGGAGCCGCTGGCAGCGGCCGCAGCCCAGGAGGTGGCACCAGCGCTCCGCGCTGGCGGGCCGGGGACGGGAGGGACGCGGGGATGCTCCCGGAGCGGAGGGTATGGATGCTCCGTGGGGTTTGGGATGGGCAGGGGCCGTTCAGGCCCCGCTGACAACCCGGGCCGTTGTCTCTCCCAGGGTTAAGCAGAGGGCTGACCTTTGGGACTGATCCCCCTGCTCCTGGTGTGGCAACCGCGCTAATTTGGGAGGGTCTTCCCTCTAAGCTGGTGTGGATGAAGGGCTTGGAGCACCCTCCGTGCTGCCGGGCTTCTACCGTGCAGCAACCCCACCCTGGAAAATGGGAATGGGAAGAGATCTCGCAGCTCTAGCCTGCTCTGGGGAGCGACTCTGGAAGCCCAGAGCTCCTCATGCTCTGTTGCTCTGTCTCTGGAGCAAGCAGGGGATGCCTGGGCTCCGGTCCACCTCTGCATTAGCCAGGAGGGAAATTAGAGGGTAGTTTAGATTTGGGGGTCCTGGTGTGCAGGAGGGGGCTCTGCCTGTGCTAGTGAAGGCTGGAGGTCAGACATGTGCCTGCAGATGAGTGTGTTCTGGTGGGGATGTGGGGCTGCACCAAAGGGAAAAGGGGGGAATTGGCCTGATGGCACAGTGCATGGCCCTGCAGCCCATTCCAGCCGGGCCAGCATCCTGATGAGGGGTGAGGTATCCTTTCTTCAGGGGTGAGTGCTGGGGCTGTTGTGTCTGCTGGAGAGAAGATACTCAGTGGGGAATTAAGGTGACTGCAAGAAAAAAGGGGAGAAACTGTGGGAGGGAGAAATAATTGGGATGGAGCCAGGTGAGACGGGCTGCCAGGTCTGAGGCCAGCCTGTTATCAGGCCCTGAGGTGGGTGTCCCAGTGTGGGTGACACACAGACTCAGAGCCCTCAGGGTCCATCCTGTCTCTATTCTTAATGCAGGTGCCCTCATGACTCCTCCACCTAGCAGGTATTGAGGGCAGCTTCTCCCAGGAAAGACCAGCCAAAAATGAGACATGAGAGCAAAAATAGGGGTTTGGATGGACACAAAAGGCTCATGTGCTGTATTTCCTCCCAAATTTCCTCCCTGCTGTATTTCCTGTATTTCCCCTCCTGTATTTCCTCCCTGCTACTGTTTTGCCCCTTGTTGTCTGTTTCTGGTGTCACCAGACTGGGCAGGTGTGCATCTGCAAGGACCTTCCCTCCCAAGCACATGTTTGCAGGTTGCCAGGAGCACACACTGGAACAGCAGCAGCGCAAAGCCCTGACCCTGGAAAGCCCTGGCTGCTGCTTCACCTGCTGTTCTCCATCCAGTTTCTCAGAGAAAGATGGAGATGGCTTCTTTACCTGGCAATGTGGTGGCTTCTCCAGGTGTACCAAGCTGGCAGAGATGCTTGTGCTCTATCGCTCCATCCTGGCTTATGGTGCCTGAAGCCCCCAAACCTCTCATTTATCCACATCTAATGTGTGGATGAATAAGCAGAGAAGAAGATGTGATGGCCCCTCCCTTTCCCACTGCCCCAGCTTCCAGTGCTGTGGTTTCCCAGTCAGGCTTCACCAGGGGATTTCTCTCCTGGCAGCGGAAACCATCTGTCTTGGAGCAGATTAGAAAGATGTCACTTTGCCGGCACAGCCATTTATCACTGTGGCTGGGGAAATTAGCAGGGCTCGAGCAGGGAGGAGGGAAATTGGTCTTGTCCTGGTGCTCTAAGTAGAGGTTGTGGGGAATTCTAGACTATTTCCAGCTTGGCATTTGTTTGTCCTGAGAAGGAAACCAGAGCCTTGGATTTCTGCCTTTGAGTCCTGATGTGGCGGAGACTAAGAAATTCTATCAAAATTTACGGGGCAGAATAGCTGGGAGCTCTCAAGCATTGGGGTTTTATCCAAAAGCTAATATCCTCCATATCCAGTTGTTAATTCCAGAAGCCAGTGTATAAATGAAGCCTTCAGGCTTGCCACGAGGTGAGACAAACCACATCACCCTGTTGTGGTTTGCAGGGTTACCTGCACCTCTCTCTGTGTGCGTGGGAGCAGCCCAGGGGACAGCAGCGGGACACGGGGCCTCAGTCACTGGTTGCCAGCTGGAAACACGGCAAAACACAGGAAAGAGAATAAAAATTAAAAAAATGCTGTTTTGCAACCCCGGTGCAGCAAACAAATGAAGAGTAAAATGCAAATTAAAACGGATAAAAATTCCTTGGCAGTGTCCCCTTTAAGCATCATATATTTTTATCTTGCTCTGGTTTTATTTGCTGGAAAGAGAAACGTAAAGAGAGAAATATTCAATTAAACCTGCTTGTCAGCTGGAGCCTCTGAGCTGTGTCACCGAGGGCTGAGGAGGGTTGCTGCCAGGGCTCTCCTCTGCTCCATCCCCGCTGGGAAGGGCTTGGGGCAGCCGGGAAAATCTCTTGCTTGTCAGCTCGCCCACCACTGTCACAATCGTCGTGTAGCACACGATTGTATTTGCAAGGCAATACTAATCACCACAGGAACAAGGGCCTTATTTCTGGCAGGATCTGTCCCCCTTGGCTGTGTGGCAGAGTGGGGCCACCTCCTCCACTGAGCAAGGCTGGCTGTGGTGGGTCCTTGAGGACACACTCTGTTTCTGTCTTCTTCCCCTTTGTAACACCACCCTCACCTTGCCCCTCACCTGCGGCTTCTTTCCTGGCTCCTCTCTGCCTCCTCTTCCTCCTCTCCACTGCAGTGCCCACATAGGACACCTGGACTGGTGGTAGAAGGACCCAAGTCCTGCAGTAGAGAGGCCAGCCCCATATATCCAGGGTCAAAGCTGGGACTTTTGGGGCAGTAGCTGCCTCTTCAGTAGCATGTGGGGACTCTCTTGTGTCCATACTCCACTAACACAAGAGAGAGATGGTTGCAGGATGGTTTCTGCTCAGATCACAGGCTTTTCCTTCTGCAAGGTGAAATTTTGGAGTTTCCAGGAGCTGTATTGGTCTACAAAGACATGCAGAGGTTTCTAGATGGCAGGAATGAGGGATGATGGCCAGCTGTGCAGCCCAGCATGTGACATTTTCCTGTGAATATAATACCTGCAGAAAGTCACAGAGAAGGTCCTGGAGATAAGTTTCTTTCCAAACCAGGCAGGGCTTCTCTGAACATCCCCTGTCCTACCAGCCAGGGCTGATTCCCAGTAGAAACTGGTGATGTGGAGGATCCTGGTCATGTGCTGGTGGGAAGGAACCAGCTGCTGGCTTTTTTTCTATGAAGGCACAAGGCAGTGCAGAAGATGCTCCTAGAAATACTCCACCTGGGGGTACTTTGATTTGTTTTGGTGGAAAGGAAATCTTGCCTCAGTAGAAGGTGCTGGTTAACAGTGGTGTGACGGGAGCAGCTGCAATGTGGACATGTCTCCTTGTAATGAGACTGAGACCAATGCCTTGTTTCCTGCAGGAACTCATCAGCTGGCAATGACTCTGTTGACCCTGGGTTAGAGCTGAGCCAGTGATATGGAGGCAAAAGGGTCTATTTACCCATGAAAAATACTCCTGAGGCATCTTAAGCCTCTTCAGGCTTCAAATACTGGTGAAACCACAGATGTGCTGTGTGTGGGGAGGTGCTGGCAGGACTGGAGCACCCCATAAGGGTGCATGGATCCTCGCTGAAACCACAGGTGGTGCCCATGGGAGATGGGAGAGCTGGTCTCTGGGCATATAAAAAATGTCAGAGTGGCAGTTCAGCAACCCAGGCTCAGGCTCTCCTCCTGCTGGGATCCTGCAGCCCACTGGCAGCTCTGTCAAGCCCCTGGAAAACTGTCATCTGCTGACATGGCACAAATAGAGCTGTTTCCCTGAAGAAAACCCGGCCTCTGTTGTGTGTTTTGAATTGATGTTTTGCTGCTGCTTGGTGAAACCCCTGGCTGAGTGCACTTGGGTGTGTGCCTGGGTCCCAGTGTGGATGGAGAGAGGGAGATAGAAATGGGACAAGAGCCAGGAAAGATTGACTAGCTGGAGAAGAAAATGGGGCAAAAATGTTTTGAGTGGGAGAAGAAACCCCATCCCTGAGTCATGGGGTGGCTTCAGCCCCTCTTCAGCCTTCTCCAGCTAGTGTCCCTCAACTCCATCCATTCCTACCTGCTCTCCATTTCTCCAGCTGCCCTGGCACACCGGGGTCCCCCTCCCCATGCACGTTCCCACCCTGTCTTATCCCCATCAGAGACCCCAGCTCAGGAACTGGACCCATTTCTGCAAAATCATGCATCCCTTTCCCCATGCTGTCTCCTTAAAAGGATGAAAATTCCCTTTGCTCGTTCCACATACTCTCAGGGAGGCACATCAAATTTAATTCTTGTACAGATAATAATTATTTTTATTTTCTATCTTGTCATAAGGGCCAGGTACATCCCAAAAGACTTCCATGTGAAAGCCAAGGCTGCCAGGGTGTGTGTGGAGAGAAGATCAAGAAATCAGGTTCTCTGCTAAATGGAGATGATTTCCAGACAACCCAGACCCTGGGAGGATTAACCACAAGAGGAAGAATTCAAGTTAGAGGAGGAAGAGTATGGCAGGAGCCAGTCAGGAAGAAAGGAGAAGAGAGCAGGCCAGGTCTCAGCTGTGAGGACAGATTTTCAGAGTAGCCTTGGTTTGTGTTTGTTGGAAACTGCTCCTTTGTCAAACAAAGAGCATGTGGGGAAGGTTGGGCTTGATAAATCTCCCCAGTTTGAAAGCAGGTTTTCAGAAGTGCTCCAGAATGTCCCATTCCAGTGATTTGTAAGTGGCCAAAATGTGGGAGAGTTGGTTCAAAATATTTTTTCCTTGGGAAATGTGAGTTTGCAGTGCAACGTCTAAAGACAAAAAATGAAGCAAGCTGTGATGACTGAATCCAGTCAGGATTTCTGGTGGGATGGGTTTGACTCCCATCCTTTCCTTGCAACCCTTCCTGACTCTCGCTGTGTCCTTGCAGTGTGACTCCCCGAGGACAACAGATCTTTTGGATGACAAAGCCATTTCCTGCCAGCTCTAGCAAGAAAGTGGCTGAAATGCAATCGAGAAACCTGAAAAGGGGATTCAGGAAACTGGGAATTCAATCATATTGAAAGCTCAGTGTGTCTTGTTCAAATTCTGGTTTTGAGGATGCTGTCACTGACTCCCCACCCTTAATGCTCCAGCCCTGGGGCACGGGAAGCATCCTCAGATGGAAGGGCTGGCACTGGGTAAGTCACTAAATTTGGGGAATCTTTAAATATTCTGTGCTGGAGTGACTTGTGAATGTTGTGTGGTTAATAAGTGTTAATAGAAATTAAATAAGAATGGTAGAGGACTGAAAGGACTAAACTGTTTTGGGAATAGGGATTATGGGGGGAAGTGTTACCTAGAAAGTGCCTGAGGAGATGGTTCCTAGCATGGGATGGAGTTGGGTACAGGGATGGATGGGGAGTGGAGCTGGGGAGTGGTGTGAGAGAGAAGCTGCTTGTTGAGAACATACTGCAAGAGCTCTGGGAGCAGGGCAGGGATGCAGGAGGTAGAGCTGCCTGCAGCCCCACAGCCACCTTCCCCAAGTGCCAGCCTTCCCAGATTGGCTTGGTTCACCTCTGAATTTGGCTTTTCTTTGTGAGTTGTTTTTTTTTTTTTCATCTGGAAGAGTCTCATGGGGGCAGCTGTTGAGAGGCAAAGAAGCTGAATTGGATTTTTGTTCCTGCATGAAGTAGGCTCTGGTTACACAGTCCGAGAGAATAGGATCCTAAATTGGATTTTGCTGCTCACTTGGAATGGGCTCCAGTCGTGTGGGATTATTTGGGATTTAAAGTTAACATATAGGAAATGATTATGAAACCATCACCCCGCCAAGAAGCTGGGGAGCTGCTACATTGACAAATGAGGAGGAATCTCCCAAGTAACACCCAGGCTGTGAACAAAGCATTGCTTGGGATGCTGCAGTGGGAATCAAAGTTTACAGGATAGTTTAAAGTTTACAGGTAGTTATCTCCTTCTGTGATGTGAAACTAGGACCAGCATGGTCAGCTCCTTCCCACTTCTGTCCCTTCCATGCCTTTCCCATCCAGGCTGACCCTCACAGAGGGCTTGAGGAGGCAAAGCAAATCCCTGTGTTCTCTAGTAAAATCAATGATGGATATATTTTATTTTTTTAAAGAATGAAATTTGGGATGCTTAACTGGCTTTGCCTCGTGCCGAGATTTAATGTCTCTGATTTGTTTTCCCCTCCTCTGCCTCCCCCTTGTATTGGCCCCAGAAATGTCAAGACTAATTGCCAGCATTATTTCTTCTCTTGTTTCAGCACTGCCCACTGGAGCACTGGGAAACTGGGTGGTGTGTGCCAGCATCACCACCTGGTGCTGGTGTGGGCAGCCCCTGCTCTGGGGCAGCCTTATTTGGGGAGTGCTCCTGCAAGCTGCTTAGCCAGAGACCACGGCTGAGAGCTGGGGCATTGATCAGATCCTACAGCTCTTTTTCGGTAGGCATAATAGAAGTGGAGCTGTGGGAGCTGATTTGGTAAAAGTGGGGTTTGGAGCCTATCAGCAGATAGGATTTTGGGGTTCAATGGGGTTTGAGGCTCCCTAGGTCCCTGAAGAGGGATCCTGCTCTGGGGGACCAGCACCACGACTGGTTTTAGGGGGATCCTGGTGGGATGGGGAGCAGGGCTGGATGCCAGCAGATGGCACTCCTGATTGTACTGCAGGCTCTTGCTTTGCAGAAGCTGCTCTGAAATGGCTTCCCTGGCTTCTGTGGGCTGGGCTGACTGCTGTGGCCCAGGACACTCTTCTGTCCCTGCCCTCCATCCTCCCCACTGCCTGCAGCCCCTGTGCCCCACACCTCTCACTCCTCATCCAGGTCCTTTCCCAGGCTCTGACTTGCTCTCCTGGGGTGGTGGGTGCAAGGACATGAGGCCAGAGGTCCCCTCCTTCCAGAGGGGGCTGCTCAGGGACTCCAGCCCCAGGTTTTGTGGCTCAGGTTGGAAAGGGGGAGTGTCATGGGAAGGAAGACTGGGAGCAGAATCAAGCACAGGCTCTTTATTTTTCTGTCCCTTGGGTGGTAGGCTTTCACCTCTGCCTCAAATTACAAGTCATGTCACATCTTGGGAGGCTTGAAATTGTGTTTCTCAGCAATGTTCCCAAAGAGATTAGAAGCACTGAGATGGCTGAAATACCCTCTGAGCCTGCAGCAGAACAAGCCACTGAACACAGAGGGGAATAGGGAAGGAGCTGCAGCATCCTCACCAGGGTGGAGAGGAGGGTGGGGGCAGCTCAGCTTTGGCCCTTCCCACACCCCTCCTGGCTGGGGATTGTTTTTTCAGTGCTGGTTCATACTGGTGCCAGTGGGATGTGGGAAGAGGTGGGGTAGCCACCTTCTCTCTGGTATGGGATGGAGAAGCCCAAGCACCATCCAAAATAACATGAGGTGTCTTTAACCTGTGGGGCACAGGGTGCTGCTCCCCAAAGTTACAGATGAAAAGTGGGGAGCTCTGATTTATGGGAATTAAGAAGGACCAAGCAGCCAGGCTGCAGCTGACCCTGAGCATGGAAGGGATGAGCCCAGGGCTGATCTAGAGGAGGTAGAGATCCAAAACTTCCTGATAGCAGGCAGAAGCTGCCTGCTTTTCTGAAGCTTGTCTGCTTATTCCCAAAATTGCCCAGCTCCAGTTCTTAGTGTCCTCTTCTTGCTTCTGGAGCCCTTGCAATGGGATGCAGTTTCAGAGAGCTGTGTTGGCTGCGGGGTCACATCCTGGTCCTCGCCACCCCCTCCCTCCCATCCTCATCCCTGCTCCTGGAACTGTGCAGAGCTGTCTGAGGTGTCACTGAAGTGAATTGGTCCCTAGGTGCTGCTTTGAGGGCTTGGCTGACGGAGTGATTGGTGATCAGCCGGCTGAACCAACACATCACACTGCAATTAGAGACCTGGTATGGGAGAGATCCAGTAACAGAGCTGGTCACAAATATTGGAGGAGCCGTTAAAGATGAGAATCGTTATCTCCCAGGCAATCCAACACAGCTCAAGAGGACATTAGTGTCAGAGCAGCACATAGGGGTGATGAATGCCTCCATAGGTGTGGGTCTCGTGGTATGGAGTGGACAGAAGGATGAGCTGGATGACAAACACGTCCACAGACGTGGTCATCATCCCAATTAGAAACTAGGAAGAACTGCAAGGTGTGAGGAATAGGAATGGATGGAAAGGGTATCAATGGAGTGGGACAAACTGGGGTCTGCTGCGAGGAGAGGGGACCTCCAGTGCTGAAAAGCCAGAGAATTGGTGAAGGAGGAGCTGGGATTGGAGGAGGAGCTTGAATGGTTGGGTCTGTTTGGTGAAGATCTGCTTCCTGTTGGAATTCACTGCTCTGGACTTCGTTGGCTAATTACATTGCCATGTTCTTCATGACTTGTGAGACTCAGCTAGAGCCTTGCCTCTGAGGTCAACAAAACTAGTTGAATTCAATGTCTATTGAGAGTATTTATGTGGCTATTTTCAGAGTGGGCTTTTTCCATACCTCTGGAAAAATGGAAACTGAAAGGGAATTGGCTGCTTCTCTGAGGCTGGTGGGACCTGCTGCTCCAGTCCTGGCTGCAGGTGGGGGGAAGATGGTCTCTCAGTACATGTGGTGGAAGAGGTGCAGGGCAGCAGGATGCTGGGGGTCTTTAAATCTTCCTGCTCTGGTGAGAGAACCTCAAACCCATTTTTATCCGGCTGTGCAGCTTTCTCTCTGCAATAACAATGTGCTCAGCGTGCAGAGGGAAATTAATACAGAGCCACATTTACCTTGGGAATCTTTGAGCAAGTTTTTAAATGAATATTCATTGGAATTTTCATGCTCTTATGTCTTGCTTGGCCCATCGTGGCCATAACTGGGCAGCTGGGTCACCTCTTTCCGGGACATCATTTGCCATGTCAGAAATGCTAGAAACATCCCAAAAGGCTATATCCACCACTCGGTTTCTATGCAGCCCGTGAAGTTGTGGATATGATGCAAATTCTGATGTTGACATTTGTGCTGTGAGAGAAGAGGAGCTGTGCCTGTGGTGCAGCCTCCTGCCTCCCATCACGGCAGGTGGATGGAGGAGAGGGAGTTTGCAGCCCTGGAAGGGAAGGTGTCCAGCATCCAGGAGCCAGGTCAGAGCTGCGGGATACGTGTAGACTCTGCAATCGTAATGAAAGTATGTGAGCTGACCTGTGGCCAATTCCATAGAGAGCTCTCAGTGCTGCAGCTAAATGAGTTAGTGGCAGATTCAGGCAAGACTAAAATTAAACCAGGTCAGGTATAGGGGTAGTATCGTGGAGTCGGGAGCCAGGGTTTCAAAGGATGCTCACTCTGAGAGAGGGAGAGCAGGAAAAAAACCTTCCTGCGTATGCAAAGGACATTTCTAGAGCTCTAGTCCTTTGATTATAACAGATCTTAGGAGAAACTGTGCTACTCCTTGAAGATGGGGAGGGGAAAAAAGCCATAACTATTCTGAACTTATGGAACTGGAGCTGCTAATCAGTGCAGAATAATGGTCAATTTATTGGATGTGAGACGTTTAATGATGAAATACCAACTGTCTTCCCTAATTCCTGTGACTAATGGAGAAGGACATAGTAAAAAAAGTGCTGGAAGACTTGCCAAGGTGGGGCAGTGGGTGTTTATACAAGGACAAGGAGAAAGCATGAACCAGGGGCTGACAGGTCCAGGATGGAATGGGGCTTCCAGGCTGTATTTCAGGGGAGGGGAATAAAAATACATCTGTGGATACACCCGTTAACCAGCCAGGGGAGCTGGGGCTGTTGGAGAGGAGCATTGGCCGCTCATGCAGAGGCTGCAGCACCTTAGAGTGCTGGTGGAGTGACCCTGCTGATGTCCCCTTCCTTATCCCCTCTGTCCTGGCTGCAGGGACCCTGTCTTGGACTCTGGGTGGCGAGTAGGGCACAGTGTGCCAGTTTGCTGGGGATGGCTTGGATGGCTCTGGGGGGTTGTGCTGGGCAAAGCCCCCGAGCCCCCCGAGCCACTGGACAGAAGAGGTGTGACAACTGGAGTCTGCTTCACTCCTGGAGCTGCACGTGCCTCCGCCAGTGCAGTAGCAGAGCCCGTAGCTAGATGCCACTCAGTACCAAGGTGTCGCTATTTTTTACAAACTAGAAGAACATTCCCTAATGTGCCTTGGAACATTATCGTAAATAATTAAATCTGAACTGCAGTTGTCACAGTAAATGAACAAAAGATTGTTCCACTTCCCATGTGCAAAGTACAAATCACAGACTTTTAGTCTCCCTCAATTTTTACTGCCAATTTAAGGAAACTGGCAAAGAACCGATATAAAGTCTCCAGGTTGGGAGCGAATCCAAAATCCCTCCTAAAAAGTCGGCATTTGGGCAGATCGAATCCGTTTCTCTCTCTGCAAGGGCTGAAGAGGTTGGGAAGCTTGTTGTGGTGACTCAGATCACAGAATCCCAGAATGGCTCAGATTAGAAAGGACCTTAGAGATCACTCAGTTCCAAGCCCCCTGCCATGGGCTGGGGGGGTTCCACTAGACCAGGGTGCTCAGGTTTTCAGGGATTTGCAAGTCCTACCTTAAAAGTAAAGCTCAAATCCCTCCCTGACTGAAGAAACACTTCCATGTGTGCTTAAGTCTAAGGGATGTAATAGGGCACAATTACGTGTTATTTATGTAACTAAGGTTTTGTTTAGCTCTTGGTCCATCCCACTGGTCTGCTCCTAAATCAGCTGCTATGGAGCCAAGCAGACAACTGATGTTACCAAAGAGTGGGATCAACAGCTTGGCATGGCCAGGACTTAAGGTGAGCAAAATACAGCCTGTGCCTGGGAAAGATGGCTCCTGTATATCACAGGGACCTCTGAGGTCACTCAGGCTGAGCTTTGGAGAGCATCTCCTTCCCCTTCCCTTGATTTAAGGCTGTTGGTGTTGAGGACACAATGGTTTGATGATGGATCCTACTGCCTGTGATACCTGTCTGAGGTATGTCTCGCCTCCCTAGATCTTTCTGGATGGGTCTTAATTCAGTATGGAGTGACACTGTAGGTGTCAACAAGGCTGGGTGCTGGCTCAGATGGGATCCCCAGGCTGGCCCTGCACACACCACAGGCCTCCAGCAAGGGAGAGTGAATGGCAGAATAATCACCTTACTCTGCTCCATCCCGGGTTTATGATGCAAAACGTTTTAAAAGGGCGAATAATTAAGTGCCGCTCGTAAAAGAGTTGCTTGGCAATGCTGCCAGACTCCTCCGGCTCCAGGATCTGGAATCCAGATGGGGCTGTGCCAGGAGCTCAGACCCATCTTCTGCTGGGCTTATCCCATGGACAGAGGGGGGGATGAACATCTCTGACAAGCAACAGAGACTTTCCATTTGCGGAATGTGTCCCCACTGGTGAATCCATTTGCAGACTGTCCGGTACAGGGGGTGTTTCTCTTGGCAAGACCCAGCCACGGTAAATAATCTAGAAATTGTGCCTGATGGATGTTTGCTCAGTGCCAGCCTGTCTCCTGAGAGTTATATAATTCCCTTTCCCACAGCTCAGCTGTAAATCCGAAGTGATTCATGGCGGGTCCCCACACCAAGGGCTTTTACAGCCCTGCCACCCCTGGGCAGGCAAGGACAGAGCGGAGGGCAAGGGGTGGCTGGTGCCAAGCCAGGAGGATGGTGCTTGCCCAGGCATCGTGTCTCCAGGTGCTGAAGCTCTTGAGCAGGGTGGGCAGGGATGTGGGGACAGAGCAGGGTGTCTCTGAGTGGCATCAGGTGTCCCATGAGGATGGGACGGTCTGGTCCTCTTCCTCTGGCTGACAGCAGCCTCTGTTTCTTGTTCCTGGCACTGTGATGTGAGTGAGCCAACCTCTGTAGCTCTGAAAGTCCAAGAGTAGGGGGAAGCCAAATTACTGATGTATTTTTGGAGGGAGCAATCCCTTATTCTGCTGTTTAAGCTCCTGCCTGGCCATAAACCTGACTGAGGTGGTGGGAGGCCCATGGGATTTACAGTATAGGGGATTCCCCTGGGCATCAGGCTGGCCCCTGCCTGCTCTGGAATTGCTGAATGTTGCTGTGGCACCCCAGGGATTGGGGAATGAAGAAGCAACTCTGCAAATATTCCTGTTGCAATTTGTTCAGTGCTCAGGGGTGATATCCCATCTGCAATATTAGGACATGTGTAAGAGTATATCCATATCCCCCCACACTTAAATCAGATGGACCCTGTGGTGGAGGGAGCTGATAAATTCCCCAGGCGGTTACAAAGGCAGGGAAATTTAATTAATTCTTATCTCTGAGAGGAAGCGAGCAGTAGGCAGGGAAAGGGATCTTTTTGGCCTCTTTTCCCTGCTGAGGAGCTGGAGGGCAGGGGAGCCTGTGGGACTCTGCCCAGCACTGTGGCCCTGCATCCCCATCCTGGTGCCTGTGCATGAGAGTCTGCTGGGAGGAGAGGAAACAGAAACCTGCCAGCCTGCTGCTCAGGGGCTTGATCCATCAAAATCCAGGCACCTAAACATATCAAAACACTGGGACAGTGTAAATAGCTATTTCCAGGTGCTGGAAATATGTCTAAATAAAACCTACTTGGCTCAATTGCTTATCCCAGACAATAAACACCTGTAAACTGTGAGGTGTCTGTGACGCTGCTGGAGCACATCCATTCCTGCTTGGAAAAATATTTTGGAGTGGTGTTTATTTCTGATGGTTGGCTCTGGGGCTGGGAAAGCACAGCAGGGCTGGATGCTGCTTTGAGGGGCAGATGGGGTGCCAAGAGCATGGGGCAGGGCACTGGTAGTTTTGGGGAAGGGGGGGGGTATGTGCTGTCGGTGGGATGGAGACCCACTAAAGTGTCCTGTTGCCAGCATCTTCTGCAGCTGGTCCAAAAGCTTCAAAGCAGCCTGAGGCATGAGGTTTTGAACAGAGCCGGTGTCAGGGGTGGTGTGCTGCAAGGGGAGAGCTGCTATGAGCACCCCAGCCTCCCACCAGCTGCTCACTTGCCCCAGGGGAACCCCCCTTTACCTGTGGCATTCTGAGGATGGTGGAAGCAGGTCCCAAGGAGAAATGCCAGCCATGCTGAAGCTGTGGTGCTCTGCTCTGGGCAGGAGAAGAAGGTCCCTGCCCTGTGCAGGGTGTTCAGACTCCATCCACCTTCACCACCACTGATCAATTCCTCATTTTTTTAATGTTCCTGTCCTCCCAAAAAGCTTTGTTTTCTTTTTTCTCCTCCTTTTCTGTCACTGGCCATTGCATTTTCATCTTATTCTGCTGATAGTTCATTTTCATTTGACATATTAATCTCTGCTTCTTTCTGTAAAGATAACTCATCCTTGCATGATGGCAGGAGTGCATAACCAGCGCCATGCCGGGAATATTTTACTCCCTTTGAAAAGACGATGGAATAACAAGTAACCAGAGTTGAGCTGGTATCACCCATCCATTTTAAGAAGGCAGAGGTCCCTGGCAAGAGACCTGCTGTAAGAGCTTTGCAGGTGGGTGAGATTTGAAGCAGGAGCTGAGGGTCACGATGCCAAATTGGGGCTGGATGCTGGGCCCCCCTGCCATCCATACAAACACTGGAATATTGGGATAATGGCACTGGGTTCATTTATTTGCTGCCGTTTATCAGGCTTGTGGCTGGCTGGCAGCTTTAATGCTGTTTATATAAGGAATGGCAGCAGTGTACAAGAACAATTATTCCTACCAATGTGCCCTGGGGAGGAAACTGTGCTGATTTCACCACCCCACCCCTGGCAGCGGGGACATGGGAGGTACCTCACAGGGTGGCAAATGTCACTGAGAGGAAGATTTTACAGCAAATGCTGCCTGGCTTCCCCCGAACCCTTCTGCTGAAACCGCACAGCTCTGGGGATTCTCCTGGTGCTGTTCCCTTAAACACTTAAAAGGACTCCATCTGGTTTTAATTATTCAAATGAGCTGACAGGGTAATCAATATAAATGGTTAAATGTGGCCAGGACTAGTGTCAGCTCTGCTGCAGCACCCATAAAAGCTCTGGACAGGGGGGATTAGCTGCTGGAGATCCCTTTGCCCGTGGGGATGGGTGACACTGCAGCCTGGGCTGAGGGGTCACAGGGAGAGTGTGTGCCCACAGTCATCCTGTCAGATGCAGGATTTAAAACCATAACCTGCGGTACTTCTGGCTCTGGCTGCTTTTTTATTGCTAATATACTGCTAATTGCACTCTGCTGTGCGGTAATACTAATAAAGTGAGATTTAGAAAGCAGGAGGCTGGAGAGAGTAAATCAAGGGCATGGCACAGCCTCAGCTCTCTGCATCACAATTACCCACAGCTCCCTGGCACTGGGGAGGGGTGAGGGACCCCACCACCAGGACCTGCATCTGGGGTCCCCAGGGCACCCCGAGCTGCCAGGGTAGAGGGGTTTTGTGAGAGCCACATCCTGTGGTGGGAAACCAAACTTCTCTCTGGTGCTGGAGGAGCTGTGTCCTCCCCAGCATCAAAGTTTCTCCTGACCCCTTTCTGCTCTTGGAGCTGTGGCCGTGCTGCTTTTTTGTTGTGTTGCCATGGTAACAGTGCCTGCATCCATCCATGGTCTTGCCTGTATCTCTCCCTGCATCTCGCTCTGGTGCTGCCTATGTCTGTCCCTGGTCCTGCCTGCCTGGATCGTAGCCTGGTCCTGCCATACCCATCCCTGGTCCTGCCTGCATCCTGCCTTGATACTGCCCTCATCCTTCCTGCGTCTCTCTCGTCGTGGTCCTTCCTGTCTCCATCCTGCCCTAATCCTAGCCTGGTCCTGGCTATGTCCTGCTTCCATCCACCCCTGGTCCTGCCTGCCTCCCTGCCTGGTCCTGCAGCTGGTGAGTGCCACCAGCCTCCTCTCTTGGGTTTTGAAGGGGGCTCTCCCATCTGTCTAACGCTGGACAAAACATTATTAACAGATGAAAAGAGGGAGGAGGTGGGCATTGCCGGGCTAGTCAATCTGTCTCTGCCGGTCCCTTATTGCAGCTGCCGGTGCTCGTGCCTCGGAGGTGTTGTGCTTCATCAAGCCGGCGCCTGCCTCGGAGTGGGGTCAGGCAGAGACAACCACTGTAATGAGAAGAGCTGAAACTGCTGCGTGTAGCAGGAGGGGAGTGACATCCCTGTACCCACCACCAGCCAGCCACAGGTTTTCTAGGCTTGTGTGGCCCAGAGCGATGATGGGAGAGAGGAGGCAAGGCTGTTCCTGCTCCCCCTCCTCCCAAACCCTCATTTTCGCCTCATGTTATGGCGTGGAAATGTTTGACTTTACAGCCTTAGTTTATATTGCTGGGAAGTAACTTAACCATGCTAAGTGTTGAAGCTGCATTTCTTTTTGATGATTTCAGAGATTTATTAAGTTCTCCCAGGGAGAAGGAAGGAAAGAAAAAAACCCCAAACCATGCCAGCAAATAAGATTCAGTGGTAAGCCCAGTGAGTAAACCCAGAATATATGTGCAGTGTTTAGAGATTTTGCTGGAGCGTTTGCTTGCTGCTGGCTTCTGTCGACAGTAGGATGCAGGAGCATCCAAGATGCTCAGCCTTATCCTTGGCCATAGAAACTTTGGTGCCTGGGAATGCTGTTTTCAGGGTTTCCCCTTTATTTTGTGGGTCAGATACAGCAGCTGAACACAGGCTAATTGAAGGTTTGCTGTTTGCTAACAGCTGGAACACTGGAAGTGCTCATCCAAACCACTCAGCTTAAATTAAAACATAGTAAGTGCTTCCTGAGCAGGAATCTAGAGCAGTTCCTGGGCAGTCTCTGAACATGAGAGATGGGTCCAGTTCACCGCACAAGTTAGTTGCAATTAATTAATGAACTGGTTCTATTAATTTACTCCCAAATCCAATCACTGGGGGATGAGGTCACAGCTGGCAGAGAAGTACCAGCAGATTGTGGAGTTTTCTGCAAAATAAATTAACAGCATTTAATTTCAAGAGTTCAGGAAAAAAAAATGTGTTAAGAAGTGATAGGGCCTGGAAATCAGATGGGGCTGGAGACAGGAGGGGCATGGCCAGCTGTGAGGTGGGTGAGAGGCAGAGCCAGGCTTCTATCCAAGGGTATTTATGTCCCTGCTCCATCAACCTGCTGCTCCCAGGACTGATCCACACACGTACAGAGGAGAAAGTCCTGGGGGAACCTAGTCTAAATTACTGTCTACCCCAAATAGATGTGATTCCAAGCAATTTCCTGAAGTGTGGGATTATTACAGGTAGGTTATGTATTGATTTTGAAGGCTTTCAGGTGAGCAGAAATATTCTTCCCTCATCCCAGAAAAGCTGAGGGGTTGGGGTTGGGTTTTTTTGCCTTTTTTTAATTTTGTTTTGTTTTTAAAGAAGAGGGAAATGCACCATAATAATGGAGAAGTGAGGCACGAGAAGGCAGCGATGGGTCCAAGGTTTCCAAAAGACTTCTAGCCCCCAAATTATCTTCAAAGAGAGGTGAAAAGCAATGAATTGTGGTTCCCAAGATCCCACAGATGTTTTCCTTGCTTCCTTTCCCCCCCACATCCAGCATCCTTCCCACTTGAGCAGGTGGGTGCTTACCAAGGGGAGTGCGGAGATAAATCCCTGTTAATCTCTGCTCACTGTACGTGAAGGCTAATGGTTCTGAAGGTTGTTTGCTCACCTGTTTGATGAACTGATGGAAAATGAAGTCATATTCCTTTTCCTGTCTCTGCTCTAACAGAGGCCAAGCTCCTGTGTTTGGGTGTGTGATGTTGCAGGGAGTGGTGGGGAGATGGACTGGTGTAATTATTCACATCATACCAGCAATCCACCTGCCCTGGGAAATGGTCTTCCAGATGTAGCTGCAAAAAAATTCAGCTTTCCTCATTAAAAACTAGCCATTTATGGGACCTGGGCTGCCCAGATCCTCCCCAGTGCTGCTGGAAAGGGGTTCCTTAACATGTAACCCGTCCCTTTTTCTCCCCCACACACTGGATTCAGGGAACAGGCTTTCTCTCCCACTTTGCAGCCATCACCTTCTGTATTTGCAGGGACAGTTTTGCCCTTGACAATCTCTTCTCTGGGTTAAGCAACTCAAATTCATTCAACCTTTTGTATTTCCCAGATCTCCTGGACTGACTTCGCTGAATTTATTAGCGGGCTCTTAGGCCAGGAGGAGGGAAGGTCCTGCCTGAACCCCAGGCTCATGACTGGAGGTGAGTATTCCTCCCCTGTCTTGATGCCTTGGGGCCCTTTGGGAGGTGCAGAGGATGTTTCCAGCAGTTCTGGGGGCTTTTTTGCCTCTGCCTCTTTCACAGAAGGCTGGCAGCACCACTGGCAACTGAGGAATCAGCTCTCAGCACCTTTATCTAAGCCCATCGATTTGGCTTTTCCTGAATGCAGTCCTGCAAGAGCGGCTCAGTGCTTCTCCCTCCATGTATATATTTAGGTATTTTCCCATATCCAATTAATCCAGCCGCTGCCTCGATCCATCCTGCCTTTCATCCTGCTGCAATAAAGCATCTTTTGTTAGCAGCTCGCCGCTGGCCATGTTTCTCTGTCAGGCTTGTGTAAAACACCCTCAGAACCTGTGAGACAGGGACGCTCACTACCCTCTTCTGCAAACTTTGGCGCCGGTGAGGGGAAGGGAAGAGGTTCATTTTATCCTGAGCCTGAGCCCCCTGGATGAGAGGCAGCTGGAGGGAAGGAGAGCTAAAGCATTGCTATGATTAGTAACCCCAGGAATTGTGAGAGAGCTCACCAGAGCATCAAATCAGTTTTTTTCATCACTGGACACTGTATTACTGTTCCTGCATCTCAGCTTGGCCACCCAAACTGGGCCTGAGGGAATCTGCACCTTTTCCCCCCTTTCCCCATCAAAAACCCCTTGAAGTAATGGAATTTTTTCCCACTGATGATGTGTTTTATTTCCATTCTCTCCTCTCCTTTCCCCTGCCAGCCCAGGGATAATGAATCCAGACTGGCTGGAGGGTTCAGGTTCCTCCAGGGAAGGAGATGACTCTGTAGGGTTCATCCTGCTCCTGATGGGGCTGGGGCTGTCCTGCTAGTATGATCTCATTCCCAAGGGCTTAGGGAAATGGGATTTGGAGATACAGTTCTTACCTGGCTCCTCGTTCCCTTGGCCAGCAGCACAGAGGTGTTTTTTTGGGAAAGGTGCAATTGGGATTGCAGTCATTGGGCTGGGCATCACCTTAACTCTGCCCCATTTGAGGTGTGTTGTACAAAGCAGGGACATTACAGGACATTTGGAGATGGGATATCTTCTCCAAAGCCCTGAGGGATGCAATCCTCTTTGCCCCTTTCCCAGCAGAGGCTTGTGAGCAGGTCATTGCCATCCCTCTTCTTTCCCTGCTGATGAATGCTTTGCTGTTCCAAGTTTAGCATCAGTGGGTCTGTCAGAAAAATTAATTTTTTAATTAAAAACATTTTTTTTTTCGGTGGTGCTTTAATGTCTGGATCTGGAGTAATTATTAGTAGCTCCAGGGAGACTGTGCTTTAGAAAAATTGTTGGTGCTACTGCAAAGGAATTTATCTGATTAACGTCAGCCTTCACACGTGGCTGTTGGGGGGGGTGGATGACGGTGGGAATCCTGCTGCTCTCAAGCAAAATGATTAATCATGGAAAACAAGGCAGGGTTCAGCAAGCGCTGATTTTCCACCTCTGAGGTGGATTGGGAGAGGAGGAAAAGCTGGGAACCATCAGTATGGAGCTCCCTTGCCATCCCCTTCCCCTGCACGTGGGTCCCGGGATGTGGCTTGAGTGATTGGAAAGGTGAGGAGTGATGGCTTTGTCCCCTGCTGGAATAAAGAGGAGGGAAACACCCAAAGAGGGCATGAGCAAAGCACTGGATATTCTTGCCCCCATCCTGGGTGGGAGTGGAGGGGCTGCTGCCACCCCTGAGGCTGGGCTTGCTGAGCAATACCCCCAGTCAGTCCCTGCCCCTAAAACTCACACGGGGGTTTAGGTTTCCCATGGCCAAATCCCTCTCTCAGCCAACTGCTCCCTAAAGGAACCAGCTTTCCTCTCAGGTCTTCCTTCCCAGCTCCTTATTAGAGGCTTATTCCCGTCCTGTAGTGTAAAATTCCTGGCTCTGGAGATTTTTGCTGGTTTAATCCCTGTAGCCCTGGCAGTGCTGGCTGGTCCAGTTATGGATTCTCCTGGCTGAGGGAGATTAATTGGAGAAAGTGGAGTGAAGGCACTTGTTTCCTCATACCTCCCACTTCTGCAAGTACTTTCTGGTGACAGGGTCCTCAGGATGGAGGGAGGGATGGATGGAAGGACAGAACAACAGAAGGGATGGATGGATGCAGCAGGAGCTTCTGGGCAGGAGGTCCAGAAGCAGGAGGGGCCAACTCATGCACTGCTCAGGACCCCCTTCCCCTTGCTGCACCCTTTTGCTGAATTTCATAATAACATTATCATGTGCTTCCCTGATGGGTTCTGCAGGCTTCAGGCAGATCCTACCCTTTGTGCCCAATTAACAGGCTGTGCCCTGGAGAGTGGGAGGCAATATATATATTTTCCATGTAGTAATGGGACTTTTTTATTTCCTTTTTTTTTTATTTTTTGGCTGTGGTGCTGTCATTATAATCTTGATTTGTCATCCAGGTGTCAGGAACAGCTGGGTGGCAGAAAAAATGGCAACTTTAATTCGTTTTGCAGGCAGGGGAGCGGGGGGAAGAGTTTCCTCCAGGCTTTTTTACCCCCACTCCCCCCAACCTTCCCTCTGTGATGCTCCATGTTCCACCCTGACAGGAACATTTATAAACTGCCACTGTGGGGCGTATTATTAACAGCTCCATTCCTTAAAGATGCAATTAATTATTCACCTGCCTCCAAATCAGTTTAAGCACCTTCTAAGCTGCAGTGTAAATAAACCTTCCCAACTTGCCTCTCTTCTTTTTTGCACGTGTATTCCTGGTATTCATAAAGCTGAGCTATTTAAATTGAGCCAAACCAGCAGCTATTGTAAATTACTGCAGCTCCATTGGCTTCCCAAGCTCTCCGCTGAGTTACACCAGCCAGGATTTTAACTCATCCTTGTGGGGTTGGCAAATGTCGCTATTTTCTCATTTGCCATGTTTTTAGGCTATTTTTGCCTTGCTGCTAAATCCCTCCTGTTTTGTTGTGCCTCTCCCCCTTTAGCCCAGTCTCTCTTTTACCTGTTTGCTGTTTAATAAATCATCCCCTAAATGATCCCCTGACTTGAACATCAGCTACAACGCCTTGTGGAGGTTTATTTATATTTTTTTTCTTCCCTTTTAGGAAAGATGTTGATTAGGTCTCAGCTGATGGCTGCTTTTGAAGGAGAAAATGTCGACTGTTCTCCAGGGGGGTCTGTGAGAAAAAGGATTGTTTACTGTGGTTAAGTTTCTGGGCTGAAATTTAGGTTTGGTAAGTGGTAGATATTTGGGGAGAAAACATTTTAAGAAGAGGTTTGGACTTCTTTTTCTCTAAGGGTAAGCTGAGACCTGCAGTGGATTTTAATGGGAATGGATGGGGCAGAGCTCCTGAAATACCTTGTCATGACCAGCCAGAAACGCTGAGCACCCAGGGCTGAGGGTACAATGGAGTGAGCAGGAACGGCTGGAGGATGCTCACCTCCATAAACAGTCTCTACAAAGAAAAAAAAGTAATTAAAAATAATGTTAAATGGATAAAAATCCCCTTTTCTGTTGCAGAGTCCGTCTCCAGCATGAACACAGAGGCTGCCTCCTGCACTTCAAGAGGCTGTGGCCAAATCTTTGCATAGATTAGTCGTTAACAATGGAGTTAATAATGATAATGGCACAAATGTCCTGTGCCTGCATGAGCTACACTTAGGAAAATCTGCCAGCACCAGGTAATCACCATGTTTCATACTGTCAATGAGATCAATCATGTCGAGAGCTCATTCATCAGTCAGCTGTGCCGGGGGCTTAGCAGGCAGGGGGGAGTGCAGGCAGCTCACAGAGCCCCAGAAACCAATTCTTGGGGGAAAAGGGGTGGTCCCCCAGGATTGGAGTGGAGGTGTCAAAGCCCTGGTGGGCTCCAAACCCAGCTGGGTGCCAGGCAAAGCCTCTGCTCCCTTCTCCTCTCAAGGATGCTCTCACCGATGTTCCCCTCTCTGTGGTGGCTGGGGCTGTCAGGGCTTCCTCTGCTGGAGACAGATTGTTTGTTGCTGTTTCTCCATCTGGCTGGAATCACGTCTGTCTTCCACTGTGTTGTTTGTTGCCCGACTGCCACGTGTAAGCCATCTTTTCTCCTGTGCTTCCTACCAAGGAGATGTCCTCTGCCCCAGCACTGACCTCAGGTCCCACTTCCCCACGTGGGATCCCAGTCCACTAGTGCTGGAAACCCTGCCCCAAGGGGCTTTCTGCTCTGAAAAATAGGACCTTGCCTCAAAAATCATCCCTAAACCTGTAGTCCTGGCAATAAGGAGCCAGCAGACAGGGAATGGGCAGCTGTCCCAAAGCAGCTTTGCTCCAACAATCAGCGGGAGGTGATGGAGAGCCTGTCCCCATCTGTGGCGAGGCCAGACCCTGCCTGAGGGCAGTCAGCCAAGCACAGCCTTGCAGAAGGGATAAGAATAGGCTGCCAACAGCATGTTATGGGCAGCTTGGGGTTCACAAACCCTGCTGGACAATCCTTTATGGCTGGTGTGTTGGCGAGGGGGAGACACCAGTCCTCCAGCCTCCCAGCTCCTCTCAACACCAAACCCTGTGGGAGCAAGGCACCCCGGTGAGCTGTGGTTCTGGGGCGGGCAGTCCCCACCCTGCCCATCTCATGCCTCTGCATCCTCCTTGGTAACTGATAGGTGAGCAGACTGGGAGCTGGGAAAGGACTCCAGGTGCTGCCAGCTTGGAGCTGCCATGGCTGGCGAGGCTGTCACTCCTGGTCTGCATGAATCAGGCAACCAAAGGCACGGGGACATGGAGGGGACACAGCCCTACCTGTCACTCCGCTGGCCTCTCCATCCAGCACCAAACCACCCTTCCTCTGCCAGCTCTGCCTGCATGGATCTGCTGGGCTCCATCCTCTGTGCTAGGTGGGGATGCAGCCTGGGGCCCCCCTTAGCCAAGGGGGTGTTCAGCTTGCTGCCAGAGCAGGTTTTGGGGCAAAAGATTGTACCCCTTATTCTGGGTCTCACACTGAAAAGGGAGCAAACCATCCTACCTATCTCACCATTGTGCCAGGTAAGGAGAACTGAGAAACCCCCCACAGGCACTGGTGATACCCACCTGCAGACAGCCAAGAGGGTGGCCCAAAGGACTTGGCACTCAATTTTAACTCCATTACCTGCATGGAGGCTTTGCTTGTGCAACACTTTTATAATTCCTGGGACAGGTATTATTGCAGAGCACAACCTGTGACCCCAGGCTCACAGTGTCCTCTCCAGAGGCTGACCTGAACTTTCTCAGAAGCTGTAAACCTTCCTTGCAGTGCCGTGGCCAGCATCCTCACCTTCCACAGTGTGGTACCCAGCTACCTCAGCACCTCTGCCAAGGATGCTGCAGATGTTGTCCAGCAGGTAACAGCACCTCTCTCCTCATGGCTGTACCAGGAGGGGATACAGGGCTGATAGTGGGGCAAACCCCAGGAGCCCCTCATTTGGCTCTCCCCTCCCTTCTCCCAGTCCTGCCTGGCCCATTCCCCTCTTTCTCACAGCAGCAACCCTTTCTTCTTTACCTCTCTTCCTTTTCCCCACTTCTGGAAGGCTGCTTGATTGCCAGGCTCCCTTCATTAGCATGATACCTCCTGGAAAATTGGTAAACAGAGGCGTATGAATGAGGTGTTGATTGCAATCAGCAGGGGAGGAGGGGGGCTGAGAGTGCTGGAGAGGCCAAGGATGCTTCTCAATCACCCAGTGGTCCAGGTCGGCTGCTGGAGAGGATCCACTCCCCAGCACGAGCTGCCTGGGTTGGCCACCCCTCATGGCTCTCCAGCAGCCACCTGAGCATCCCTCTGCAGAAGAGTGCTGCATGCTCACACCCTTGCCCTTCCCTCTTGGAACTGTGGGATGTGGTCTGGGAGAGCCCATCCTTACTGCTGGGGTGTGTGGGATGGGTACTGCTGGGTTCCAGGACATCCTGTCTCACGGGATGCATTGCTGAGCTGATGGCAGGGTGCAGCAGGGTGAGAGCACCCTGGGGCTCTTGGAAAACGAGCTTAAAGGCATAAGCATGATCCAAATCACGTCCTATTATTAATCTGGACGTGCTGCAATGGAGCTGGTCCCTAGCCAGCTGTTCTCCTGGCACCACTGGAAGTGTCTCAGGGGCAGGCAGAGGTTACAGGGCTGGTATCTGGTATCACAGAGGGGAATTTGCCTAATTTCTGGCCTGTTTCAGGGTGAAATGGCTGAAACCACCTTCCCCAGGCCAGCTCCAGTGCTGAGTTAATGCCACCTGGCTTTGTCAGCACCACAGAGGTGTTTGGCATCTTAGAGGTGACAGCTTGCAGAAGTGATGAGATGTGGGCGCAGGTCGTCCCCCACCACGCTGCAGCATCACCAGGGGGGCAGGGAGTGTGTGGAGCACTCTGTCAGGAGCTCTGTGCAGGAACCTGGATGCACAGTGAAGGTGGGCAGCAGGGGCAATGATGCCCATCACCCAGCTTGACAGTGTCAGATTCACCCTGCTCCCAGCCCTGGGCTGCTGCCAACGTGCTCACCCACGAGTGTCTGTCATTAAGCATCTATTTAGGCATGCAGAAGTTGCCTAATTTTTCAAGGGTGCTGCAAACCCCCAGTGTCCTTGAAGTCAGTTGTTGCTGAAAGTACCTGATACCTCCAAAAATGAGTCATGGGGCACATGCATTTGATGCCCAGTAGAAACAGGTGGGCAAAGGGTCAGCCTGAGTGTGGAATGGATGTTTCTCTATCAGCAAATGGGGTATCAGAGCATATCAGAACCCCACTGGCTGTTGGGAAGCGATGCCCTGGCTGCATGTAGAGGCAGGCTGCAACCCTACATTGCTGGAGTAACCCCAAGAGTGATGGGAAACCCCTTGGGGAAGCGCCTTTCCCTGTGGAACATTCCTGTTGCCACCCAGGTTAAGTCTCTGCTCCCTGTCCACAGCCCTGATGCTGCACAAAGGTGGCCTTTGCTCATGGGAAACAAACTTCCTGCAAAGCCCTGCCTAGAAAAGATAGCAGAAATAGGATGCCAGAGGATTATTCCCCAGCCATGCTCAGCAGGAAACATGACCGCTGAGGATAAAGGCAAGAATTAGAGGAGGACACCTGAACACGGGGGCTTAGGCTGGGAGAAGGATCCCTGCAAAAGGAGGCAAAACACTGGCATTGGTTTTTACTCCCCTGCATCTGTTATTTGACCTTATAAAACTCCATTTATGGAGGTAGTTGTTATTTTTTGTTAAAACTTTTAATCTAAAATCCCATTAGGCTTAGCAGTGTGTTCATTTGTGAGCAGAAGAAAAACAGTTCAGTGTTTGCTCATTCCTGTATCTTCCTCACTTCAAACAGATGTAATAAAGCATTTTCTCTTTCCCTCTTGTTTCCCTTTGTGGTTTGGCTTTTTTTTAGGAGCCTCCGAGGCAGTTCAGCTTGGTTTTGCCCACTCCCAGCACCGCACATCTCTTCCAGCTCTGCTGCTTTCATGTCTGTTGACATGAAATAAAATTTGCAGGATGTCCTCTGAAGCGGGGACTTTTCTTTGCCTGGCTCTTCTGCCGGTGGGGTTAAACCAGCCCATCCAGACCAAATTGTCTGACTTTAGGATAAAATAACATTAAAGATACATCCAGGGCATATTTTTGTGTGTATGCTCATCCCTGCTGGGCAGCAGCAGCCTATGGAGGGACAGACTGGTCCCCACACTCAGAGAGGCAGCACGGTGGCCGTTTACAGAGTTTTTTCTTCACTCTGCTTTCTCTGTCATCTTTATTTCAGGAATTGCTTTAAAACCAGGCTTTGAATAATTCACTGGGAGCATACGGCAGTCCACCCTGACTGCTTCGTCACAGCTTCCCTTGACTTCAATAATTCACTTTCCCATCAGGAGCTGATGTGCTTTCCTTGTACGTGGGTTTGCTGTCGAGCACACCCAGCTCCCAGCCAAAGCTGGTCATGAGGAGAAGTAAAAGGGGATTTAAGGCCGAATGCCTTTGTTTAACACTACATTTCAGGCAGGGCAGAGTGTTCACCAGGCAGCTTTTCCAGCTGTGGGAAAGGCAAGAAGGCGAGCTGAGACTGGTCGTGTCTTGGTGACAGAGATGCTCCTCTTGCTGCCAGCATTGGTGCCAGGTTCCCATGGGAGCAGAGGGCATTGGTCCTTCAGCCCCTTCCTTGATGTGAGGCTTTGGGGCTGCAGCTCCAGTGGGTCAGTATCCACCCCCCAAGAGGCTCCCAAACCCCCAACCACCAGGGATGTGCCCCAGCCCCACCACTCCAACTGTCTGGGAGCTGCACCACACCTCAACCTTCTTAATGAGGTACCTGGGCTTGTGTTTTCCCCTAGAACATCAAGCCAGCATGTGTTAATGACCTGGCGATGGCCAGGAACAGTGAACAGGAGTGGGAATGGCAATAAGCTGTGGGGATTCAGCAGCCTTTCCACCCAGACCCTGCTTATTTGGATAAATTAGGGTTTAATTTAAAGGAAACACCAAGGCTCCTATTGCAGTGTATTGATGGAAGAACGTATGATATGCATGGGGAGATGCTAAAATATATAATGTACAAACTCTATATGACAATGCTTTTTCTGTAGATTTCTTTTCCTGGCATCTCAGGAGCAAGGCTGGTGTATGATGTGCAGCAAGGAATCACAGCTGTGAATAACCAGCAAATTCCTGGGAGAAGAGCTGGGTACCAGATGCCGTGGAACACGTCCTTGCAGTGGTGCAGTCTGAGGCAGGTGATGGTGAAGATGCTCTGGTGCCTGTGTAAGAGCGTGGCATGGGGGAAGGGGCTTAAGCTGATGCTGAGTGTGGTGGATTTAATTTCCTCCCAGTAGCACTTCGAGATTACAAGGCGCTCCAGAAAAACCAGAGAGGGCCTGGGGCGAAATGCAGCCGAGTCAATTGAAGTTAACTTCCCTGGGCACGAGGCCAGGCCCCTCTTTAAAGACTATTTTTCCAGAAAGGCTGCAAAAATGTATTTTCAGTTGCTTTTGATTCAGCTGCCTTGAGCCTGCTCAAGTGAACTGTGTGCAAAAAGAACCCTGAAAGCTTGGGCTTGCAGGAGGGGGTGCAGACTGTGGGGAGCTGGCCTTATATCCCCCCCAAATCTCTTGAAGGAGCCCCATGAGTACTACAGGGGCACTATAGAGTCCCTCAGCCCTTACCTCTTCCAGCATCACTGAGGAAGATAGTGATGAGGAAGGCAGGCTGGAGGAAGGTGGGGGATGCCTCCAGCCTGCAGGGCATGGAAAAGGGTTTGCCATCAGGCAAGGCAAAGCTCCCCCCCTACCCAATGCTGACTGGGGGCAGAGAGACCCCCAGCACTGAGGGACCCATGGCTGGGAAGGGAGGCACCAGGCGAGCTGAGATTTAGGGACTTTAGGGGGCTTGAGGCTTCATGTCCTGGGGCTGATAAGGCAGAACATCCCCTAGCTCCACTGGCAGAGTTTCTCTCCCTTAAGGCTGTGCTTCCCACACTGTGGTGTGGGGCAGGAGAGGTTTTCACAGCTTTTCTCCTCCTTCTCACTTTCCCCAGTCTGCTGCTGCTGCTCTCGATAGCTGCTGCCTCTCTAATTGCATTATAGCTGATGGGGGGAAGGAAACCACCGCTTTGGCTTCAAACAAACGACGCCCTAACCCAACTCATTATCCACCTGACTTGCTCCCCAACCTTCCGTGACACTCCCGTATTTGTCACGCTGTTTCAGCACCGCTAACGAGCAGAGCAGCCGAGGCTGTGGCTCCCCCAGCACTGGACCAGGGCTCCATAAACGAGCTTGTGTCCAGGAGCCCAAGGGGATGCTCTGCCTCTCTGCTGTGTTCATCCGTCTCTTTGCCATCATCCTTTTTATTTGCAGGCGCTTCCTCTGGCCTACTTGCATCCAGTTCATTTTCCTTTTGTTAAATAAAACCTGACTCCAGGCCTTATTTGGCAAATTGATCTGGGAGAAGCTGGGCTGGCTCTTTCTTCTCCTGACAAGCCTTTCAGGATGGGGGAGATGAGATGGAAAGAGAGACAGATGAATAAGATGCAAAAGCAGTGAAGAAAAATAAACAGGAGATAAAGGGGGTGTGGGAGAGAGAAAAAAACGAGGCAGATCCATAGCTGGGATGGGAAGCAGAGGGAAGACAAGGAGAAGACCTGCTAAACCCCAACCAGCCCAACCCCTGTGCATGAAGTGAGGGACTGGGGGGGGCAAACTGGGAACACACTGTTATAATGTGTGTATAATGTGTCCTTTCCCAGCTCTTCCTGGCCATGCCTGCGAGGGGATTGCGGGAGGGGGACCTGCAGTGGTGAAGAAATGGCCATGCTTCCTCACAAGAGCTCCTCTCTCCTCTCCTCCAGTATCCCCTAACAATTTCCCCCCAAGATGCAGGTTGTTCATGGAAGCAGACAAGCTCTTTGGCCTGACTCTGTCTCCAGCTGTCAAATGCTGTAAATATCCGGGAGGTGGTTAAAGCTGGGAAACAGCGGAGATGCTTTAAACACAGCCCAGAGCCAACCCCAATGCTGGTAGGACTCATAAATATCCCCTCTGTGTTCTTGCTCTGTCAGGAGGCAGCAATAAAAGGGAACAAAAGCCAAAGCCATGGTGGGGTGGCTTCAGCACCTCTGGTGCCTCCTTACCCCTTCCAGAGCATGTTGGATAGCAATGAGGAGTAAAACCCAGTTAGCTAGGGGGAGCTGATGGCATGGGGCTGTTCTCTGGCACAGCACTGAGATGCTGAGGTTGGGAGCCGGTACAAGAGGCTCAGTGTGGAAATCATTGTTTTTTCTATTATTTCCCCATTTTCATCTTGCTGAGTAGTACTGAGCATCTGCCTTAAGGCAAGTCACCTGGCCCAGCTCTTGAAACCACCAGCTTCCTTGGCAGCAAATGAAGTCCTAGGCTGAAGGGAGAAAGTGGGGGCTTAAAATTATCCATGCTGGAATCAGGTGAGAGCGAGTGCTGTTATACAGGGCATGAAATGAGAAATAGGTAATCCCCAGCAGGAAGCAAACCTTGGGCATTGCTGGGGAAGCCAGGGAAATGTCCTTCCTTTATCAAGAGGTCACACCACCCCATCAGCCCTAAAAGCACAGGGCCTGTGAGGCAGCAGGACATGCTCAGGGAAGGTGGAAGCCTCATCCGGAGGCAGCACTGGCGGCATAACTCTGTCCCAGTTGTGATTTTTATAATAAGCTGAATTCTCAGCTGGACCCAGCAGAAAATCAATAGTGGGACTTGAGAAAGCAGTCAAAATCCATGGAGCTAAATTGGCCAGCCCGCAGGCAGCTGGGTGGCTTTTTGGGCATTGTGATGTGTGGCTGCACTGAAAGGGGAAAAATAGAACAATTTCAAAAATTCTTTGAAATAATTGCCTAAGATTATTGAATTATCTTAAAATACCAGGGCAAGATGCAGAAGTGGCTTTTTAAAAGTTGGTGGGAGCTGGAGGAGTGAGGGAAGCCACCTTCCCACTGCCAAGGGCATCTGGGGACAGTTAAGGTGGGTTTTTCCCTTTCCCAATTAGATCCAAAGGATGCCTTCCACTCCACCTGCAGAGCCTTATCTGCAGAGCAGCACATCGGCTTTAGCAAAAAGCCTCTCATTCTCCAAAGTCTCTTTAATTCCATCCTTTTAGATCTGCCTTTTCAAGCGCAGCCCCAGCACCATCCATCTGCCCTTTCTATAGAGACGCTGTCCTGAATCGCTTTATTTTTGGCAGCTTTGCCTTCATCTTCTCATTGGCAGGGGAGCAAGGAGAAGATATCCCCCTCCCTGCAGCCGCTGAGGGTGCTGTTGGATTTGGGGCTATTTTGGTCCTCAGTTCCTGTCCCACTGGTGGAAGCAGGACCGACAGACGCTGTTGGGCAGTGGCTGTAGGCACCTCCCAAGGCTGTGAGAGCCTGTCCATGAGTTCCTAACATCATGTGGCTTTTGCTGGTTGTCTGTAGGGACACCTGACTATGCCATGTGCATCCTGCATCCCACCCTACATCCACCCCGTGGTAGCCCAGGCCCGGGCCGGTCTTTGAACATTCCCCACTTGGAGCTGAGAAAGGCATGGGAAGCCTAGCCTGGAGCTTTCCATGCCTATCAACCTCTTCCAAGCTATAGGAAAAAAGATAGATGAAGAAAGCGAGGAAAAATATAAAGAAACAATTTTCTTCTGACATTTTTCTTTTTCAACGTGAGCCCTTCTGGGAGGAGGTCTTTAAAATTAATAATGTTCTTTCTTTTTCCCTCTCTCTTCCCGAGACTCCTGTTTTAAATTAATGAAAAGTCAAATACTATTAAGTTCTGATCATGTGTTTGTGATAATGAAGGGACTGATTTCCAGCCAGTTTACAACTCTGATCCATTTCTCCATCCCCTGCTCTTTTTTAGCTCTGATTAAAACTCTCTCATGGGCTCCCTCTGATTTCCAACATTTGTGGTCCAAGGCTAGGGAAAGCCTTTTCACTGAGCAGATTTGAAGGCTTTTTAGCATTCTGGTATTTTTCTCCCGTGTCTGCTTAGACCAGGGGTGATAGATGCTCTGCCAGGAGCTGGTGGGTGCTCCCAGGGGTCTCACCTGGGGTGCTGCAGGACACAGCTCACGTCAGGGCTGGACCCTGCCACTGGGATGCAGCTTTCAAGGCTAAGCTGGGTATTCCCCTATGGTGACTTTACTGAGACACTGTGAAAAGCAAAAAGAGTCCTCTGATGGCCACAAACTGCCTTGGGAAAGGCCAGACAGGGATCTCCAGGGAAGGGCTTCCCAAATGCCTGAACAGCTAGGAATTGAGGCAGCCCTTGCTTTGCTTGCTTCCCTGACAAGGTCATATAGTGAGGGTTGCACAGGTGGCAGTATGCCTAGAGGGATGATTTAGGGAAGGACAAATGGATGGCCTCACAGCTAGATGGGCCCATCCCCTAACGGATGGGCAACAAGGTGACAAGGTGCTCTTGCCGATGGCTTCATTAATCACCTGTCTGCCTGGGTTCTGCAGCAAACTGGAAGAGCTCAAAGGGTTAATCTGTAATTTAGGACTCAACACCAAAGATACAGTTGTTGGGAGAGAAGAAAGCCCTGTCGAAGGCTTTGGGAAATAATTTGCCTTGGCACTTTCTTATAAGAGTGAATTGATTTTTGCTGGGCTGTGTCAGGCTGAATTATGAATGGGGGAAAATAGGGCTGGTGCTCCTAGAGCTGAAGGTGTGATTAGAGGCATGTGTGGAGGGGGCTTGTGGACTGCCTCCTTGCAGGACTTCCCACGTGAATCCAGGACTACAGTATCATCGTCCTCAGAGTCCTTGGAGAGAGAGGTTTGCTTCAGCCCCAATGCAGAGGTGGCCCCCATATCGATCCCCCCAGAATGGGCCAGGAGAGGCCTTTCCTGAACCATCCAGGACCGTTTCCTCTCCCTGCCCAGCCAGAAGAGCAGAAGATCCTGGTTGCTGAAGGGTGAAGCAAAGCATTACGATCATCCTGGGAGGATGTGGGAGTGTGCAAGAGGTGATCCCATTACCCTGCTCCCAGTCCTGCCCTGCCCACTGCAGTGCTGCTGGGAAGGAACCCTGTCCCCAAGCACTGTTCTTGTCCTTAAAAACTCCTGGTGCTGCCTCACTGCCTGCATCCATCTCCATCAGTAAACGCTGAGTCCGCTGCCCCCCAAGTGCTTTTTGGTGGCCCGCTTGATGCTGCTTTCCAAGGCAAAGGTTCTCCTGCAGGCTGCTGGGAATCGTAGTGCAGTAAAGCCAGCAAGCAGGAGTGGGGACAGAGCCAAGCTCCTGGCTGGCTGCTGGCCTGGCCTGTGTGGCTCCCCTCAGCAGAGCCAGCACCAGACCTTGCTCCCAGCATGCAGAGTCCCCGGGGAGCCTGCATCTGCCTCCAACACCAGTCGCCTCTCCACAGCTCCGAGCATCCTGCCGTGCAGCTTGGCTTTTGTTTGTCAGCTCAAGGGGAAGCACTGGGAAGAGAATGAGGTCTGGGCTTTTTCTTTTTTCCCCTTGCCCTTTTATTTATTATCCTCTATTATGAACCAGATCCAGCTCATCAGTAAGACCCGGGAACAGCAATTCCTGAATAAGAGAGATGCTGTAGAAAAGGCTCGCCCGATCGCAGCCACTTCCCAAACAAAGGGGCTCAAACTACCCACTTCCTTCCCTGCCCCTTTTCCCAGAAAGTCTCCCCCAAAGAACAGCTTGTTCAATAAGCCATCTGCTCCGTCATCGCAATAACCCAGTAATAAGCACCGAGCTCATCCAGCTCGGCACACCTCCCCGGTTCCTGGGAGGATGGAAATGCCCTGCTCCCCAGGGAAACAGGCGGCACGGAGAGGCGGCAGCTATCGCACGGCACATCGAGCACCCTGGGAGGGGGAGATGGGGGCGACCCGTCCCTGTTGCCTCCCGTCGCCGTGGTTTAGCCCTCCCCAGGTAATTGTGCATGGAAATGGATTCCCATTTCTCTGCTCAATCGTCCTGTTTCCTGTCACAGCCGAGCGTTTTGCATGTGCAATTACCCGTTCCCGCACATATCCACGGGCACGCTCAGGTGTCGCCTGCCAGCCTCCGGCGGCCGCTGTGCAGCCACGTCGCGCTGCGTTTGGGCTGTGATAGCAGTCAAGCAGAAGCCATTTTCCATATGAAGCTGCAGGACCTATGGGATAAATAAATGGGTTGGAAAGCCAAGCAGTGTAATGAGTTAATTTAAAACCTGCCTCCTCTTCTTGTATATTAATTTACTTGGCATTATGTTTAATCTTTCATTTACTGGAGTTACATTGATTTCTTTCTCCCCTTCCCCCTCTTGGCAGCTCCCTGGGATGTTCTGCCTTCGGCAGGAGCAGAAGGAAGCAAAGCCAGGGCTGGAGAGTGTGGACCAGACCTGGGCCAAGAGGACCTGCTGGGTCCCACAGGAGCCCAGGGTGGCACCTCACAGGTTTCTGTTCTTGAGGATGCCCAGCAGGCAGGTGTGTACTGAATTCCCTGCGATGGAAGGGAGACCACCAGTGGGTATCCATGCTGCTGTTCCCAGGGTGCTAATTACTTTAACCAACTGGGAGGGTGGCCCGGGTAATTAATCAGCTCTAATCAGGACAATTGGAGCTGACAAGACATCAGGAAGCGGAAGCAAAGGACTGGGTGGAGGAGCTGAATTTTGGCTGGGGATGATCCTGCTGGAGCATCCACCACACTGCTCCTGTCCTCCTGCCAGCAGCCGCAAAGCCTTGGGTGTGAGTGGATGGCACTTCACATGAGCACCTCTCTGAAGGGCACAGGAGGCCAGCACAATGAATAAAAGGCTGCTGCAGCCAGGGAAAGCAGGACAGAGCCGGCAGCAGCAGCTTCGCTGTGAGAGTGAACAAGTGAACACAGGTCCTGGGCTTTGTGTCACCCCGTAATCAGGCTGTGATGCAGCCTCGTGACCATGGCTGGCCTGGATCCCCACCAGAGTGTCTGCTGGGCCAGTTGAAGAGAAACTCGAGGGTGAATATTGCAGGCAGAGGGAAGTGTGGAGGGAAGGAGAGAGGGAGGGAGGGAAGGAGCAGCAGACAGGGCTTGGCAGGGCTCACCAGCAACCCGATGATGCTGCAGCAGTGAGTACCAGAAAGTGTGGCAGGCACATCCCATGGCATCAGGATGCTTCACTGGGAGTATCCCTGACCATTCCCATCACCTGTCTCTGAGGGGGATTAGCTTATGCTGTTTCTTAGAAGGACTGATGGATGATCTGAAAGAAAGAGAGACTATTGTGGAGTTTATTTCAGAATGGCTGACTTGACAAACTGTACCTGAGGGCATCATGGCAGGGTAGGCTAATGCCAGAGAGAGGAAGATGGATGCAGGGCCCTAGAGCTGCATCCAGCCCATGCAGCAGGGGTCACAGTCAAGAGGTTTGATCTGTGCCCACTGCCTCTTTTGTTTGGGGGTGCATGAGGAGCATCACAGCAGCTGCTGCTTGGAACATCCCTCTCCCTCCCCTCTTGCTAACGAACGTAGGTGAAACTTGCTGTGCCATGACTTTAATCAGCAAAGAAAACTGCAAAGGCTCTTTTTTTCCCCTTTCCCCACCTGCTGAATTCAGCACTGAATGCGAATTAGGTGGCGTTTGGGCTTGGCTGTGTGCCCGCTTCCCGTGCTAATGCAGGGAGCCAGACTCTCCCGCACCTCGAGCCTCTCAGGCTAATCCAAGGCGTGCCTAGATCAGCCCCTGGCATTTCACACTGTGTGAAATAACCCTTGGAGCTTAAAGGCTGCTTGCCGCCGGCTCAGCCCGTGCAACTCCTCTGAGCATCCACCAATAATATCAGCCTGTGCCAGGGAGTGGGACCGGCCCCTGGCACCCATGGGTGTCTGGGCAGAGTGGCTTCAGCAAGGACATGCCTTGGGAGCCAAGTCCACAGCTCTGGGGAGCATGTGGTTGCATTATCCAATGGCCAGTGTAGTCAGCAGCAATGGGCAGCCCCAGGAAGGGATGCAGGAGTCAGCATCCTGGAGCTCTGCCTGTGTGGGGTGCTGGAGAAGTACCCCGGGCTCACACCTGTGGGTCTGTGAGCATAGCAGGAGTAATTTGCGGCTCCATTAGCACTGGGAGTCAGTATAGCAGCCCTGCAGTGTGCCCATTTGATAAGAGGCAAGTTCCACTGAATAATGAGCAGTAATTGGATTTCAGGGTTAACCAGCTTGCAGCAAAAATAGAAAAGAGCAGAGAGCCATTGGATATTTCTGTTCTGGCTCATCAGACACTGGAGGTTTATCTCTGCTGAGAATAGCACAGGAGAGGTAAAGTTATTAGTGACCATCAGAGCATGGTGATACCATCTTCCTCTTGTGTTTAGGGATGAGTCTGTGCATCCTCTGAGTTTCATTTAAGGCTATGGAAGTTTATAACCGCCTATGGGAGAGTTCCACAAGTACCCCATTGCAGTGCAGCAGAGAAGAGAGAAACCAGCTCTCCTTAGTGCTCAGGAGCACCCAACCTCCCTGCTGCTGACCAGAGGCAGAAGGCAAGGCCTCCTGCCAGTGTCACCTCATCCAGATGACAATCTGGCATGGGAAAGGCCAGCAGATGTGCAGCACCACCGTGCTTGGAGCTGCAGTTGCATCCTTTGAGGTGGCATCAGCAGAGGTGGAGCAGGCACTGGTGGCAGTCCCAAGCATGGGAGATGCACACAGCCATGATGGCCCATCTTCCAGCAAGATGAATTTGTGCTGGAAGTGGTGTGGAGAAGGGCTAATAGCGTGGTGGGGGAATGGAGAGCCTGTCTTATGAAGCTGAAAGCACTTGGCTTGTTTAGTCCAGCAAAGGAAGGCAAAGCAGGAATGTGATTACTCTCTGTGAATATATGAAGCAAATAAACACCAGGTACAAAAAGGAACCATTTAAGCTGAAAGACTGTGCTGGCATAAGAACAAATGTGCTTAAACTGGCTAATGGAAGCTGGAAATTAGGAGACAATTTTTAACCATGGGAGCTGCAAGACAGTTTTTAGCCATGGGAAGCAGAGGAGGAAACATACCTCATTGCTTTTGCAAATGGAGCTGGACCAACATGTGAAGGGAGCAGAAAGCAGGCTGCCTGCAACTGCAGGGGCCTGGAATGGGAGCCAGCAGGGTCCTGCCGCTCCAGGCTCCTTCCAGGACAGCTGGGTGCACGGTGCGCTGCCGGCATCTCCAGAGGTCCTCAGTTTCCCAAGGCAGGGAGCACTGTTCCCACAGGCAGGGCCTGCTGACACCAGCCTCCCTCTACTCAGGAGCTGGCAGGTACCCAGCACTTGGGACAGCCCCCTGAAGTGCTCAGGGTGCAAGGGACGATGAACCACAGGTAGCCAATGTCAGCCACCAGCCTGGAAGGTACCACAGGAGCAAAAGCTCCCACCTGAGCGGGGCAGCTCACAGCACCTGGATTTGGGCTGGCAACCTGCTGCTGCCGTCACTGCCTGCTCTGGATTTTCTCAGGGAATGGCACACAGCTGGGTCACCAACTCCAGATTTTACTTCGTGCATGAAATTATTCTCATTTCTCTTTATATTCTAGGGCCTGCCTAAAGGATGGGTGAAGAATCTGCTGATGAGGACTCTAATCAGTTTTGAGTATCTCAGGTAATTTCTCAGCTAGAGATCATCTCCAAACAGGAAATCAGATTCAGGAGATAGCTGCTTTATATAGCACATCATGGTGGACTCAAGCAAAGCTTGTGTTAATAAGCAGAGCTGGAATAAGATCATTACTAACATTATTCATTAATTGCTTTACAATCCTCCTACCAAGTGGGCTTTCCTATCTCATTTATCTCTAGTGCTAATGGAACAGGAATAATTCTAGACCCAATCCTGACATCTGGGCAGGTTTTTTCGTGATGTATCTCCTTCCTGAAACTGCAGGAAAGATGTTCCCTGCCTTCAGCGTGTTTTGAGTCTGGCAGCATGCCTGAGATCGTAGTAAGACACAAAAGCATCTGATGGAAACGGCCACTGGATGGAGCCTTAAAGGTCATAACAATCCCCCGCTCCGGTACAGATGGTGTTCACTGATGGAAAACATCGAGCGGGAAAGCAGTGAGCATCGGGACTGAGGGATGCTGCAGAGCTGGGCTGGGCAGCGGTGCCCAAACTCACCGCCCTGATCCCAGTTCCAGACACCTCTGCTTGCTTCTGCCCTCAGGTCCTGACCTCGCTGTGGTGGCTGTAGATTCCTCGGGGCAGGGATGCACTCACTCCCGGGGTTGCTCTAAAACACCTCACCAAACACACTGCTTCATTCCGGCAAGACAAACAGAGATAAAGTGACTGCGTGAAGAGAATTCCAGTTTTGATTAAAACCCACAGACCTGTAAGCCTCGGCTCCCTCTTGAATAAGGATGAGGATAATATTGGCAGGAGAAAATGAAAACAGCTGATGATATCTGAAGCAGAAGCGTGGCAGGGTGTCAGCTTTGGGAAAGGGGCTCACAGCTCTCTTCTGGACAGGGTCTGGCGTGCCGAGCCTTTGGTGGCTCCTCTCCCTGCAGCCCTGGAAAAGGGGTAAGGCAAACCAAGCCAGTGGGATAAGGATTCTATGGATGAGTGAATGAACGTGCTCACTAAAAGGGGGCCTGCCGAGAGGGCGAGGGCCATCAGTGCATCCAGCTGTTGGGACTCATCGTCATCGCACACCCAGCACTCCAGGGAGCCCGAGGGGGTGATGGTGAGCCAGGAGGGGTGCGGCGCATCTTGGAAGGGATATCAAACAACACGTTGTCCCCGTGCTGGCTATGCAGGCGCTCTCCCTTTAAAGCAATCCCGGGGTCGAGAACGGGGAGGAGGCGGAGGCGGGCGGGGGGCGCGGCGCCTCGGTACGGCGGCGGCTGCTGCGGGAGGTACCGGGCGCCGCGGCGGCGAGCGGAGCCCGGCAGCAGCCGCCAGCCCCGGGGTATGCGGGTAAGCGGGAGAGGAACGCGGAGGAAGGCGAAGAGCGGCGGGGAGCGGGACGAGGGAGCCCGGCCGAGCCCTCCCGAGCGGCGGAGGATGCGCCGAGCCCCGGGGAGTCGAACCCAGCTGCAGCGCGGCGCGTCCCTCCCGGCCGCCGCCCAAGCCCGCGGAGGTAACGGCGGCGGAGGGGATCGGGGGCACCGGGATGGGGCTGGGGGAAGAGAATATCCGTCTTCTCGGAGGCAGGGGGGACACCCATGGTCCCTGGGGTCCTGCGGCTCTGCAGCGCATCACTCAGCAAGTGGCACCTGGTCCGCCCGCAGCGGGGCTGGGATGAGGGAAGGGATCCCCCGCGGAGTGAAGGGCTCCCTGGAGCAAAGAGCTGGGGCAGGCAGAGGTGGGGTCGCCGTGCTCTGGGGCCCCCCCATTGCTCGAGGGACTGGAGGCCCAGCTCGGAGTAATGGCAGATGCTCAGCGCCAACCTCAAAACCGCCCCGATCGAAGCTCGGCTGTGAGGTTGGATGCATCCAGTAACCTCAGGCAGCTGGCGTGGGAGATGGGCAGAGGGCGGCATAGGGTGACAGGTTCCCATCTTGCCACCTGCTCCCTGAAACTGGCCAACTTTGGGGCACCTGGCACCCTGTACTGCCGGTGGTTGGGGGGGCAATGGGAGCCAATCCTTGCTTGTACTCGAGCTAGAGGAGATGAGAAGGGTACCTGGATACCACAGCTGTATCACTAAGGACTGACGGCTCCATCACGGTTGATACCCCAGGTTTAACAACAAGAGGGGATCAATTTGATCCCAGACATTTGGTTTTCAGCTCTTTGTTCACCAGATGATCTGCCTGGCTAGGGAAGCTGCTTGTGTGCCTCTTACATCTTGCTCAACTCCCCTGCTAAATTAGGGAAAGTCGCCAGGCTGGCCCCCTGCTCCTTTGCCCATGTCTCTGTTGAGAAAACTGAGTGTTATCTCAGTTCCTTGACTTGTGCAGGAGCAACCCACTGCAACAGCAACCAGAGGGACCCAGGGCTCTCCTTTTATCTGCTGTGCTGCTAACAGAGGAGAGAGAGAGGTTTAATTATCCTCAAGTGTCAGTTCGAGATAGATCTGCTGGGACACAGCTCTTGGCAGGTGCGAAATAACAGGACGTTTTCATGCATGGGAGGCTGAGCTGGGAACAGTTCAGTGGTTTAATTGGAAAGGTTCATATCAGGGTAGAGAAAATGGGATGGTGCAGGCTCCAGCAGTGATGCTGGTGCTGCAGCTGTGGGAAGGGAAGATGGATGTCGAAGGCTAAGAACTTTCTCCGGTGCACTGTTCCGGGGGCTCAGAGCAGAGTGGGTGGTCTGGGCTGGTAGCACAACCTCGAGTCGGTGCCGTCCTCTGAGGGGCTGATGAGTTTTCAGCCTCGCTTTGTTTCTGTTCAGCTTTTCGGTCAATTCCCAAGAGAGTCCATGTGGGGCCATTAGGAGACATGCCCCTGTTTCATGGGGCATCCGGGAGCAAAAAATGAGGGAATTACTCCAGAATCAGGGCACTCTGGAGCTGTTTTTTAGGCATGTACGGTGGGATGGCCTCAGGGATTATCAAACAGCTTCTCCTCTCTCCTCCTGCCAAAATCCCTGAAATGGTTTACAGGAACTCTCAAGATAATCAATTGAAGAGCTTCAGTTCTTTGACTCCGCGGGGAAAAGCCCCTTCCCTCTCTAAATGGCTGGCGGTTTGGCTTCCATGGAGAATGTCCCCAACCCTGCCTGGTCTGCAGTACTGGGATGCATGGACCATCTGTCTCCTCATCTCCTGTCCTGTCCGCACTGCTTGTTGGCCCCTGGAGCTGGATTTGGATCAGAGAGCAGAATCTCCTCCAGCTGTGGCATTGCACCATGGCCGTATTGCTACCACAAAATGAGGCCTCTCTCTGTCCAGACCCTGTACCATCCTGGTCTGGGACCCTCCAGTGGGACGAAAAAGGACATAATATTTTATTGTTCATCCAGATTTTCTGAGCTCTTCTTTGTCCTCATTCCCAGGGGACCACGGGACATAGGTTGTAAAGAAATAGTGCCCCCATCCCTGCTGGCTTGTTGGAGGGGATGTGGTTTGAGGACCTAGTGCTGCTGCTTTTCTGGGTGAAGTCATGGTGTTGTGTTATTGTAGTTATGTTCCTTGGTTTAGGGTCCAAGATAATGACTTAGCTGTACTTCATTTCAGTGCTGGGTGTAACAAGCCAGCCCTTGTGCAGTTCCTATCGGCATAAAACAGCAGTGGGTGTCAGAGGTCTGGGGTCGGTCCTGTCTCATCTATACTGGTCATGTTCTAGCCCCTCATGCTAATCTCTGGCATCTTTCTTTAACACTGTAAGAGGACATTCAGTAACCATCTTTGTAAGATGGTGAGTTTTGTAGATGCACGGAGATGGTGTTTTCAGGAAGACCCAGTTATTAAACATCATTTTGTCACCGTCTCCTTCCCGCTTGTGCTTGGTGAATGCTGCCATTTGCTTGTAGCCGTGCTCCAGTCCTGCCAAAGCCGCATCCCTCCTTTGCAAATCTGCATTAGTGAAACTTGTAGGCTGCTGTTTGGGTGCAAACCTTGTGGATGCTTCTGGTGCTCACTGCTGTGGCCTGCTTGGATGCTCCTGGTGCAGGAGAGTTGGGTATCTGGGCAGGGGTGACTCGAGGGAGGACATCTCTGAGAGGAGGCTTTCTGTCTCTCGTAGTTAGCTGTGCCTGAGTGTCTGACAAAGGCATTTTGGAGATATGATTGAGGAGCAGAGTCTCCTCCTCTCTTTTCCTTGGAGGTCAAACATCCAGGAAATGGATGGACCAAGTGAGAGCAGAACCCTCACTCACTTCAGCTGCAACAGTCTTTTGGTGCCACCTGTGACAGGAGCACATTTAGGCTTGATGTATATCCCCCACCTTGACTTTGGGCTTTGGGTCAAGGCGTAAGAGCTTTTGACATGCACACAATAAGAAGGGAAAAAAAAAATAAAGCCACAATCCTCAAAATGTTTGCAAATCCAAGAGCTTATCCTCACTCTGGGCAGGCAAAACCAACCAAGGGTAGGATCAGTAAATCACAGAATCAGCCACTTTCATCATCAAACATGAGGCAGCTGGAAGTGCAGCTGGCACGGAGCATCATACCCACACTGAGTCCTTGGGGAGACGCTCGGGATCTGGCACCACGGGTTTTTTGTTTAATACCATTGCAGCAGGGGGCTTGGGAATCAGCAGGGATCCCAGCCATACATGGATGGGGTTGGGCTTCAGATGGGTGTGATTAAGGAAAAAAGGCTGCTTGTGGTACCAAAGGCACCCACTAAATGAACCCCTTGCTGGGGTTGTGCAAGGGACAGTGGCTGATTCAGGACCAAATGGGATGAGTTAATGCAAGCCCACACCTTTGTTAAAGGGATCTGATAACTTCAACCAATAACCGAAGTGCTAAGGAGGGAGAACTCCCACACTTTTAGCACAGGGAGGAGATTTAAGCCATCCCTGCAAAGCTAAGAACATCCCATATGGAGATCAGCACATCACTGCCTACAGTAATAACCATAAAGGGGCTGGTTGTACAGCATCCCATTGCTTTAGCCACTCTCCTACATCCACTTGCCACCAAAGCCCATCTCCAGTGAGGCCAGTCCATGCTGCTGGTGAGCAGAGGCCGTCCTCTCTTCATACCTGGGAGAGCAGTGGAGAGGTGGAGCTGTATGGTGAGATGTGAAGGGATCAGGCTGTCCTGGCACATCAGCATCAGTGGTGCAGGACACCTCGAGGCAACCACTGCTGAAGCTCATTGAGTGTGGGGCATGTGTCGGCAGCAGTGGGGAGAAGATGGGCTGGCATCTGGCCTTCAGATCTGTCCTTCTGCCATCCCAAGAGCAAACTTGGAGCTGGCAGAAGTAGGGCAGGTGGTGCCTGCCTCGCCTGCACTTGTGTTGAGCCAGGCTGGTGTGTACTCTGTGGGCAGCAGCCAGTGAACCAGGACAGCACATCTCTTGGTAAAGTCAGCAGGGACTCAGAAACCCAACCCACAGGGAGGCTGAAGGCTTTTTCCAGAGTGTTTGGATGAGGGATGTCAGCTGGAGCGGCAGCATCTCCTGAGCACCTCAGTGGTGTTGGAGTCTGGGGTCAGGCCAGTCCATCTGGAGTTTCATGGCATTATCTCTTAAATGCCTTTAACTGCAATGGGATGGCCTGACTGATTGGATTGTGCTCTGTAATTAATTAGCTGGGTGCACTGTATGGGAAACGGCATCAGTGGGAAGAGGGGGGAATCTGCCAGCAAGAGCTGTTAAGCCTCAAATGTCCACTTCTCATTAAACCAGCCTTGTGTAGTGTTAGTCCCTGGGTGCAGGGGGTTAGTTTCAGTGTCCTGGCCCTTTTCCATGTGAGGAATTGTGGTTTTGCTGCCTGACCATTCCCCCAGAGCCTGTGTCCTGCACCCCAACCAACCCACCTGGCCTCAGAGTCCACTAGGAGGGAAGAGCTTGCTTGGGCTGGGGTGTATCGGGGGTGGTGAGTGGGTACACTCCTGCTGGAGTGACAGACCCTGCAAGGCATGCAGGAAGGCTCCAGGGGGTTAAGGGCTGCTGGGCATGGCTGGCACAAATCGTGCTGTTCTTCCCTCCCTCACCAGAGCCCATGGCCTTCTCCACATTCCCCTCCTGCTCCCAAACCTGCCGTGCCTCTGCTTGGGCTCCTTTAAATACTTTTAGCATCCATTTATGCCTTTAAACAGATAGCATCCAGCTATCTGTAGGTTTTTTCCTTTGTGTTTACTGTGAGGATTAATCAGGAGCTGCAGTGTAAGGGAAACCTCCAATGGCTCCTTGTTTATTGTTTGATTTGGGGAATGCTTCTGGGCTGGGCTCGTGTTTCAGGTCCGTGCTGTTTTTTAAGGGATCCATTTTGGGAGTGTTTTGGGAGAAGGGCTGTCCCTGTGTGCCCTGGGCAGGGATGTCTCCCTTTGGGCCTGCAGTTGCCCCCTCTCTCACTGAATGCTGTGTGGATGGAGGAGAGAGGGCTCTTCTTGGGCTGCCTCCTCTGTGAAGTGAGACCTGTTTTCTGCTCAGGTACTCTGACCGATCCATCCAACACCCACGACTCCATCAGCAGCTCCCACCTTCCTCCGGTGCCTGTTTGTGGTGAGCTGGGATGTTTGTTGCTAACAGGCACCTCTGTGCTCTTGTAAAATTTCAAGCTGGCTGGTAATGGGGAAACTGAGCTTTGCCCACAGGTGCCTGCTCAAAATGGTCCCTTCACCTGTGTTTGGTGGGGTCTGGGATGGCCTTTCCCCCTCCTTGATGCTGCAAGGAGGTTGGGGTGGAGGAGGGCAGTGTAAAACTTTGGAGGTTAGGCATTGCTGCCGGGCTGAAGAAGAGTTGTAATGCCCTCTGCACCAATGGCTGATAAATCTTGGAGGAAAAAAAAAAAAAAGACAAAAAAGTCATGTGCCAGCTCAGCTTAACCCACAAAGGAAAACCACGTCATTTTAAAAAGAAAAGCTGTTAAAAATAGATTTTTTTAGCTGAGAGTGCCATTCAGGAGAGTCAATGAGCTCTGTTTCAAGAGCTGGGAAACAAAACGCTCCAGGGGCTGTGAAGGGAAATCTTTCCTTTTCCAACTCCCCAAGTGTCAGGTGTGGCTCCTCAAGCTTGTTGTTTTTCCATCTGTCTGTGTGGTGGTCGCTGGCTGCTCCCGGCTGCTTCGCTCTCTGGAAGTGCGGGATTCACCATCTTGGGAAGGGGAGAAGCTGTGACTCAGATCCGTGTTACAATCTTGCCTTGGTTTCCCACTCGCCGGCGGGGCCGAAGGGGAGGTAGTGAGCACCACGTAGCATCCTTGGTTTATTTATTTAATTTTTAATTGGCTAAGGAGCCCTCTCATTTGCTTCGGTTCCGACTAATGAGACGCGCCTCGCTTTGACAGCGTGTCACAAGCAATAAATTTCTCGGGAGCTTCTGGGCTGCATGGATGCCCTCATGCTCCTGCCTGGCTCACCCTCCTCCACATCACCCTCTGCTGCTGGCTCTTGCCCCAGCCTGGCCCTTGAGCATCCTTCCAGCAAAGGAGAGGAGGGTTGGGATGAAGAGGTCTGGGTGTGAAATCAACTGTCCCTTTGGGCTGGTCTCAAGGCTGGGGATTTAGGGGCTTCCTGTGTTGTTTGTCTGGGCTGGAAATTGGAAAGAAGAAATCGCCAAGGACCCAGACAAGCTGCTGTTTAGCAGCTGTGATCTCTGTTGCGTTTTCCCAAAGATCTCTGCTGTGCCTCGGGGTGTGAGCTCTGTGCCAGGCTCCAGCTAATCGCACCAGGGGCTTGGGCTGGCTGGCAGTGAACCAGCATGCAAGTGAAGATCCTATGGAAGACTCTTATTCCCATAAAAAATGCATTTTTTTACTGGAAGATTTTGCAGGAGCATGTCTCCTTTGGTGAGGAGAGAAGGAGATGGTCTCCAGTAGGAAAATCTAGATGAATCCATGATTTTCAAGGCGTTCCCCATGGAGCTTTATCAAAAGGGCCCTGGTTGCTCCAGGAGGGTGCAGAGATGAAACTCTCCTTCTTCCCTATCCTTCTGTGGTCAGGATGTGGGGTGCAGTGACTGGGGTCAGAGCAGTCCTCCTGAGCATCTGTGTGTACGTACAGTATAGGTATTGTGTCGTGTGGATATTATGTGATGCTGATAAAGGTGAGGAGAAGGGTCATGGGTGAGCTGGGGGCTGCCCCTGTGGGACAGGGATGCTCAGCCATGTCTGACCATAGAAGAAGGGGTTGAATGTTGCTTTATTTGAGGGCATGGACACCTTGGTGCTGTTTGTCACTTCTTACTGGGCGACACTAACCTTCACTCTCCCGGAGTCCTGAAGGGACTGCTTGAGATTTCAAATCATTGATGGGAAGCACCAACTATTAACACTGCTTCTCTTTGTATTCATGATGGATTCTCTTTAGGCATTGCTCTTAGTGGCTCTCCACTGTTAGCTTTTGTTTTCTCCTCAATAGCTTGTCTAATAAACGCCATTATCTTGGGCACAAATCTACTTCATGTCTCAATTCCACTTGGTGAGAGTTGGTAATAACAGCGAAACAGCATCCTTTGAAAAGAGACTCTGTCACCAGCAGCCCTGGATGCCACTTCTCCACTTCCCACACTTGTCCCCAGAGCAGATAAAGACAAGGGGAAGATGCGTGGCCAGAAAGCAAAAGGGGCATCTGCCTGATAAATTGGATGTCTGAGCAGTGCCGGCAGCAGTCCGTGCAGCAGCTCTGGGGATCAGTGCAGCTCGGCCCCTGCCACCTTGGTCATTAGAGAAGATGTGCTTATGGCCTGGGATCCTTACTAATTCCAGCAGATTAGAGGGGAAGGATGGTGTTGAAGGGTGACGGCTTGCCAGGAAGGAGATCAGGAGTATTTCTTACAGCTTGAAGGAGCTTCTCATCTGTGGCCAAATCGAGCTGTTGCCTCCCAGTCTGAATCTGGTCCTGGAAAGGCTTTAACCGGTAGGTGCTGGGGTGCTTACTGGGTTTTGGGTCAGTCTGCAGCTCCGTAAGTGGAAATATTAGGGCAGGTCTGTATTTTGGCTGAGGGCAGACAGGGTGTTCCCAAGGGTGTTTAAGCCCCTGTAGACCTGAGCCCATGGGGGTCCCATGCTCAGAGGGAAGGGGACCATTGGTGGGAACACGCTGCCTCAACTCCTCTCAGTTGTCCCATTGCTGGGATCACAGGATTACAGAATATTCAGTGTTGGAAGGGACCCACAAGGATCATTGAGTCCAACTCCTGGCCCTGCACAGGACCATCCTCAAGTGTCACACCATGTGCCTGAAAGTATCATCCAAACCCTTTTGAACTCTGTCAGGCTTGGTGCTTTGACCACTTCCCTGGGGAGCCTGTTCCAACGCCCAGTCACCCTCTGGGTGAAGAACCTTTTTCTAATATCCAACCTAAACCTTCCCTGGCACAACTTCAGTACATTCCCTCGGGTTCTGTCACTGGTCACCACAGAGGAGAGAACATGTTTGCCTGCCTCCCATAATCATCCCATCCCCGAGTTATAAATACTTTATCCTCTCCGTACCTACTGCATCAAATATTATTTTTTTAGAGGCATTTTCTTTTTCTATTTTTTCCTCACTCGGTTCTTGCATTTCAAAATGCGCCCGCCGCATGTACAGTGCTCAGACGTGCTCTCGGCTTCCCCCCAAATGTAATTGCTTTAAAACTGCAGATAGTTGGTGAAAGCAATTTTCTCTCCATTACGGAAGACTCCAGCTCCTCTCATCCTTCATGCAAGTCACTCTCCCCCAGCCCTGCTTTCTCTCTGCCACTGTGCAATGCTCTGCACCAGGGCTGTGGTACCTCTGCTTTCTGGAATGATGCTCCCGTTTTTCCAGGGCTCAAGTGGCTCGTGGTGGGGACCTCTGTGTGGGGGATAAGAGGCTTCAGCCACAGCTTCTGCTGAGCAAGGGTGATGCTGACTGTAACCAAAGCCCTTCCCGTGGCTGTGCTGGTGCTGTGTCTCCCTGGCGGGATGGGTACCTGTGTCAGGCATGTGCTCACCGTGGTTTTGCAGCTCTACCACCCGCGTGTTTAACATGCTCTTTCTGTTTGCAGGATGTGCTGGGCTTTCAAAAGCACTAATGATGGAAAATAAATTGGAATCTGAGAGAAATAATCTTTTCTCTGTAGGCCTTGTCTTACCTTGCCTTCCTCGGCCATGTTGAAGGCTGTGGCTGGAGGGGACTGTAAATGAGGAGGAGTCCCAGGTCTCTCTGGTCTGTTGTGATGTGTTGTGCCCAGTGGATCTTGCTCCAGGGAGCCTGTCTGCACACTGGTGCTGATGAACCCAAGGGGGTCTGAGAGCGTGGAAGTGAGGGGTTGCTGGACCTTCTTGCAGGGCTTGGGGTCCTGAGTTAAAGAAGGTTGAGGCACACCAGGTCTTCTGAAGGTCTGTGTCCTGCATGAGGGGGTTTTAGTTGCATTCTGGCGTGGGGCAGCAGTTGTCTTTGGTTCTGCACCAACCTATCCTGGGGAACAAGGCTCTTGTATCCACCACCCACCCTGCAGATGGAGTTAGGTCACAAGTAAATCATAAAATCATAGAATGCACCTGAATGTGCTCTGTGCACAGCTATAGCTGCAGCATTCCTTGGCCTGTGCTGGGACTCCATAAGGTGTTGGCCTTCTGCTTGGAGGGGAACATCTGATCCCTCCCCCCCCTCCAAGGACCACCACCCGCACAAGCATCAGGGAGGGAGGATGCTGGTCATCACCCTTGGGACATCCCCACTGAGGCCAGCAGCATCTCCAGAAGCACCCAAAAATGTCTTGTCTGGGCACAGCAGGAGAGGCTGCAGCAGCTTTGTCAGCATCAAAGCTTTTGGTCCCTGGAGTAGAGCCAGTGTGCCATAAAACCTGCTTGTTCCTCCTGCCCCTGCTTCTGCAGAGCGAAGTGGAACTGGCATGGACCACGAGCCCACAGAGAGCCATACCTCACACTGGCCTCTGGTAAGAGGCTGTTGCCTATCTTAGCAGGCCCCTGGGCTGCTCTTGGATACGAACCAGCCTTGTAATGAAAGCTTTTTCTATATCTGTTTGTTTTCTGAGCATCAGTTTAATGTCTGGAAAATCCTCTCGCAGCAGAGCCCAGAGCACTTCAAAGATGCTGTGGGAGAGGACGGATGCTCTGTAGGGACCTCGCCTATGTCGGGTGGGGAGAGAACCTGGCTGGTCACCGCAGCCAGCTTCCCATTTCCAAGGGATTTGGCTTGGTGTGTTGAGGGAGATGATGAGCTTTGCTCCCACTGCATGGATGCCCATCACTGTGAGAGCCTGCCATGGTATGTACCATGTCCTCCCAGTCTTGGATCTTTGGAGATGTCTAGATGAGGAGCTGAGGGTTTGGGCAGGGAGATTTCATGCATCTGAAACCCGCTGTAGTTGTCTCATTAGCATGTTGAGTGCTTGTGCACCCCTCTTTGGAGGTGATGCAGGTGGCTTTCAGTTCCCACTAAGATGGAGTCAAGGCTGTCTGGCTGCTCTGAGGTGCTCCATACTTCCCCAAAGTGGGACTTCTTGCAGCAGTATCCTCCCAGTCACGTAATTCTGTGCTGTCTTAATGGTGTCAAGCTCTGAATGAGCTCGGGCAATTTCCTTTATAAAGCAACGCACTAAATATGTCAACACTCAGTGCATGTTTTTAATATAATATTTCAGATTGTTTTGAAAGAAGCCAAGATCCTGCTTTCCCTCTTCATTAGGAACGTTTTATGTGAAAGAGATGAACAATAGAGAGAGTTTGCCAGAGAGAAAGCTTTCCCAAGTATTATTTCTGCTGAGAAATCATCTGCTTTTTACAAAAAAACCCTCAATGCATAACTATCAGGGCAATTAAACAGCGCATCAGCTGCCAAGTAAGGTTGTAGAATTGGCTTCACTGGAGATATTGGAGGCCAGGCCTGACTGTAGCCATTGGGCTTGCTTAAGGCACAGTATATCCCAGTTCCCGAAGAGGGAATGGACTAAATGACCCACCAGCAGTTCCTGGCCACCTGGGAGTTTCAGCAATAATCTGAGCTGCTCTGGCATAAGCAATTCCAGGCTGGAGGATTGAGTGGGTTTGTGAATCTTGCACTGTTTCAGCCCAGGATTGATGACTTTGGCTTTTAACTCACTTCCTGGCAGGACCAGGAGTGAGTTCTGTCCTGGTTTCCAGCTGGGAGACTTGGTCTCCTGCCATGGAAAGGGTAAGACCTTCTGCCTGCCTGGTTGCAAAGCTCTGTTCCGGCTGGCGCTTCTCAAAAGAAAATAAACCCAAAAAAATCCCACTGCAGTACTTTCATCAGGGAAGCTGGGTTCCTGTCTGTTCTCCAAAGAGTTTCTCTTTCATCACAAGTTGGAAGAAACTTACAGGGAACTGCAAACTTCCCTCTTCAATGAGGACAAACCTGGAGGGATGGTGGGAGGGAGCTTTTTCCAAAGCCCCTGCCAGCCCTAGCTCTCCTTCCATCAGGCCTCCCCAGCTGAGGTCCCAAGAGGTGCTCTGTGATGGCTTCCTCATGAAAGAGATGGCAGCCAAGAGCCTGGAATCATGGAAAAGCATGTCTGAAAGGCAGGGAACCTCAGCCTCATTAGATGGGGTGGTTGGAATTGGGGTGGTGGACCCTGAAGAGGGATTTGAGTGAAGAGGGTGATCCCACTGCCAGAATCAGCCCAGGAGAAATACTCCGGAGGGGAGAGAGTGCAGATGTTGGCATGGCAGCTGGCTGTGCCAGGATGTGGGCTGTGATGGGATGCTCTGACCCAGGGCAGGGCAGGAGGGGACTAACTGGGTGGCTCTGAGGTGGGACCTGGCATGTTGTGTGTGTGCTTACTGCAAGATGCTGCTGGGTTGGGGAGAGGCTCCCTGGGGATGCTGCTGCCCTGCTGCACCCAGGACAGGCAGGATCTGGTTTTATTTCACCTCCTGGTAATCCTGTACTCAAATATTCTTCCTGCAGATCTGGTTTTTATCTTTTTTTTTTTTTTTACCACTCCTAAGTGGAGTGCTTAAGCCTATTCTTTTGTTTTCTGTGAAAGGAGCAGTAAATCCTTTATCCTGCCTGGCTATTTCTGTGTGCGTATTTTCTCATTGTGCTCCAGCTTGTCAGCTGTGTCAAAGCCCGGAAACCTTGGCCTCTGTTGGACTCCAGACTTGGATTTCTCTGTATTTAACAACACTGTCTCCCTTGGACTAACCGTTCTTTTCTCTCCCCTTGGTGTCTTTTTTCTATTTTTCTTTTTTTTCCCAAAAAATACGTGGTTAAAAAAAATCCCTAACAAGAGAGAGCAAGCGGAGCAGTCTGTCGGGTTCATCCCTGGGCACAGCCTGCCAGTGCTGGCAAGGAGCCACAGCCGGGGTGTCCTCCTGTCCCCCCATGCCTCTGGGGCACCAGGGCTGCCCCAGGGAATGGGAACCCCCCTGGGTGAGGGAGCTTTCCGGAGATTAGCTTGGGATCGGCGGGTGCCTAATGCTCAGGCAGTGTATCTGCTGAGCACAAAGGCAGGATTTCGGTGCGCGGCGGGATTAGCCGGGAGCGGGGATGGGGGGGATAGAGGGAGAAGGGGATGGCTGTGTCTGCGCCGGGGCCGTGTGCCAGCTCCGTCTGCTGTGCCCACTCCTGGGAGCAAGCGTGGGGTGTCTCCCTGGGGGGGGGATCTGGGAGAGTGACCATCCCCGTGGCTGGAGAGAGGACGACTGGGCTGTGGCACTGGCGGCTGCAGGAGGGACTGAGGATGGTGGCACGTGTGCTGCAGCCCCCTCCACACCCCCGACAGCGGTGGCAGCAGCCTCGGTAAGCTGCCAAGGAAGGCTTTGCTGGAGATGTCAAGAGGCCAGGCTTGACCGTAGCCATTGGGCACGTTTTAGGCACATTCCCCAAAGAGGGAATGGACTAAATGACCCACCAGCAGCTCCTGGCCACCTGGGACTTTCAAAAGTATGGTCTGAGCCGTACTGGCATGAGCAATTCCAGGCTGGAAGAGTGAGTGGCTTTGTGAATCTTGCACTGTTTCAGCCCAGAACTGATGGCTTTGGCTTTTAGCTTGCTTCCTGGCAGGACTAGGGCTGGGTTCTGTCTGGGCTCTGTCTGGAGTGCCCCCCGTTCCCCAGGGTCAGTTCCATAAGCTGTGCTGGTGCTCCATGAACACCATGGCAGCTTCCCACACCAGGCAGCACGGCTGTTTGTGTGAGAACAAAAGAATAAACAATGAAAACTGTGATTAATTACTGCAGCTAATTAGCAGTGTGCTTGGCCTGGGCTAGAACTTGGTAAGGTGCCAAAATCAGAGGAGAAGCCACGGGAGAAACTGTGATCAGAACCTCTTTGGGGAGGGAGCAGGGAAGGGGAGAGGATGCTTTCCCAGCACTTCCTTGCAACATGCCACATAGAGAGCTTGGGCTGGGGACATCACTGCCTGTATAGCTCGGAGGGGATGCTATTGCCATCCCTAGCATCATCCTTCCATTTCCTGGTGCTGCCTTTGCTGAGAGATCACTTCCCTCAGCCACAATTAGCATCAGGAGCTGGGTGTTAGACCCTGCTGTGCTCCAGTGCTGCAGCTGTTAATTACCAAACCCTCGTTAGGGTCCGAGGAGTTGTCTTCCCTATGGAAAAGGATCATCCTTGCTCGCCTTCCCCTACACTGTACAGCAGCCTTATTCTTTGCTCTCCATTTTCAAATTAGCTCAAGGACCATGATCAGCAAACAAATTTGCAGCAAGCTCATGGTGCGCTTGGAGATTTGGAAGAATCCTTGGCAAATATTTGCCAGGCTCTGCCGCAAACCCAGTGAATACTTTTCATGACTGAGAGATGCTGAGCGTAGCTGGCAACTTTGGATAGGATGGCAGACCTCAGGTTGGGAGTGGCTGCTAAAAAATACTTGAGCTAACAGGTATTCTTTAACTTGCTTCCATCTGTCCTTTTCTCTGCCCTCTCGCTGTGCAGCATGGGGATATTTGAAGATACACTTGACTGCAGCCATAGCAGGATCACATCAGCCCCATTAAAAGGTGGCTGCGCCTAAATGCCATTTGCTCAGCGAGGTCTGAAGTGGTGCCCTTTGGAGTAATTGGGAGATATGGCCCCTTTTCCGAGGACAAGAGAGTCTATTTTTCAAGGCGCCATCACTTTATTATTAATTTGTTAAACACTGCTCAAAACTGTTTGAGAAGCAAAAAAAGGATGTGAGCTCTGCCTTGGGGACCTCACTGATAAATAAATGTATTAAGTCAAACCTGTGCTGCAGAGGAGAGTGCTGCACTCGAAGGTGAAGGTGGCACCTCCTCCATCAGGACAGGGCCTCGCTTCTCCATCAGTGTTGAAGTCAGGAGGAGTGACTGCAGATCAGCAGGTCAAGGATCTGCTTTCTCTTAGCATTTCCGAGGTGCCAGTGAAACCCTTTGACTTGTAAGCAGTGCAGAGAGCTCCCCTGGCCTTGTGAGACCCCTGGCTGGGCCCATGCAGGTGGGGGATCCTTCCCTTGTGCATTCATGGCTCTGTGCTTCAGTGTGGGCAGGGGGCTGCTTGCACAGGCAAGCTTGTGCCTTCTCTGCCTCCCCACCAGTGGTGCTGGAAGCAGAGTAACACCCTCTGGGAACTGCTCCCAAAAATTACCCTGCGCCTGGCAGGAGCCCCTCAGGGGGTGCTGGATCTCTTCAAGTATCTGCACCTTGTGTCCAGATCTAAGCAGATCCCGCCGGACTCTTCTTCTTTCCTTGATGATGGGGAGGAGGGGAAATAAGAGCAAGATGGAAAAATATCAATATATAAAGCTCTGCGCTTTCTTAGCTTTCAAGTCAAACTTGCTGCGGGGTTGGGTTTGCTCGGTGTGTGCTCAAAGCCATGAGTTCCAAGCTTGACATCTTCTGTGCCTTCTCATCCACAGCCCTCTGTGCCCGGGAGCCATGAGCTGCCCTCAGCACCCGCAGACCCGCCGGAGCAGCCTCCCGGCCGCAGCCCCCTGGCACTGTTAGGCTTCCCTGCTCCCCTGGAAGGTGCTCATTGCTGACGAGGAGAACCGGCTGCACCCACACCCAGCCTCCAGCATCCCTCCCAAGGTAAGGATGTCTGTGAAAAGCAAGGGGTTGGCAAATGCAAGTGAAATCAGGTTGTTTCTTGGGTCTGTTGCGTCTCCTGCCTGCTCCTCTTCCTCTCATCTGCCCTTCTCTTGCAATTAAAAGGTGATTTTGAAGGTGTGACAGCTCCTGGTGAAACCTGTTGCTTGCAGATTGTATCCGGTCTGAATTTGCTGGTAGTTTTAGAAACTCCTGTGCTGCTGCAAAGAGTTGGGCTTGGGTGGGACTGGTGTCTTGTGACTGCCTCTGCTTCCCTGATGTACTTCTGAGGATAATTATCTATAATTTGCCTCTTAACGATGCTCTGGAGGCTTCCCAAGCATGCACTGCCTTTCCTCCCACTGTAAAAGGCCTTTGGGGTATTTTGGAGGCTTCCTGTGGCGGGGAAGCAAGGGGAGGCTGGAGAACGGTGTTTGGGAGGGGGCTGAGTCCCTGTCCCAGTGAAACACCCTTATCTGCTCCTTGCACTTGGCAATAGGAATTTTTTAAGGTTAAAGAAGTAAAGCTCAGCTTGTGGGGAGTGAGCAGGGGCTGAGGCTGATGCCAGGGCCAACTGCCATCCTCATGCATGCAAAATCAGTGTTCATGGCTGAAGAATGGAAATCGGGTTTAGAAACCAAGAACCTGATTTCTGGGACGACTTTGGGTTTTGAGATTTTAGGGGCCTCTTGCTTCTCGGTGCAAACAGAGGTGCCAGCTGTGTGCAGTAGCATATGAGCATCTCAGCTTCCCCGTGTGCGATCCGCGGCGCGGGGGAGCTGGGGCCTGGAGGGAGGCGAGGATGTCACCAGCCTATTGCATGGTGGGCATGGGCATGAGACTCCTGTCTCGAGAGGTCTGTGAGAAGGTCACAATGGACCCAGCAAGTTAAAAATGTAAGTCAGAGCTGTGATCTGGCTTGTCCTAATTTCCTTTGGGAGCTCCCTACCTGCAGGTCTGGAGCTGGGATCAGCTGGGATGCTCCAGCTGGGAAGCTGGGGCCAGTTAATACTGGGAAGGCTGACATCCTTGCTGTAAATATCCAGCCAGCTCTAATCCTCCCGGTAGCTCCATCATTACTGTTTTCCTAAGAGTTATTTGACTCTTTGTGTTGCACTTCTCAGACAAATGGCTTTTAGATAAAACCTCTGCTAACTCGTTAGGCTTCCTGTCCAGGTCACTTCCTGCATGAGTGATTTATAGGGCTGCTTTTAACATTTTATTAACTTTAAATCGCCGGGGCCAGTCAATTGGAGTCTATCCCATTAGCTGTGGTGAGTGGCTGCCCAGGGCATCAGGCTCTCCTGCTGCCTCCCTTGCTTCTGGAGGGGCCTTGAAGCTCTGAGACCAACCATGGTGAGAGACAGGAAAGAACAGAAGGAGAATTTAGATAAGGAGGAATAGATCTGGGATGGATAAGTGAATGCATAGGGGTTAAGGAGATAATGGGGCTTGTGATCCTATCTGGGAAGGTGGCTTATCTCCTGCTGTTGGTACGTGATTACTTGGCTGTGTCTCCCGCAGCACTTGCGGCAATGGGAGAGGAGCATCAGGGCTTGGTAAGGAGGTGGCTGCTCCAGACCGATCTCAGCAAGGCATCACTGCTGGAGCATCCCTCAGTGCCCACCTGGGTAGGATGTGCCTGTATTAAATAAACACTGTCTGTGGATGTGCCAGAGACAGAGTCTTCCTCCTTGCCTAGCGCATGTGCAATTCCCTTTAGCTCCTGGCATCCCATCTGATCCAGCGGCCTGCCTTGTGTCCAGCTCCCTGCCATCTCAAACTCTCCCCTGCAGCTCCTTCCTCCTTGGAGCAGAGTAGAGCCAAGTCCTTCAGCCCTGGCACTATGGTGAGTGGGGCTGAGTGAGCAGAAACCACTCTGGCTGGGAAATCCAAATGAAATGGAGATTGTAAGTGATGTGAGGCTGCAGCAGCAGCTTTGATTATCTCTGGTTTAGTTGCTGCACTCCCCACCATGCCCTGTCTTCTTTCCACCCATGCTCAGAGATGTTATTCAGTGGAGTTTTCCAGCTCTTGGTATCAGCAGAAAAAACCCCCTGAACTCCTGCACAATCAGAGCTAATGAGCTCTCTCTGGAAATAAAAGCATCTTAAGGACAGCCTTGTGATACAGAACATCCCGTTCTCTGTGGCTGCTCCGGCCACCACCTCTGAGCCATGGCCCAGCACAGGGCTGGTTGGGAGCTGAATGAAGCTATCACCACCCATCCTTCCCCCCAGCCATCACTCGTGGGAGGCATGGATAAAACTTGGGCCGTGGTTTGCTCCTCTGGCAGAGCCCTCCCGTGAGGACAGGGATTTGTGAACATTTGTCCAACACCCCGATGCAGAGCCTATCTCCTTGTACATGCTCGCAGGACAGTGCAAGGAGGGGTCACGTGTCCCCATGGGACAGGACCAGCTTTAAGTGGCTTAGAAAGGGATTTGGATAATGCCTTGGCTCCAGTCACTGGCTGGGATGGAGGGGTGTATGGAGGTGGACTCCCTGCAGCCCCGTGTGTCTGCAGGGAAAGGAGACCTGCAGTCCCCGAGGGCTGTTGAGGCTGTCAGGCGTATGACCAGGAGGGAATTTGTCTTGCAGCAAAGCCAGCATCTGAAAGCCATTGCTTCTGATGTGCCCATGATTTGCTGAAACCCGTGTCTCCTTTGTCATTTTTCTGTCTCTGTCTCAAATCCCAGCGCAAAGACAGAGAACTTGCTCGCAGAGACGAGTAGGTTTTTTTTTCCCTCCACCTTTAAATATTTATTCTGAGCTCTCAAGATACACGCGCTGTGATCCTGGGAGCCTGCCTGTGTGCTGGCAGCATCTCCTGCATGGCAGAGCGGGGCTGGCGGCCTTCCCTCTGGGGAACACAGGCAGAGGCCATTCCCACTCCTGCTGCCCTGTGCAAGGGCTGCTGGGTCCAAGAGGAGTGACATGGGGTGTTCCCCTCTTTCTACACATCGACTCGCATGGGAACAAAACCCAAGACCCACTAAAATGTTGTCCAAAGAATGTGTGGGTGTTGTGAGCTGCATTTTTGGGGCTGAGACAGAGTCAAAAACAGCCTGGTCCATCTGGTGAGCTCCATCCCTGGGGTGGCACATCCCAAATGGCACCCACCCCACTGTCCCCTGCCTGACTTCCCCTGTCCCCAGCAGCACATGCAGAGAGCTGCCACTGGAGGTTTTCCCTTTCCTCCCTGCAGCTTGTCCAGGGCTCTCAAGGTCATGTGGGTAACTGGAGCGATGCTGCCAGCCTTAGCTTTGCAGCCCGAGCTGCTGTGCTGTGCTCAGCTGTGGCTTTGGGCCTCCCTCCCTCCCTCCCTTTCTCTAGTCTTGCTCCGCTTTTCCAAGCCTTTCAGCTGCCGCCACTTGGGTACATGGATTGCATGCAGGAAGAGGAGCCCTGTGCTGCTGGGATGCACGTGCCTGGCATGCCGATGAGGAGCGAGGCTGGTGCTGGGGTGCTGTGGCTCTGCCTGGGATGTGATGGGCACTGACAGGCTGTGCCGGAGCACTCACTGCAGGCACTGTCCCATGGACTTGCAAAAGGGGAGGTGGAGTCCCATATGGTTGCAACTGCCACCTTCCAAGCATTTTCCCTGAAAACTGGTTCTCCCGCAAAGCCGAGTCACTTCTGCCTCTGCTACGGGATAGACCAAGGAGTATGGTGGTGTTAAACTCCAAGCAAAAAAGCCAGGAGCTCCTTTCTCAAAGCAGCTCTGCAAGGGATGGGAGGATGTCTGCCTTTCCAGGTGAGCACACTCCACCTCTGCCTCCAGCCGCCGCAGCCGGGGTGTCCTGTTCAGCAGCTGGCATTCATCAACACAGAGGCTTGTCCCCAATTGCCCCCAGCAGTGCCAGCCACAGGGTCTCCAGAAACTGTAAGGTTGTGGGCACTGATGCAGAAAATCCTTTGCAGAAGCCTAGGATTGGATGGCAGGTGTGGCTCTACTGGGAGATACTTGAAACCAGCACGTAGCCAAAGGCAAGAGGAGGCAGAGGAGACAATAGCTGATGTAGTGGGATTTTTTTGTTTTTCCTGAGGAGAAATAAATTAGAGCCAACTTACTAGTACAGTGCTAGCACTGAAAAAATGAACTCCAGTAAACTGCAAAGTGGTGAGGTTGGGACCACAGTGGTGGTCTCCTGGTCTGGTTTTCCCACACCTGCCTGCCCTCTGCCTGCACCCACCATAGGCTGGCAGCAACACCAGCCCTCTCAACTCTCACTGAATTTCTGAACGCAACAGCCTCATTAGCAGGAGAGGTTTCCCCAAGATAAGTTACTGCTGCTGTTAGAAGGGCAATTATCTTTCTTTTCTGCTATCACACCTGTAGGCATTGAAGTTGCTGCTCTTACACTGTGTCATGGCTGAGCTCTTGTGCACAGGATGGTACTGCCAGGAGAAAGAAGTTAAATTATAGCAAGGAAAGAAAAAGAGATTTTTTTTCATTATGGGTTTGTTCCCGCTTGGTTGTCTCACTGGGTCAGAGCAGCTGCGCCCATACAGAGTGATGCCAGCCCCTGCCTCCCTTTCCTGGCACCCACCTGCACATGGCTTGGTTGGGATGGTGGCTGTGAGTGTCTTTTATGGAAGACAGACGAGCTCTTCTGTGTGTCAGGCTCCTATTCTGCCTGTGCCTCTGCCTCCTCCTGGTGTCACCCCTTGCCCAGGGCTTCAACACCCCAGGGCTCTCCAGGATAATCCAGTGGGATTGTTCACTGTGCAACATGTCTGCAGTAACAGACAGTGCCAGAAGTGTCTCCTAGGAGTGAAAATCTGCAGCCTGAGACTTGCAGAAAATATTTCTTCGAAACTCAAGCTTATTTGGTCATCGGTCATTTGACCTAACAAAACCCTTTGGCACTCCCTGAGGCATGGGGAAAGCTCCCAGAACACACATGGGGGGTATTTGCAGTTGGATGTTGTAATAATTTAGTAGTGAGTGGCTGGGATAAGTCATATTTCATAAAATCAGCCAGGAAAAAAGATTGGTGATTAATTCTTTTTAATAAACAATGGTGAGCAGTGTGTCTTGGTTTGAGCCAGACTGACTTTTACAGTGATTCATGGATTTTTCCACAGGAAAAATCACCTTTATGGGGATTGCTGGTGTGCGAGGTGCCTGCTTGGCTTCATGAGTAATTCCCCCCCACTCTGAAAGCACCGGGGTGTGGAAAAACGATGAACTTCTCTGCGGGAGCTAAGAGGGAGGAAGGGTGTGCTTGGCTCTACTGCTGCAGCCAATGACTGTGTCCTTTCGAAGAGCATCGCAGGACGTGGGAGAGTGGGAATTTCGCTGCCAGAAATGCCGAAGGACGTGAATCTCAGGGAAAAATGTGCAGAGCTGAGATGTCTGTGCGTGCTGTACTAGGCTGCCTGAGAGAGGTCAGCTGGGACCAGCCAGTGCTCCTCTTTTGCAACGTGCTGCAGCACTCCTCCGACAAAGCAAACGCCCAAGGAGGAGCGTGTCCCAGCATCGTTCGTTCCCGGTTAATTTGGTTTTCCTTTATTTCCAGCCCCTCGTGCTGGAAGCCGGCCAGCCTCCGTGGTCCGTCGTGCGGCTGGCATTCACGGGTTTGGGGCGGGAGCGTGCACAGGGGGCGGCAGCGAGCGGCTGGAGGTGTAGCGAGCGTCTGCGTGATGCTGCTTTTTTAAAAACAGCCGAGGTGGGATGGGGAAATGCCGGGCGAGGCACTAGTCATAGGTGTGAGCAGTGCCTGTGCCTGGGAGGCAGCGCTGGGGGCGGTGGTGGCCCTTGCTGCGGCATTAGGGTTGTTTTTTAGTCTGGAGATGAAAGCAAGAAAAAGCTCTACTTCTGCTGAGACTAAACTTGAAGCCTAATTTGGTTTCTTGATCAGTTTTTTTTTGACTGTTCTTGGTGAAAAATACAAGTATTCGGCCAAAACTTTGAGTTTCACAGCAAGGAAAAGGAAGGGTGGCACAGTGGCGGGAGAGGCTTGTGTACAAATGTAGCTGGAAAGGAGTAAGAAACAGCCTGGAGGTTGGTCCAGCATCAGGAAGCAACAGGCAGGCTGACACACCCCTTGATGCAGTAACACCCCATGGTGGTGTGGCTCTGCCCACCAAGTATCCACCCTGATCCCCTGTGCCCACAGCATCACAGGGACTGCATTCCCAGGCCAGCGTGCCGCTTCCTCCTCACCCTCCCTCAGCCCTCCCTCCACCCTGGTGCCAATCCCGCATTCATTACGATGCCCATGTACTTCTCTAAGCCCAATATAACTTTGAATTACTGCTCATCTATTCCTCTTGACATCCTCATGCCCATAACTAGGAAGCCTGCATTACCCGTTTGCACATCTGTCAAGCTGCGTGTTCCTCGGCCATTTCCAGAGATACATAAAATTGCCCGTGGTTATGACATTATTGACAACCTGCCCCATCTCCTTCCCCCTCCCCGAGCCCAAATGGCTGCCTCGCTTTATGAGGATTGATATTTGGGCAGTAAATATTTTAGAGCCTCATCTGATGAGTGTGTCTGTGTGGGTGAATACATTTGTGGCTGAGGACAGATGTTGCAGCTATCTTCATTGGAAATGCAGGGCCTTGTCTTTCTCCCCCCTGCCTTTGCAGCATCTCTGTCATCTCTCTCCAGCCTCTCAGTGCTGCCTGTTCCCAGTGAGAAGAAGGGAAATTGTAGGGAAAAGCCAAGCAGAGGTTGCCAGGAAGGATTAGAGATGGCAGAGCTTTGTGAAGGGTGTTTGGTGCCAATGGCCCATTGCTGCAGCATCCTGCTGCTGGGTTCCCCATGTCCCCCAGTAGCAGGATTGAATTTCTATGGCAAGGTGTTTTCCTTCCCTGAACCCAGGGAAACCACCAATTCCTGCTGTGCTGGACAAGTAGCTTTTGAAAAAAAAGACGACAAGCATCAACTTGTCTGTGATTTCCAAAGGATGTATTTTGACTCCTGTTCTGAAAAGCTGCTTCATCTCCCAAAGTTTCAACATGCACTTCAGTAAATGCCTCTAAAGAGGAAACAACTTGGGAAGAGCACAGCCTGGGTGATCTGAACCATTTTTTTATCTTGCTGAGAAAACCAAGGGAGCCCATTTTCAGTTCCTCAAAATGATTTGCTCTCTTTCCCTTCAATCAGCAAAACAAAGAGTGTTGCCTGATTCCTAGGGAAGAGAAAAAGAAGGCGCAGCTCCTGCAGGGTGAGCTGGGGCTGGGCTAGGCTGAGATTTTGGGTGTCACAGCTCTCTTTGGGCTGGATCTATGGGTACCAGGATTCTGGGAGCTTTTAAAATATGTCTGCTCTCTGACTGTCTGGAGTTTTGCTTGTGTTACCAAGCAGAGTTGTCCTTGCACCGAGATCCAAACCTGAGATGGGACTCTGGTCTCTTCCCTGCAGGGAGGAGAACTGCATGGGTCTCTGGCATGAGTCCTCTCCCCACACAGAGTGGTTGGAGCACACGCAAGACAAGTCAGCTGCGCTCTGTGATTTCTTCTTGCCATTTTTCTGCTTGTTTTTCTCTTTGAGCCTGGAGCAAGTGCATCGAAATGTGTAAAAAACCAGCTGCCTGGGGGGCAGCGTTGCGACCGCTCCATCAAAATCCCTTGGGGTCTTTTACTCGAGAGCAGGAGCTTCCTGGCTCTGAAGTGGGTGCTGCATGCCAGGCTGGGCCCTGCCAGCCAGGGTGAGGTGATGTACCCCCGCCAGCACATCACCCAGCGCCAGCTGTTCCCAGGGCATGGGTATCCCTTTCCCCACCCTCTTGGCTTGCCAATAGGGAGCGATGTGTTCAGGGGAAGGAAGTAGGATGAAATGTTTCTCACTGCTGCTACTTGAGGTTTGAAGCAGTTGCATAGGCAAGGGGGTGCCCAAGGGGGTACGTGGATTTCCAGGGGTGCCCCGTGGGTCTTCTTGGTGGCCACTGTGCTTGTAAGTGCTGGTGGCTGCTGGACATGGAGTCCACTGTACCTCTTATATCCAGTTTGCTCATTGAAGAAGAGATCTGTGTCATCAAGGAGCTGTACAGGATGGCTTTACAAAGGTGCTGGGAGAGTAGGAGGTGTCCAGCTCCAGTTACAAGGACTTGGTGTCTCCATCTCCAAAAAGCCTGGCTGCAGGAGCCACGTGCCGAGGGGAGGGGTTCAGTGGCCTCATTGACTCGCCGATGAAGGATGCTGCCCTGGCCCTGGCCAGTCTGCTCTTTTACAGCACTATAGTATCTATTTATTTATGATTTCTGTGGGTGGTGTTTTGGATGATCTATTGAGCCAGAGTGAGATATTTTGAGGCACAGTGAGATATTTTAAAAACATCTCATCACTCTGGAAATATCCATGGTGCGATAGCTGCATATTAGTCATTTGGAAAGGGAGTGATTTCAATGAAATAAAAAACATTTCATCTTGTCAGAGCATTTTCACTCACTGTCTGCTAGGCAGCTCTTGTCAGTCTTCAGTCTCTGTGGCTGGTTTTACTCTTCTGAGGCAGTGCCTTTTTATTTTCTAACAAGAAGTAAAATAAAACCTATAATGGATATTGGTAGCTCTGAACTCATCTATTGTCAGTAAGAAAGAGCCTCTAAAAAGATAGAATAAACCCTCTTTGCACTGGATTATTTCCAGTGAGATTATTTCTCTCAGGAACTATCTGCATTTGGAAGGGGAAACTCCTCCTCTAGGTACTGGACCTTGAACAAAAGCCCCTGCCCTCCAAGGTGATTTATCCCCCTGAGAAGTGAGAGTAACTCCAAAACTCTTGTACACCAGCTGGAGATTGGAATTAGGCTCATGGAGAGCAGAAGGAGAGATGGTTTTCTCCTAGGAGGAAAAAAAAACCTGTTAGAAAACACAAATTATGAGGCCTCGTCCTGCAAGGGAAAACAGCACAAAGCCGTTCAGCAAATGAAAAGCCAAATGAGCTGTGAAAACCCACCACCACGGTAGGAGAGATTTTCACTCAGAGGAAATCTGCCATACATCACCTAATATTCAGCTTTGCACTGCCATTTGGGAAAACGTTCATCATGTTCCACTGGTCTCTGCTCCACTTTATGTGTATCTATAGCTGGGGTTTCTGCAGCACAGCCCACGCGCCCTGGGGAGGAGGCATTCGGCCGAGATGCTCCCTGTACTTTGATCGTTCTCCATAATCAGGCAAAGAGTAATTGTGCTGTGGTTACACTGTGAGTACTACACGCTGGTGCTTTGAGGGTTGCAACTGCCATTTCCTTATGCAACCAGTAGATAACTGCTTCGATGGCTCAAAACAATCCCTCTGTGGTTAAATCTTTGGTTGGTGTTGATATCCCGAGTTTTCTCAGGGTACGGGATGCTATGATCCTAGATCATGATCATGGAACTACAGAATAGTCTGGGTTGGAAAGGACCTCAGAGCTCATCCAGTCCAACCCCCTGCCTCGGGCAGGGACACCTTCCACTAGACCAGGTTGCTCAGAGCTCCATCCAACCTGGCTTGAACACTTCCAGGGATAGGGCATCCATAGCTTCTCTGGGCAACCTGTGCCGATGCCTCACTTTCCTCAAGCACATGTAAGGGCACCTCCCTGCTGGGAATGGGCTTGCACATAGCTGTTTTGGGGCGATGTTTCTCTGCTGCTGTGGCTCCCCTTTGAGTTTGTGAGTCTTAGCTGGGTTTTCTTTGCACCTACTGCCAGTGCTGAGCTCTGGCTGCATCCCTCTGCATGCCCACCCCTCTTCCAGTCACTGCAGCCAGAGAAACTCCAGCCAGGGCTTTAAAATTAACTTAAAAGCAGGAGAGGGCAGGGGGGAAGCAGCCCTGGGTCCCCCTGGAAGGGTGCCAATGGTATCTCCATGTTTAGTGAGCCCTGGTGCCTTGGAGCCTTCTCCCCAGCTCCCCCGGGACAAAAGGGGCATCACTCCCCATAATTGCAGGAATTGCCAGGATCAGGGTGGTGACTGCCCTGGAACAAGTGCCCATAACCCCGCCTTGCTAAAATCTGGGCTTGGCAGCGGTGACTTGTAAGCTCTACAATTGTTGCCTTTTATTTCTGGCCAAATCAAATGAAAATGGCCAACCAGAGCCATTTCTTTCCATTAACCTTTTCCCTTCCATGTCCACGCTTAACCCAAAATAATATTCTTTTGGTTTGCACTTGGTGCTCCCTTGCTGGACACTAATTCAGTTAGTTCAGTTAATTAATGAACACAAGCTGACCTCTTGCATTTCTTAGCCAGGGGTAGGACTTTTCACCCATGTGGTGAATCTTCAGCTCTCTTGCCCTTGTGGTGTGGCATCCTCTGTGTCCCTTTGCTAGTGGCAAGCATGTCCTCGTCCCGTGCCCCTGAGTCAGCACTATGCTGCTGGCATGCTATTTCAGCTAGGAGAAAAAAAAAAAAAGAAGAAAGTTTCAGTATTTAAAGTATTTAAGCAGATGGGAAGCCACAAACTACAGTCGGTGGAAGGAGCGTGTTTCATGACTAACAAAATATGCCAGGTAGGCCGTTCCACTTGAGATATTTTCAGGAATGTAATCACTTTCACACATCTTCATAAATTTGCCAAAGTGTTAGTTTTCCCCCATATGGATCGGGGAGGATGCAGCATGTCATGACTGTTGCATGCATCTTAAATGCTGTGTCTTCATGGTGGATTTTTTTTTTCCTCCTTTATTCCCCCCACCCAGGATGTAATTGCAATAAAAGTTTGATTCACTCCTCCCCATAATTACTGTGGGCAGAGGGTCATCCTTGAACATTTCGGTGAGGGAGCTCCTTGCACAAGGCAGGGCAAAGGACGCAGAAGTTAAATCCCTAATGATTCCTCCTAAAAAGGACTGGGTTTGGGCTGGAGTGGTGCCAGGGATGCTGTCCCCAGTGGGATACCAGCAGGTGATAAAGGGATGCTCTAAGGGAGCTCCAAAGACTGTATCCTTCCCATTGAGCTCCTCTGAATAGATGCTCCAGCATCGCACTGGGGTAAACAAATGCAAAATATTTTGAAGTCATTCAGTCTCGGCCTTGAATTCTTTCTTTTCTTTCTGGTATCATGGCAAAATTAAATAAAAGCACCAGTTTTCTGCATGTTATTGATCTTTCACTCAAAATCTGGGCCCTTTTCCAGGAAAAATGAGTCCTTTTGTGAACAAAGAGACAGGCACCTTCCCAAAAAAAGGCAGCTTTCAAATCTAATGTTCTGTGTGTTTGAAATTTCATGTTTCTGATAGGAAAATATCAATTTCACTCAAATTTGCAGAGAAGTGATGTGGCGGGGGGGGGAGATGGCCCTGAATGGATTGATGAGCACTTGAAGGCCAGATTGCCAGTGGGATTTAAAAGCAAAAGGAAAAGCAACCTTGTCACTAATTCTGAGCAGCTTGTGTTTGAATCCAGAGCCAGGCTGTTGGGCTGGAGCTGGCCCTGCTGTCCTTGTTCCCCGGGGACCTGGGGCCTTCATCGTACACCACGCATGTGGCAGGAGGGCTTAGCCCATCTCTCCTGACCAGATCTCAATCTCAGTGGTTTATACACCTTTTTTTTTTTTTTTAACATTGCTGCTGGAGCCAGATTTTGAACTGGTGTGTGTTGGTCTGTTACCTTGGTTGGGTGCCCCACTGACAACTGCCTGCTAGTGTCTTAGACAAGCTGGGCTTTGCCAGCAGTGTTTTACAGGTTAATTTGTCAAATCTCTGTAGCTCGATTATTTGTTGGTGAAGCCCTTGGGAACTGCCTGGGAGGAGATGTGTTACTATGCTCCCTTGGACTGTGCTACCACATGGATGCTCAGCTGTTGGGCAGGCTGCCGAGCTGGTTACCCTAAATACGTGTTCATAGCTCAGCCCCTCGCTGTGACACCCCCATTATAGTGAAGGGGGCTGTGTTCACCTTCAATTCTGCTGCTGCATCCTTTGATAGCAAGTAAATTGGTTTTATTCATATTTCCTCCCTGGGACAGCAGTGATGCTCCATCCTTGCTGTAATGCAGAGGTAATGGAGGCAGCGCTGGCTCAAGGGCATTGTTCTCAGGGCTGTCCATCACAGAAACATGGAATGGTTTGTGTTGGAAGGACCTTAAAGATCACCTCTTTTCACTCACCCTACCATGGACAGGGACACCTTCCACTAGACTTGGTTGTCAGGGCCCCATCCAACCTGGCACCCTGCTCCTTCTCAGCTGCTACAGGAAAAGTTTGCTTGGTGCTTGAGCTGAGAAGTTCCCCCCCCCCCCCGCCCCAATGGGATTGCTCCCGGGGCTTTGCTCCCCGGCTGCGTGTGTAAGCTTGCTTATCTTTGGAAAGGCACGGCGGCACTGACAAGTGGTGCAGGAGATGGGGGCAGTAGGTGGATCGTTTTTAGCAGCGCGCACGCACGGAGCAGACAGCTTGGGCATGTTCCAAAACACTTCCCACGCCCCCAGGCTGAATTTTAAGAAGCTGGGGCATCTGCACGTTCAAAACGCTCCAGGGTGGGGGGGGGGGAAAGAAGGAAAAAAATCCCCAAGGCAGGCAGAGCAGCCAGCGCGTGGAAGGGGCAGGCAGCACCCAAAGGCTGATGTCTTGCTGCAGAAGGGAGTTTGTTGCAAAGGCTGAGCAGCTCCAAGCCGCTCTCTGGAGGGGCAGAGCACAGGTGAGCGTGGAGCCTCGTGGTGCTGACTTGCCTTGCGGCTGCTTGCAGGCTGATCTCGCTCTTGGTTGAGTGGGGGGAATGGGAAGAGGAGCTTGAGTTACCCAGGAATGGTGCCCGGGTGAGTGCCTGTTCCTCCTGTCCATCTGGGGTGGTGCAGCCTCTGAGGAGTTCCCAACCTTTGGGGTCCCCAGAGCCATGCAGTAGGATGGGGGTTAGTGGGGGGATAGAGGTGTCTTCCTTATGGTGATGGGAATGTGCTCATCCTACCTTCAGTGTTTCCAGGGGCTGCCTGGGATCCTGCCCATTAATACCAGGAGGTGCCCCACTGATTTCTTTCTCTGGGGCAGCCCTGGAACGCAGGACCAGCCTCATCCCCTTCTGCAGCTCCTGGGGAAGCTGAAAAAAGCAGGCAGTGAACAGGGATTGACGCTGGGAACATGCAAGCCCTGAGCTTGTGCTGGATGGCTGAAGGCTATTTCAGCCCTACCCTGGGCTCCCTGGGGCAGGGTGAGATATCCAGCCCAAGAGGGGAACCTTTGGGTGGTGGAGGACAGCCTATGTCCAGCAAAATCTTAGATCCTCTGGAGTGATGATCCGGCATTCATTTCTGAGTCCTGGTACAGCTTTGGATAAGTAGCTTCAGACTGTGAAGGTTGGGAGGTTTCGGTGCTGGGTGCCCAGCTTACATGCTGAAAGTAGCCCCGGCTCTTGCTCTTGCTGCTCCCTTGAGATCCAAGGTCTCTGCTCCTGGTGATATGGGCCCTTGGAGGTCTTGCACTGGAGCATCAGGAAGGAATGGGTGTAAATCTGGAGAGCCTGAGCTGCCTTCTGCATTCCTCAGATTACTGAGTCGGTCTGTGCTCTGCGATACAAGGATGGAGAACGTGTCCACCTGCATGGAGAGCTGCTGGTGAGGAGGATGCTGGCATGACATCCTGGCAGCCTGAAGCCATCCTTGCAGGGTGTTTGGGCTCTGATGGCTCCCTCCCATCTCACTGGGCCAGGCACTGGGGGATGCTCCTCCCGGCGTGTCACGTGCCAGAGGGGCATCGTCCCAGCACTCCGCTGTGGCTGCCTCCCGTGCTGCTCAGCACACGGGCACCCTGGCATTGGGCACCTTGCACTGTACCCTTCTGCTCCAACAAAGCTGGTGGCTTATTTAAATGTGACTTTTGCCTGGTGGCGGCAGCTGGCAGCGAGGAGACTGGGAAACTCGTGAGGAGGAAAAAGGGGAGAAGTCCAGGCATGGAGAGCTAAATGTCTCCAAGCTCAGAGCTTTTTTCCTTTCATTTTGGGAAGAGAAGATTTCTTGGGAAGCCTCTGCTTCCTAGGCATCCTTCCAGAAGATGCTGAAGCAGACTCTAAATTATGCACTTTGTAAGTCTCTTGGTACCAGCAGAAGTAGTGCACGCCACTCTGCCCTCATCCACCTGGTAGCCTCATAGCAAGGAGTGTCCTCTTGGCAATGGATAATAAGTTTCTGGGGTCCTTCTGTCCCTTGTCCCTTGGGTGGGCAGGGCTACCTTTGCACCTCTGGCACCCAAGGGAGGAGAACAAGGCTCTCCTAGCTGTGGTGCTAAACACAAGATGCTCTGCTGTGTGCCCCGGGGCGAGGAGGAGGAGGAAGGCAGAGAGGGATGGGGATGGACCCAGGGGGTTTCTGCTAATTAGCGATTTAACTAGCCATGGCACAGCCTGGCTCCTGGCAGATAATTACCTTGCTGGGTGCAGGGAAGGGAGCAGAAAGACTCGCTGTCCACAGGGACTTTAAAACTTCCCCATTCTTGAACTCATTTGGGAAAGGCAACTCAAAAAGAATAATATGGATATATATTTTAACAGAGCTATTTCTGCCAGGCAGGCAGGCCAATTTGTTACTGAGGTGACACATTTGGTTTTAACTAAAAGAATCAAATTTTTTGGGGCTTTTTTTTCCTTTTTCAGTCCTTAGGGCAGGGGGTGGCTAAGCCATGGGAAAACTGGGGGGCTGCATGGCATCAGGCTGGTGGTTCTGGCTTCCTCGCAGATGAGCATTTCTAAGTTCATGGGTGTTTCAAAGAGCAGGGGGAGAAAAACAAATCTGGGAAAGATCCCAGTCTGCTCATTGCAGCTCGGTGAGATTTCCACGGAGCCAGGGTATCCTGCCATCCCTGTGCTGCCGTGGCTGTACAGACGCTGCCTAAGGGCTGCCGGGAGTCCTGGCCACAAGGCTGGCTGCTCTGCCGCGCTGGGGCCGGGCCCCCGCAGCTCCCTCGCAGGTCCCCGCCAGGAGTGCCGGGGCTTTGCCGGGCAGTGCTGTCCCTTGTGCGCTTCTTGTGTCTGACGGGTGGGATCGCTGCCGGCCAAGAAGCATCTGTGCTCTCCTTACACCTCACACTGGGGCCAGGGACCTCATTAGCTGCCTCCATCTCCTCGCTCCTCTGTTTATCTCCAGTTTTTCAAATGTTTGCTGGGTTTCCTTTTTTTTTTTTTAACATTTCTTTTCTTTTTCTGGCTTGAAGGGAGAAATGACTGTATGAGTCATGAAGTGGCCTGACAGCTCCCTGTGCACCCTGCCAGGCTCTACCGAAATCGTGGCTGAGGGGGGAGGGCTGCAGTGACTGCCGCCCGCACACGTCCCGTCAGGGGGCACGGGGTGGGGAACAGGCATCCCAGCCTTTTGCCCCTCATCACCCAATTTCTGGTTCTCCTTGGGAGAATGGGAGGGGACATCATGACACAGGCAGCAGGGTGGGAACAGCTTGGGGTCAAAGCCCAGTGTAACCCTGCCTCTCTCCATTGGCTGTAGTGAATTTGGGGCTGTGCTGAGAGCCAGGGGAAAGGCCCTTGGCCACGTGCACGTGCCTTGTATGGAAACAGACTGATGGAGATGACAGGATTGTCAGGCCAGTGGGCTTGTCCCCATTCCAGTGCATCCAGAATGTCTGCTTCCATGTAGAGTAAGGTCCCCGGCTGGTGCTTCCCTGCTGAAGGAGCGCTGCCGCTTGGTACCACAGACCAGCAGGGTGCAGGAGATGGTGATTCCTCCTCCTCCTCCACCTCCTCGGTCAGGGCTGCAGGTGCCAAACTGCCTCTCTCCAGCTGCCAGCCCTGCCTTGGCAATCTCAGTCCCCCTTCCTCCACACCCCATCTCCCTTTGGAAAACCAGCAGTAACTCTTAGTCAGTGCTGTCTCATGGATCATTACTCTGGAAATCCCAGGGAGAAGGGTGCTTGCTCACAGTCCCGTGTGGCCACTGTGATCCTGTGCAGCCCATCGCCACCCTGGCACTGCTCACTGAGAGGGCAGGGCCATCCCAGCCTCTTCCTGGCTGCTCTAGGATGCTCCCAGCATCTTGCTCGTGCTTTTAATAGCTCGAGCCCATGCTTTCCAGCAGGCTCACCAGCTGACCTGGATACTGCCACGCTGTGTCTGGGCTGAGCTCCCCTGCTCCCTCCTCATGTTGGGGTGGGCTGGCTTGCTGGTGCCAAAGAGGGGGCCTGTTGCACCCCAGGTTCTTCCTGCAAAGACAGCAGCATCTGTCATCCTGCCCACTCCTGCATCGAGCATTTCCAGTTCAGGCTGGGTAATAGGGATTGCTGCCAGCATGCACCTCTGGATCTCTGCTCTGTGGGGGTCCCTTCTCTTTAGCAGGTGCTTTTTGTCCCAGATGCTGTTCTACAGAGAGGAAACAGGGACAAATTAGCATCCCTGGCATTTCTGGCTTTCCTCCCCTCCTTGCCTGCCTTCCTCCCCTCCCTTCTCTTTTTAAAGAGATTCAGGTCATGCCTGGAATTAGGGCTCCCTGAACTGCAGTGAAACAGCGTTTAAACTCCTTACCATTGATTTAGATGGAGTGGTTGGGGTTTGGTTTGTCCCCCACCCCTGCCCTCAGCTTCAGATGGGCGTTCACAGCACAGCACAGTGCTCTTTCTTTCATGGCCTTTGCCACTGTGGGCTACTCTTCCCTGCATGGGTGGGTCTGGGGGCTCTGGGGGGGCTGCTCCCCACTTTGCACCCCGCTAGCAACGAGATGCTTTTGACACAGAGACCTTGCAGGAAGGCATTTTATTTAGCCATCTTCGTTTATCGCGGCGCTCCGGCTGGGATTAGACACAGATAAGACAATCAATAAATCCTCCCCTTGGCTGAGATGTGCCGTGAATTTTTCAGGGAAGGGTAGTGAAAGGAGGGCACCCATTCAAAGGCGGCACAATTGGCTGGAGGTGAGGGAGAGGACAGCCAGTGCTGTGAGATGGTGGTACAGAACAGACCCTGCCACGATCCCACTGCCGGTTTGTAAGAAGGCGTCTGCATGTGGTAGAGGAGAGAAGGAACCCTGTGCTGCCGCTGCGGCTGGTGTGACTGTGCTGCTGGAGAAAGTAGGTCAGGCTGTGCTGCAGAGCCTGGCACGAGCCCCCAGCACAGTGGGGCACCCCAAGCACCCCCTCAGCTGCTCTCCTCACAGCCAGGTGCAGCCAGCCCCACGCCAAAGGAAGCCACTGGTGGGGCTGGGTTGGCATCAGCTCCTTTCCCTTGTACCTGGGCTCTTTGCCTCTGTCCAGTGGTGGCTCTGGGTGAGGGTGGGATCTGTGCAAGGGGAGAGGACAGAGCGGGAGGGGATGCTGTGCTGCATCTCCCCATCTGCCTCCTGCCTGCATCCCTCAGTCGGCCTCCTGGCTCAGGTGCGGATTTGGAGGCAGGAGGGATGCCCTAAGATGCAACTCCAGCATCAGGAGGGAGCAGCCTCTTCTCCATCTCCCCAGAATTTTGGGGTCTCCCATTAGCTGAGGGTGGGCAAAGCTCAGGGACAGCATGATCCTCCTTCTGGGAGCGTTTTCTGCATCATCAGGGAGATTTGGGGAGGAAGAAAAATGGTTAAAGGCAGAGTTTAGCACCTAAATCTGCAGGGGTTTTGTGTGCCTCACAGGGCTCTCAAAGCCTTCCTCAGAGAGGAAGGGGTGACAGGACAGAATGAATGATGGGGATCCTGTGGGTAGGGCTCAGGTGGGGCTGGAGGATGTCCCAGCTTGGCTCAGGAGGATGGCTCAGGTTATCACCACTTCCAGGAAGGTTTCTTGGCTGCTGGGGACAGGGAAAAATTAAGATGTTCTTCCAAGACGGAGATGTTCCAATTGCAAATCTGGAGCATTGCCCTGGCGCAGCACTTTGCTGTAGCTGTAGGAACCTGTTGTGAGATGGAAGGAAACTTTGGAATGGCCCTTGCCACAGAACATGGCTGGGCTTCTGCTCCTGGCCACGCTGTGGGGAGGGATGCTGTGGGACTGGGTCACAGATGCAGGAGCATGGCTTGCTGCAGCCAGGGCGTGGGACTGCCAGGCTCAGAGAGGTGACACCTCCACACTGACATGGCTCTGGTGGCATCAGGACCACGACCCAGACTGTAGAGGTGGGCAGGGACACTGTGTCCTCCAGCAAGGACCTGGTCTGATCCAAGAGGGCTGGTGGTGAAGACGCAGTGAGCCAAGCAGGGAAAAAATTGAGTGCGTACATCACAGGCAGGTCTGGGCTTTATTGATTTTCAATGAAAGGCTGTGTCATGAATTTTTCTCTCCCACTGTATTTGCTGCAAAGTTGCATCTCATCTCGAAGCTAACCACTAACTAGAGAGCTCATTTTTCCCCCTCAGGAGATGCCCTGGGGGGAGGCAGGTTTGCACGTGGTCTTTTTAAGTGCGTGATGGATGCAGCAGCTTTACTAATCCAACACCAGAAGAGAAAGCTGGTATTAGCAGCAGAAAATGTTATGTCCAGCACTTCAAGTGACTTATCTTGAAGGAGTTGCATGTGTGATGCATCTTATTTGATGGGCTGCTCCGGGATCCATCTGGGAATGGTGTCCTGCTGTCCCCAAGAAGGACAGGGCATCAGCTGAATGTTGTCACTGTGTTTGCTGGTTTGCCTTTCCTTCCAACAAGGGGAAGACTCTAAAAGAGAGTGAACATAGTCCCTATGGTAAAACCCTTTTGGAAGCTGCTGAGACATCCTGTTGAATCCTGCTTTTAAACTGGTGTTCAGAATTTGGAGCATCTCTTTAATCTTGAAGTCGTTGTTTTTAAACATTGAAGAACATTTGGGAGCGAGTATAGCTCAAAATGTTTTAGAAGACATTTCTCCCCATCTTCAGAAGCTCTTACAGATCTTTTTTTGCCTCCTGATGAATGTGTTGAGAATCTGAGGGAAAGCATTGAAACCAGCTGAGAGTTTTAAAAACAGAAAACCAATGGAGGAAGTTGGAAAGGCTTAGGATGGGTTTCTCTGGAAAAGAGGTGATGGAGAGGAGATGTTTGGCTAGCAGGGAGGCGATGGAAAGATGTTTTATCCAGTGTTGGGTAGCACTGTGCAGTGAGATGTGCAGCCACGGCAGCTCATGTCCTCACAGGGAGAGGCTGGGAAGTCTTGCAGTGTTGGGAATTTGGTTGGGAATGCCCTGGAAGGGTTAACTCTGGTGCCTGGATGTAGCTGGATGCACAGAAGCTGAAGTGGAGCAGTATGCAAATCTATCCACTTTCATAAACTGCTTAATTAGGCGAATGTTAATGAGACGTTAATTACTGTTGTGCCGGCGAATCCCACGGAATGGAGATTATGTTTCTCTTCAAACATCCAGTCTTAATTATAACTTGTGCTTAATTCCACTGTCTTGCTTGGGACGGAGCTGGGTAGGGAGGATGAGGCGCCAGCTCCCATGGCTGCCCGCCCGCAGTGCGTCTCCTGCCCACGCTGCAGTGGTGGCTGTGGATGCACAGGGATGGAGCTGCGGTGGTGGCTCCAGAACAGCAGTGGTGGCCTGGGGACGGTGGCTGAGAATGCCTCCCCTGCAGCCATCTCTTTGTGCTTGGGTCCAGCCTGGCAGCAAACCCTCCAGGTGCATGTTGTGAGCAGGTCAGGGTGCAAAATCTCATGACGTGTGTAAAAGCTCCCATCCTTTTCCTTTGTGGGCTTGGGAAGCCTTTGGGAGGTCCCTGTTGGTGCCCTGTGTGCTCCAGGGATGCCACATTGCTCAGCTCCAGAAGTGGTGGCCCCAAACTGGGGCAGGGGAGCCTCTGGGGATGTGAGCATCCAGCATGTGCCCAGTCCCCTTCTTCCTCACTTTCTGTTTCTACCTGCCCCGGCCTTCCCAGTTGGATTGCAAATGCATTCTGTTACCTTACTGCTTTGCAGTTCCTATGGTTTTTATGGTGAATTGGTCTTGCTCCCACAGTGCCTGGCACATGTGAATATTTTTAAAGTATGGCTTCAGCTTGGAGGTCAGCAAGAGACCTCTGCAGAGGTGAGCAGAGAAATGGCATCCTGTTTCCCATTTGAACAGCTAGTATTATTATTTTTCTTTACATGTCTTTTATGAAAGTTCAGGATAATATAACGCTTTCGAATGAGGTGATAGTGAGCCATGGAATGTGCACCCTCGGGTTTTTGGCTGGCTTTCCTCCATGCATAGCTGGTGGCTGCTCTGGGCTAACTGGGAGGTTCCCTGTGTCGTTGCTCATTGCTGCCAGCCAGGTGGCAGAGAGGACAGCATTGTAAGGCTGACACATGAGGCTTGGTCTCCATAAGGGCTTTTTTGGTAACCATAGGGAAGATTTCTTGCAGTGGTCAGTCTCTTTTTCCCCAGGGACGTGCTTGCCTTGCCACTGCTGGTGGTGGGAGAGCCCACGGGCTCCACTCCTCCTGGCACGAGCTCAATGTCCTTCGTGTCCCCAGCAGACAGGATTTTAATCACACACTACATCTGCATGCCTCAGAGCTTGTCACCAGAATCCTGCAGCTGAGAGCAGTGGAAATCATCATCTCGGGCTCTCTCTGATGGCCAGCAGTGTCTGGGGAAGCTGCTCCAGGGTCGGAGTCACTTTGGATTTCCACTGCGTGCCACTGAGAGAGCATGTTGTCCCCCGAGCGATGATTCTCCACATTGGGTGTTTTCAATTACAAAGGGTGTCAGCTTAGGTTTAGTTTCCTGTGTTCCTTTTCTTCCCTCTGTTCCGACTCTGCTGTTTGATTTCCAGACAGGTTTGATATTTCCTCTTCCAGCAAACCGGCAAGCCCCGGGGACTTTTGTGGGCGGCTGGCTCCGGCGCCACTCCTTTGATTGCAGGCAGTGTCCCTCTGCGAGGGATGGGCTGGGCCCTGGGAGGGAGGACCAGGAGCAGGCAGGCTGGGGGCTGCACCCATGGCAGCACCCAAGGGAGTGGCACCACTTGGGCTCCAGCCAGCTCTGCCTGCCTCCTGCAAAAATCGTCTGAACATGAATTTTTTAATCTCCTAAAAAGCTTTTCTACCAGAAGAAATGTGTCCAGCAACCAGGGATTTTTGCCTTTTTTCTTCTCCTCTGCATTCTGTATCTCTCAGTCTTGAAGTCTCTGTTAATTAATTAAGAATTAATTCGTTGCAATTCCTTTAATTTTTAAAAATGGCAGGATCCAGCAACGTACCTCCTCACAGAGCTGCCTGCTGCTCCCTCCTCCCCTCTTGCAAAGCAAATCTCGAACAAACAGAGCCCTGCTGCACAGTCAACAGCTGCGTGGGAGGCAGAGCCAGCTCTTTGCATACGATTCCAATCAAATACAGCGTGTTGGGGAAACATAGGGGACACCAAAGCCAACACGAAGGGGCCTGAGAGAGGCTATTGCCTGCTTCGAGCCCCTGCTGCTGAGAGCCCCCTGTCTGTCGGTGGCTCCTGTGCTACTTTTTGGAGCCCAAAAATGCCACGAGCAGGTGCTGGCAGGACCAGGTGCTCCAGTGCAGCCCCACTGGGAGCCAGCACCTGGGGTGGGTACCCAAGGGGAGCATCACGGGCAGAGAAGCAGAGCCCCACACCTTATAGCCTTAAAATAAAATAAGAGGAGGAGAGAGGAGAAAGGAGGGTTTGGCTCAACAGAGTGTCCAAATTAGCTTTATTGTGCTGGGAGCTGGGCGTGGGGTAAATCCATGTGCACAGTACCACGTGTCTTTGCTGAGTGAGACATTGGGTGATAAATGACTGTTTCTCATACATTATCATGGCCTGACGGTGATGAGGCAGACAGAGGTGGTGCAAAGGTGATAAATGCAAAAGTCTGAGTTAACAAAGTGTAGTTGTCTCTCCTTAGGGGGAAATGAGTTCCCTTTACTGCCAGTCATTGGACTTGTGCAGCTGGGACCGTTCTTACCCTTAATTTTTCTTTTTTATTAATGCCTGATAATTTGTTTCTCGTTTACCTTCACTCGCCAGGTTGATGGCACCATACCGCTCACCTTGTCTGGATGTGGGGCTTTCTCGCTGGTGCTGAGTGTGTGCAAGGGGATGCTGATGGGGGACAGAGGTGCTCCTGGAGACATCAAGGCAGGGACACTGTGCAGAACGGGATGCTCGGGGCTGTGGGAGCAAAGCCCTGCTCCACCAGGCAAGGGAGGGGAAAGAAGTTGTTCCCCAGCAATCAGCCAGAGTCAAGAAAGCAGGTCTTCAGCAGGAACCTGCAATATTAAATAGTCTTTTAATGAAAAATGTATCTGCTGTTGAGCTGTCTTGCGGCCCAAGATGCGGGTGTGCTTTTTGGTTCCGCAATGGTTGCTGCAGGACCTTTTATTTTACAATATTTGAAACAAAACTGGAATCTATTTTTAATCCTTTTCCTTTCCCCCTTTCAGTCTTCTCTTGCCACTCAGCTGTTGTGCTAAAAGCTCAGTAAGGGTTTGGGAGAGGCCAAGGACCAGGCTGGGTGCCCAGCTTAGAGCAGGAGGACAAACCATCCCTGCATGGTCCCCTTGCCCAGTGATCCTGACTGAGGCCATTCCACTCAGAGCTTTGCAAAGACAGACAGGTCTGTGGCTGGCTGCCATTTAGTAGCTTTAGCTTTTCAAGGAGGGAGGATTTTTTTTTTCCTGCCAGATTTGGGGCAGACCAGGCAGGATCTCCTCAGCCTGGATTTCAGATTGTCTTATGGCAATCCTGCCTGGAGGCAGAGGTAAAGGCTGGGTCACAACAGTTTGCTCTTTGCTAGTGCTTTTCACACTGGGATTTTTCAGCAATTCTCAGAGAAACCAGCGATTGAAAAGCCCATCCTGCTGGTGAGGAGCAGAAGGGGCTGGTCACATGGGCTGAGGTCCTGTGCAGGGTATTTGCTGCCAAAGCCTGCTGCTTGGTACATTTTAGCATCCTCAGAGATGGAGTTTGTGTGTTTGGGCAGTGCTGGCCCTGCCATGGGCAGCCCCCAGGAGCTGTCTTGCCTTTCCTGCCACCACAGAGGCCCCATTTATCCAGAGCAATGCGTGACCTTACAAAAATAACAATAAAGAAAAGGTATGTGAGAAACATCTGTGAAATAATAACAAGATCCCAGGAATGGAGCTGCTTTCATCTGGAAGCTCTTTGCTGACTGTGAGTTGTTTCTGTCCCTCGTTAGAGAGGGAGCCAGGCGGCGATGCCCGCTCAGATCTTTCTTTACTTTCAAGATCCCCCCATGGCATCCTGCAGGCCAGTGAGCCTGGCCCCTGCCAGCACATCCCTCCTGCTGCTTGCTGCTGTTCTGGTTTTTAATCCCTATAATCAGCCCTGCATCCAAGCCTGGTGGCAGTGGGAGAGCTGGGCTCATCCTGGGCTGTTGTGCTTCCCTGCCACCTTACATCCCAAGTGAGAGGTGTGGAAGGGCTGGGAGCTGTGCAGTATGGAAACCCCATGTCTGGCCTGGCTTTGTAAGACTGAGCTGCCAGCTTTGCAGCCGGTCACCTCCCAGCCAGGGTAGATGCTGCTTTATTCTTGTGCCAGGTCTGGCCCGGACCCCTGGGGAACACCCAAGCAGTGCAAGTGCTGGCAGGCACTGTGAGCCTTTCTAGCTGGCTGGAAAACGTCCATCAAAACATCATTTCTTGGGAAAAATCTGTTTTGGCCAAGCTAAAACACTTGTGGGACTCTGTGTTGAAACCTGAGAAGGTTTTTGATGCTGTCACATCTGTGCAGAGAAGCGTGGACTCTCAGGGCTGGACTAGGGGAGAGCTGCAGAGCCCCAGAGCAGGGTAAAACATGAAGGGACCACACTGGCAGGTTCTGGGAAGCAGGAGGGAGGATAGGGGGCTCTGGACACATGGAAAGCCCAGTGCTGGCCGTGCCTTGGGCGGAACTGGTGTTTTCAGTTGAAGCCTGTGTTGCTCTGGCCTGCTCCACCATCTGCCTGGCTGTTAACGTGGTTATTTGCACATGGCTTGTGAGGGCTTTCAGCATTGTCCCTGGTTGGACTTCTCCTATAATAAAATAATTTTGCTGCTCTGGAAAGAGGCTCCTCTGCAAGCGAGGATTAAGGTGTATTTCAGTGTTTGCCTCTCGGTTCGAGGCATGAAGGGATGTGCAGTTGAAAGGTGCTGCATCTGATTTTGAGGCTCAGTAGTTGAAATGCCTCGTGTTGAGCTCAGGAGAGGAGGGATTTATGCAGACTGCTGGAGCTAAAAAGTGGGGTTGTGCAGGAGGAACTGTGTCAGACTCAGGTTACATTGATGAGGTGGGGTGGGGGTCTTGCAGGCTTGTTGTCACCTTGGAGGTGAAGGGAGCAATGCGCCTGTGAGCATCTGAGAGCATGTTTGTACACTGATGTAACATCCATAATGTGATTTCAGGTGTGAATACACACATTTACACTGCTGTACACGAGAGCAGGATGTGGCCCAGGGCCTTTGGTGGCAATGCAGGAGGCCAGAAGCAGAGTGTTTAAAGGCTAATGCAGACACCCTAGAAAATGATTAGCTTTGCAAGCAGCATTGCTGTGTGCTGGAAACAGGGGTATTATTAAGTTCACAGTAGGCCCTTGGAGATCTCTGGAGCAAGAGTGATCCGTGTGCCACGCAGTGATATTATTGGAAAGGGTGGCTTCACTGCCTATCATCTGTCTTTGTTGAGTTAGCTCTGTGGACCATCGCCAAACACAGTGCATCTTCTCCTTGGCCGCTGACAACCCACCTACTTGGAGTGGGTGATGATTTTTTTGTTCCTCAGCTCAGCTGGAAAAAATGAGTGTCCTTGTGGGAGGGTGGGAAGAGAGAGCATTGCAGGGTGACATCCCCTAAGGAAAGAAGCAGATTGCTGGGCTTGGGCGTTCGGCTGGAGCAATGTTCAGTGTCCCACTGCTGTCTCAAGGTGGTCCTGTTCGGCTCCTGCAGGCTGCTGGGTTGGGACATCACTGCCTATCAGGCTTGGTGAACTCCTCCCCTCCAAGCTACTGAGGGAGCTGCAAGCAGTGGCAGAGACTCCTACCTTCACTCGTGGCAGGTGTGGGGATGCTCTTGCTTGGCCTGAACCCTGCCCAGGGCAGCCAGGCTCTCCTTGATGTGTTGCCACTTCTCTGAGGCTCACCCCAAGGCAGCTGTCCCGGTGTAGGTGTGGCGCAGGATGAGGCGTAGTTCCCTTCTTGGCTTCTGATGCTGTCAAGGCGAGGAGTGCTTGCCATGCTCCTGATTGGGATGGGAAGCTTCCTTTGGACTTGGCACTGTGTCTGTGCATCCCTGCAGAGCTGTGCTGCTTGGGGGGTGGCTCCCCAGGGCTCTGACAGCAGCCGTGCTGGCAATGCCTGCGGCTGCCAGCCTTCCCACTGCTGCTCCAGCCACGGATTCCCCTCTGTGCTGCTGCTAACAAAAATTCCCAAATCCCCTCCATGTCAGACATGAAGTGGTTGCTTTGCAATGAATTAGGTTGTTAGGGTTTTTTAAAGAAAAGGTCTGGAAAGCATCCCTTTGCCCCCCTGAACCACTGCCCAGAGGACAGGAGCAGGTAGGGGGAAGATGCCATGCAGGGAAAGAGGAGGTATCAAATGGAGATGAGGGATGTGGGAGGGGAAGATTGCACTGGATGCCTCCCCTAGCACTGAGCATCCGTCCTCCTGTGCCAGCAGCCCCACCACTGCCAAGGCTAGAGAAGATTTGCATTAGGAGTGTGATGCTGCTGGGGCTGCCCACCCTTGGCTGCCTTTCCCTTGCAGGAAAGCTGTGGAGGAACCAGAATTCTGATTCCCTGGGGACTTCTGCGAGGGCAGCATCTCTCCGGGTCAAGGATTAAATCCATTACAGAGAAGCACTTGGGGGAAAGCCCTGGACTCGATGCACATGGAGGCTGATGCATTAAAACCATTTCCTGTGGAGATCTCCCACTTGGCAGGCAGGGAGAGGGGTCAGGCACAAACCCACCCCTGGAGCTACTCCAGTGCTAATGGCTTGCCTTGCTTGCAATCCAGGAGCAGCCTGGTTACCAGCCTGGTGCCAGCTGGAGAAAAAAACCCTTCAGCCCCCAGCCCCTCCGAGGCCCGAGGCATCTGAGACCCTTCCCTTTGCCGTGCTGTCTGGTCTTGTGGGGCTGAGCGGTAGCATGGGGCCGTGCTGCTGCTCTACCAGCAGGTTATCAAACCTGAGGTGGTTTTCCCAACCATTTCAGTCCCAACTGCAAGTGTTTTGCAAGGAAAAATATCCATTTACAGGGTTCCCGAGCATCTCTAACCACAAATGATACGTGGGTCCCTGGAAGGTCACGCTTTCTTGCTGCAGTCCAGCACCCAGCTGGGACAGCTGCCTGCATATGAGGTACAGGCAGGTGCAGGCAGGTGTGCTGTGCCACATTCTTCCTAGGTGTTGCCTAACAAATGACAGGATGCAAATAGTCCTAAAAAAACTTGCCAGATGAGTAGCCCTTTCCCAGAATGGGTGCTGGAGTTGAAGCAGCCATTCTGATTTGCTTTGAAAAACATGCATTTTTCACTCTTCGTGTATTTTTCCCTTCTCTTCCCTTCCATCTTGCATCCCCACACACTTCCTTTCATTCCCCTCCTTCCTCCTCCTTTTCATGAGCTATTTTCAAATGCTAGGAAGGGCGAGATCTGAGGGGAGAAGGAGTAACCGAAAGGAAAAAAAAAAAAGGGTGGTAAAATTATTTCACACATTTACGGGGAAAAAAAAAAAGGCGTGGGTGTGGGGAAAGAGAACAGCTCCAATTCCCAGATGACAAAAAGCAACTTCATTCATTTCCCGACGTAATTTTATCAGGTAGGAAGGTTTAGTTACATTTCTGCAGCCCTACAGTTCCCAGTGATGGTCCTAGGGTCCCCGGGTTGTCCCTTCTGCTGTGCTGCCCTGAGCTGGCACAGGGTTGGTGACGGGGCTTTGGTACCAGGAAGCTGGGGTAGGAGGATGCCAGGTGGAGGGAAAAGTAAGGATGAGCTTCTGGAGAACATGGCTTTGGATTAAGCCAAAGTCGGCCCTGGGAAGGCTATGGGAGATGTTACAAATATCACCAGCTTCACAGGAAGCATTTCTTGACACGTGGGCAGTATGTTGGATGGTTTCCTGTGTTTAATAAATAGGATTAAACCCAGCGACAACAGTGCTCACTGGGAACTAGGAGTTTGGGTTGTGATAAAGTTTTTAGATGGCAAAATCTCCTTATGCTCAATTGTTTTTTCATTTCACTGGGAAAACTGGAAATAACTGTTTTGGCTTGTCTGAACCGTTCTTTAAACATTTGTTTGTCTCACTGGCCAGACCAACTCATAGCCACTGGAAAAGGGAAGAAAAAGCCCAAATCCCCAAGGAAGCTTTTTCTGAGTAGCTCACTGCTGCGATGCTGAAGGTAGTGCTGGAGGACTGATGCTCTGGCTGTCTCACATTGAAGTCCTGTCCCCTTCATGCTATGGAGCTTTGGAGAAGGCCCCCAACAGGAGGAGATTGGGGACCCAGCAGCAGGCATTAGCCTGCCTGTCTCCCTGTGTGTGGGGCCAGGATCTTGCAGCAGGCTGGCATTTCACACTTTGGCGAGGGTGACATTTTCTTTGCAGCTTTTCCATGTTCGAAAGCTGGCATTTCACCCCAAGAGGAAGCTGGTATTTATAAGGCAGGGCACTGGCATTTCATTCATTGTTACCATCCAGTGATTCAGACAAGGTCTCTTAGCCAGAAAGGTCAGCTGGGTCTCTGCTGTTCTTTGCTGCTTTTCTTTCTTTTTCCTTTTTTTAATCCCCTTAGGGAAAGAGGGAAAAACAAAGCCACGCCACATGCCAGAACTGCTGATTGCCATTTTTCTTGCCTTGAAAATTAAGGTCTGCTATGCTACATAAAAGCTGGGACTTTCCAAAGTCCATCTTGCAAGGGTGTCTTTGGTAAGGTCCTTATTTTGCTTTGAGTTCCAAAGGTACAACCCCAAGCCTGGTCCCAGTGTGGGGCAGCATTTCCCCCAGTACTGTGTCAGTGCCCACCATGCTCTAGTAATACTGCCTCATGAGTTTTTTTGGAGCTGGATCTCATGTGACCTTAATATGTTTCAAAAAACCTAAAACTGCATCTTTTCTGGCCAAACATCAGATTTTGTCCCCAGGGTTGCTCTGGGGATGGTGATGTTGCATTGCCCCTTCCAGGGATGAGGGGCAGGATGGCAAAATCAAGTGTGGGTCCCCGCTGTGACTGTGGGGCTCTTGTTGGACTGGGGCAATCTAGGCACTGCCAGGGCCTGGGAAACAAATAAAATCAATAAGAAGCTGTTAAATTGTGCCTGAACCTCGCTAGGAACAGCGTGGGGAGTGCTGGCTGCAGAGATGTATCTGCTGCCACTCCGCGGGCTGTGGCACATTCATTAAGCATCTTGAAGATGGATACACCCCCCAGTTCACCTCCTGCGAAAGCCTGGGAATTTATTTCCTCCTGAACCGTGCCATCAATCACCGGTGACAGCACCGCCTCGGCACCACGTGGCTCAGCCGCCGAACAGCTGGAAAGACATCGGGCTGGTTGCCCTGCCACATCGGGAGGGGGCTGCCTCGGACCCCCGTGCCCTCGCTGTGGAGAGGGGGATCCCATTCCCTTGCTCTCGGCACAACTGCTGGGAGAAAGGCTGTCCCACGCTACAAATGCCTTTGTGCACCTTTTTTTGTGCTATTCAGAACTGCTTCGTGCCGACCTGCAGCTGGTACCTGTGTCCCTTGGCAATTCAGTACCGTCTGCATCCATCTCTAATCCCCAAAGGCCAGCGGCGGGGGAAGATGGTTCCTTGTCTGCTCTCCCCTCTGTGCACCGCCCTGTGGTCCTGGCCCCTTCCTCAGCACCCTGGCTCTGCTCCCAGCCATGAGTTCCAGGCTTGCTGGGTGGATGCTGGGAGCTCCCAGAGCCCCACACTATGTGTGTAAATGTGAGAGCCTGAAGTCTTGGCAGAAGAATTTTGCTGTGCCCGGCTTGATGCTTTTAGCTTTGATGGGAGCACCCAGACAGGAGCAGGACAAACCCAGTGATCCGGGGCAGTATGCAGGATGCTGACTGATGTCTGAGCTGCTTTGCTTCCCCTTTGCTGAGCTGCTTTGCTCAGTGATGCCCTGGACTGGAAGGATGTGACAGGTCCACTTAGCGGGAGGAAAGACCTGCTGGAGGGGGCTGAGTGACCCTTCTGCCCTGCACCCAGCACCCTTGGCCCAGCCCTGTCTGGACACTGTGGCCACCCCTTTCCTTCCTGGCACTGACACTTCACCCTCCAGTGCCTTCCTCTGTCAGCCAAGCTGCACATTACTTCAATTTATGCAGAGACCTGAGTTTTACTTCTTCCTGTAATTTCTTCTGATGCATTTAATTTTTTCCCCATATCATCTAGGAACCTACAGATTATCCAGTAAGAGCAGAATGAAGACTTGTCAACCTTTCTTACGTGCTCCTTGAGATGAAAATAACTTCCTGAACCCCTTATAATGCTTTATTTTCTGCTACTTCTGTTACTCTGAGTATAATTTGACTGACTAAAGGATCTTGAAGCTAAGAAGAAAAAAAAAAGATAAAGTAGACTAATAATAATAATGGTAAAAACTGCTCCCGAGAGGCTGATAAGGGCCTGGAAACTCACACACAGGCACTGCCTGTCAGGGCAGGTGTGAGCCTGCTTTTGTTCCCCAGCTCCATAAGCCAATGCTGGGAGTAGGGACAGCCGGTCTCTGCAAAAATGGGATGTTTTTCAAGAGAAGAAAGATATTGTGTCCCCTGTGATATGGAAATGAGCGGGGAGGTAAGGGCAGGGAGAGAGGATTTCTGATGGTAATGAGGCTTTGCACCGTCTTTCTTGCCTTGCCTCCATCCCTCCCTTTCGACTGTAGGATGGGGTTTCAAAGGCTGTTGTATTCTTTTCCTTGGATTATTTGTCATGTTTTTTTTAAGCTTGCCTGTTGTGGTTTTTAAAGATAAAAGGTGGGAGCCGCAATGACGGGGAATTTTGTGAGGGCTGGGAGGTGCTTCAGGGGTTACCATTACTGATGTGATCATGCTATGAGCTCTCATAGGTGGGTTAGCTGGGCTTAGGAATGCTTTTTCTTTCCCATCTTACAAGCCTCAGCACTGCCAGAGAGGGATGTGATCTGCTGTCTAGAGCAAAGGCTGGTGCCATCCCAGAGCATCATGTTACAGCTCTGTAGCACTGGTGGAAACCAGCCCCTTCACAGTTGTACTCCACTTACATCTCTTGAATGTTGCTTGTACACATCCTTATGGCACCTCCTTTGGAGGAACAGCCTTTCTTTCCCTTGAGATAGCTGGAGACTGAGTATTCCTCCTGCTCCTAACTCAGTGGCTACAATAGTCCTTGTGACAGTCACATTTGGGCCTTATTTTAGTCTGAGTTTGTCTAGATTCAGCCTCCAACCCCTAACTCTGGTCCAGCATTTATCTGCTGCCCTGAGGAACGCTCTGTATTCTAAACCCCTACCTCATGTAAGACGCTGTGCCTCTCGATGGAAAGGACTGGATGCAAATTTCTTGTGCAAACATTTTCTGGTGGAAAACTAAGGTTTGGGCTGAGCTCAGTTTGTCAGGTAAAATATGTGCTCTCTGCTGAACAGGTGAAAACTACCTCCTCTGCAAAGCCAGTGCTGCTAGCCCATGGATGTAGCTCCCAGGGAAAGAAGGTGGGGAAGGGACAGCTTGGGTTGAGGGGAACGAGGGGGCATGGAATGATCTGAAGCTGCTTCTGGGCAGTCGCAGGGTTGCTGTTGCCTCTGTGTTGCAGATGGCCACTGAATTCCTGCGTGGCAGACAGTGCAGCGAGCGCCTCGGCAGGGAGGGCAGCCCAGGCTGAGCTTCATTGTCAGTGCTTCTCATCTGTTCTTGATCTGAGGAACTTCACTGAACCTCCCAGAGGAGCTCCCTGCCCCTTCTGCCCTGTGTCGAAGGACCACTGAAATGTGGCTGCTTGCAGAAAGTGCTGATGCAAACCCAGCTGATGCTCTGCCGGCCTTCCGTGGGTCAGGAGGGCTCACAGGTCAAATCTGCTCTTCACGCAGGAGCTGTAAGCAAAGATGCCTCATGGTGAGCTTTGCTGGTGTTTATTCTGGAGCTCCCTTTTTAGCTGAAGCCCTGGAGCCACACTGGTGTTGCTCCCACTCTGCCCAGCAGACATTGATGCTCAGCTGTTTGGTTTTATCCCTCCTTAATTTTACAAGAAGTGACAGTAAATCTGTCCTGTATGCACAGGACTGTGGGGGGTGTTTAAACAATCATTCGCATCCAGATGTGGTGGTAGCTTTGGGGTGTCTCTTGGCGATGTGGGTTGGTGCTGGATATATTACGCCGTAAAAGTTAATGTTCAGAGTCTGACATTCAACCCACAAGAGCAGGAGAGCATTTGGCAGTGAGCTGTGCTGTGTAGGGCAGTCCCATCGCCCATGGGTGCCGGGAGGGTGCCCAAGGGGTGCCGAGGATGTCTCCTATCAGACCTTCCCAGAGACACTGCCGTAGAAGGGCTCCCAAGCACAGCCAAGGGTACCTACGCAGTTTGTCTTCACATCCAAAAAGACCATTAGCCTGGGAGGAGGAGGAGGAGGGGGAGCAAGGGGACGCGGCAGAGGAAGATAAGCTGTGGAGTGGAGGATTTGTGGGAAGTTAATGGGCGGTGAATTGGCATTATGCCCCGGCGGGTTCTCATTTCCCTGTCTCCGTGCCGGCTCATCCCCACCCCAGTGCGGGGAGGGAGCATCCCCCCTGCCACGGCTGCACTGAGCTGAGCTGGGCAGGGCAGGCAGTGCCAGCCTCAGGGGTGCCTAAGGAGGGGGATGCACCGCAGCTGGGGGCTGTCCCAGCACATCATGACCAGGGAGTGCAGGGGGCCGGGGTTTGTGGCTCTGAGGCCTCAGGCACACAGTGGGTGGCAAAAGGGATAAAGCAGAGAAAAATGAGGTTGCTTCGCTGCTGCCCTGCGGGTGATGCTGAGGGAGATGCTCCATTCTGAATCAAATCTGGATCAAAGTGGAGATAGCTCCTCTGCTACTTAGGGATGTATAAGGCTGTGTCTGAGCTCATAACATAAGGGTTAAAGCCATCTCCTTGCTCTGTTTCACTCCTCAATGCTCTCAGAAGAACTCAGTATTTGCTCTGCTTCATATTACACTGTCTTGGAGGAGCTGGAGGGAGATTGCCATGGCTTCCCCTCTGGGCAGGAGTGGTGGCTGGGCTTGGGCTGTGCCTGCTCAGAACTGGGAAGGATTCTGACTTTATAGGAGAGTTATTTTTGAGACTTCCTTAGATTTGAGGGCTGCAAAGAAGTTTGCTACCCAGCTTCTAGCTCTGGGGCAGGGTATTTTCCCCATCAGCTCAGCCTGCAATCCCAGGGCACGTCTCTGATGAGGAGCCAGGGTGCAGCAGGGCTGGGGGCTGGAAGCACAGTCCAGCCCAGTGGGAAGCATTGCAGCTTTCCTCTCCACGGGGCAGAGAGAGAGACCATTGCCTCAGCCAAAGCAGAAATTTTCCGGTGTTGTTATTAGCTCTCCGACTCAGAGACAACAGCTCTTCTCCCAGGCCTGGAGAGCACTCTCAGCAGCAGCACTGTGACCATTTAAGGCTTTCACTGTGTCCACTGTGTCCTCGCCATGCCACACCAGGGAGGGCTCTGTGCTCTGGGAATGTGACAGCAGTGCTTGGCATAGGGTCAGGAGCATCCTGATGGTGGCATGCTGGGTTTGGGAGCCACTGGTGAGGGATCAGCCCCAGGGGCTTTGGTCCTGATATCTCTGTTTGCCCTCCTCCATGTCCCTGCTGCTCAAAGCTGAGACCTGCCTGGGGGAGGTCCCCAGCAGTAAGGGGACATGGTTGGATGGTCACCTGCAGGCCAGACCCTGCTTTGTCCAGTGGTTTCTGCAAGACCTTTTCCCTGCTCACATTCCCTTTCTCAGGCCTGGATGGATGAAATAGACTTTACAGCCCCAAATCCCTTAATCTCCAGTATCCATAGCAGTATTAGCCAGACTACAGGAGTCATATACACACGAATTGCACTCAGAGGAGCACACGCTCACAGTTTCATGCTGGAAGGAAACATGTTATTAATTTTCTCCTGTCTCCCACCCATCTCTGCAGAAGTACATGGAAGCCATGATAGGGATATGTTCAACATGCAGAGAAATGTCACAGCTGAAACACAACATGCTCTCCAGGCAGCCTTGCAGGAGCTGCAAAGGGTGACATCTGATGAAAATGGGGCCTAAAGCTGCAGCACATCTAGCTACTAACACTAAGTTCTGCTAAGCAATTAGTATCCTTTATTTCTTTACAGTCCTCCCTTTGTTTTTGTTAAGCATTCCTGCTAATACATTTATCAAGGCTTGCAAAGCCTTTCAAAAAGCATGATCAGTTTGCATAATCGTATCTACAAAATGATTACAAGCACCAAACCTAATAGACTTAAAGCTAGTACGATTACCACTGGGTGGAGCAGGAGGTTATAAATTCCTGTGGCTGCAGATGACCACCCTAGGAGAGTTTCCCACCAGTGTTCTCCATCTCTTTTTCCTCTTTCGAACATGCACCATATTTTGTCCACATTATGGTGTGCAGTGATTAGAATTTTTTTCCCATCAATTCATATATGTTTTAATAGTTCATGTAAGTCACCATGTTGTGATAATTTCCTTACCAGCATTAAGATTAATTCCAGTCAAAATAGGTAACAAGTCTTTAACTAGTGTATAATTAGATTGTAACAACTGGTGGGATGTAACAGGAGCTATATAATTAAAATCATACCCTATAATTCTAGTAAAGTTACAAATTCAAATATTTGAATGATTACTTGTATGTACAGTAATATCACCTACAGAAATAAAACCACAAAGGGTCCTTAAGAAAACACATCCTTTTCCAATATATATAAGTGTAGTTTTAGGGGTTTCATTGGCATGTGTTTCAAAAATGATAAATATTTTGCTCAGTGTCAAGACATGTCTTGGGCTTTAATGATGTTACTTTTACAAATGAATCCTTGTTGTTCCCATCAACATCAACTATTAGCCATATGTGTCCGCTTTGTGTTATCCATAGGTTATGTTCCGTTGGAAGGAGTATGATCCCGTTGTGATTTGAAACAACAATTGGGTATATGGTGTATACTGAAGCATTATATTACTGAGGCAGAAACCGTGACCTTATTTTTATGGGATCATAACTATCCAAATACCACAAGGATTGAAATTCTCTTTCAAACTGAGTTGTGTTGTCCCTAATTGCTTTTCAGATGTTTGTGGGTAAGGTGCCTTCTTTGCCTACCCTCATGTAGGCACCCTCCTGTAAAACTGTGGAGTGCATCCACAGTTGAGTGTGGATACAGCTAAGAGTGGGTGAAAGATTGCCCTGGACCAATCCAAGTGTCTCTACAATCAGCTGGTGGTCTCTCTTATTAATTTTCTCCCACTGAGGCAATCTATTAGATAAGAGCCATTGATTAGTCCCCCGTACTAATAGAGAGGATCACAATGGGTGTTCTAATTGCTTAAATCACTTGTTGTTGCACTTAGTTTATTTAGGAGTATTTCAACATCTATATCATTTAGGACTCCAAATCCTGTCCCTGTAATACCAGTTGCATCCCTTTTTGTTTGCTTTGAAGAGGGCTGAGCAGAGAAAGGGTAGTGAGTCCTGGGTCAACACTTCTACAAGTGACATTAACTTCTTTACTATTACTTCTTAAACTATTATCTGTCATCTTGTAACAACAACTGGTATTAGGTGTTGAGCAGTAAGTGATATTACTGAGGCAATGAGACCTGTCCCTACTGCTTCCCTCTGTCAAGGCTAAATTATAAACCTTATCTGATTGACAACTGAAAGTGAGAGCCTTCCCATCGGGTGTTTCAGGAATTGGGAACCTTGTTCCTACGTAATCTAGGAAAACTGTCTTCCTTCTGGATTTTTTTAACTTTCCACTAATTCATCCATCATTTTTATCCTTAGCCATGCTGTGGCAGTAACAGAGTCATTAATACCAAGAGTAGTGAGATGTCCCACTGCACTCTTGGTTGATGTGAGAGTTTTTCCAGGAGTCAGTCATTCGTCAGCTGGCTGGCCAATTACCACCTGCTTGATGTCAGACTGGTGTATCCAACTTTCTTTTCCTAAAATTTTAACAGCAAAATAGGGATGCGGTAAGATGGTATTTGGCCCTTCCCACTTGGGTTCCAATTTGAATTTCCATGAGAACACGTTAATTAAAATTACATCTCCAGGTTGTACATCAGGTACCTGTATTTCCAGAGGCGTGGGCTGACACCATTAAGCATATTTCTCTTATTTTCAACACCCTTCTGCATATATATGTTGTATTGGGTCAACCATCCGTCAGATGAGACCAGCAGGTATCTGAATTGGGTATTACCTCCTTTAATAAGGCCCTGGGTCAACATTTCGTGTAGGGGAGGCCTGGTAACTGATGTATTATCACTAGGAAGTGTACTCCTTGCTGCTATGTCAGTATTTCCTTCTCTAATTTCTACAGTGGCCTTGGTATGAGCTGGACAATGTAGTACAGCAATATCTTTGGGTGGCTGGGCTGATTCCAGCAGTTGTGTATTTCTTCTCCTTTTGATACTTTTTTCCCCAATGATGCGAAAAATCCTTGTTCCTGCCATAGCATTGCCATTGTATGGCACACCCTGAGAGCATACCAAGAGGTTTTTGGCTTGTTTCCCTTTTCCCAGATGTTCTGTACATGTCAGGGTTACCAGTTCACCCTGTGTTTGCTGGGAGTGTGCTGTGGTTACGCTAAGCAATTAATATCCTTTATTTCTTTTCAAGGTGAGGAACCAGTCCCTCATCTTTACAGCTGGGTGTTTCTATGTCCCATGCCTGGTGCTGCTCCTGTTTGCAGAGCTGATAACTGATGGCAGGGAAGACTTTACTGTCTGAGGAATACTTATGCAAACAAGCACAGTGGTTTAATAGGGAACACCCGGAGAAATCTCTAAAGAAAGCGCAGTAAATTCCCCTTCATGTGGATTTATGGAGAGATTTTTCACAGATATTTATGGTTTCCCAGGTGCATTGTTGTGACTCCTTAGCTCAGATTTGCATGGTGTGCTCCAGGAGCTGATGAGAGGAGAACATTGATGGGGCAACCCCGTGCTCATACCAGGATGGGAGCAGTGAATGGCTCCTTAATCCCCTGGTGAGTTCCCACTGTGTGCAGAAGTTTGCAGCACCCCTGGTGCCAGCTGAGCACCTGGAGAGCCTGGTGAGCAGGACTAGGTGAACTTAGGTGGCCCTGACTAATTTAGATGGTCCTGGTGCAATGCAAGGGCAGGTCACTTCCTTCCTGCTCACGGTGGCACAGCCCTGTCTGAGGGTGCTGCCGTGGCACAACCTGCCCCATCCCACCCCTGCAGGCCCGGGCCCCACCAACACTCCCCAGTCACCCTCCTAAACCACCTGCTGCTGTCCAGAACCAACCCATTGAACCACATCCCTCTTTCTCTTCCTTTCCAGGTTCCTTGCCTTGCCAGCAGGTCCTTGTAGGATTTTGGCTCTGGTAAGTGCAACCACTTTCTCCTTGCTGAGTGCATGCCAGTGTGAAAGCCTTGTGTGGTGCTGGTGGAGCAGTGAGGCCAGGCACCATCACTGCTCCCCAGGCAGGTGTAAGAGCCTGAGTGAGCCTCTCTCAAGGAAACAGCTCCAGGCACGCTTCACCCCAGCACAGATTATTTCCCCACTGTGTAAAAATAGGCTGAAATACATTTGTCACTGCCTTTCCGTAATCCACAAAGGGAAACTGTGTGGGCATCTTTAATCCTTCCCGGGTAAACTTTGTCAGATGGGAATTGAAAACTTCAATTGAGTGATTGGCACAATGAGTGCAATAAAAGCCAGGCGGGCTCTGCCACTGGGTGGGACTTGGGGTCCTTTGGGACAATGAAAAGGTGAAGTGATGGGTGGAAGGAGAGCACAGCCTGCCTGGGGACCTTTGCAGAGGAGCCAGGCTTAGAGGAACATTTAGGACCTGGAAGAAATGTAAAAGTCAGAGGTTGCAGTCCTGGTTGCAAGCTCGTGTCGTTACCTGTAACCTTTCCAGGAATGGGCTCCTCTCAGGCCACTCTCTCAGCCACCAGCCACCTGGCTGACTTTCTCCTGGGGGTAAAAGGATAAAATTTCTGGTCTTTCTTGGACTTTCTGGTCTTTCTGGTCTCTGTGCTATCCAGTGTTTGATGTTTTCACACTTCTAAAATCCCCATGGGTTTTCTATCCTTACCTTTAACCCAGCAGAAAGGGTCCTGCTTCTGTGCTGGGATAAATTAGCAGGACTGTCTTGCAATCAGCACAGCTGCCATGTATTGTATCATCTTCACCTTTGTCCTCTTCATGTGTTCTCTTTAAAAAATATGTATTTATCAAAAAAGCAGCTTCTCTGTTTGATGCCACCTGTTGAGTTGATAATTCAGCCCCATGGAAGGCGTCAACACCAGTCATGTGCTCAAGGATTGGCCACCACTGTCCCAGGTTGCATGGCCCCGTTGAACTTGAGGGTTTTTCTTTTCTTCAGCAGCAAATGGTTCACTAGCTGGGGCCTAAAATTCTCAAAGGGAGGGTTGTTATGGTGATCTCAGGGTTTTGGGTGCTGCTGGCGTGGCCTTGCTCTGGGACAGACCTGTTCTGGGGTGGGAACACCACTGTCTGGAGCGTATCAAACCATGGCAAGGGGCAAGTGCAGGCTGTGAATCCTGGTGCCTGGGGGACTGCCCTGATGTCCTCTCCCTGTGCATCCATCTCGCTGGAGGGCATCTGGCATGGCATCATCTCACCACAAAAGCTATTCCTCTCTCCAAAACTGTGGAGAGACTCCTGATCTGAGATCCTTTGCTTGTGACCTTGGCAGCCTGAGCTGGAATCAGCTCAGGCCCTCAGGAGAGCTGTGCCGTGTTGAGCAAGCAGCAGTGCTGTGCTGGGTGCTACTCCAGCACATGGCAAAACTCCAGCCAATGGGTGGATGAACTGACCAAGTGATTTTTCTCTGTCAGGGCTGTGTTACATTGGGAAGTGAACATAACAGCTCTGTCTTCACAGACAATTCCTGCAGGAGCAGCTCTGGCCACGCTCCTGCCAGCAGCAAAGAGCAAGTGTCTGTGGCTGCAGAGTGGGGACAGGGAGAACAGCACCCGTCAGTCCTCAGAAAAGAGGGGAAAGTGGAAAATGGCCTGGACGAGGGGGCAGTGGGGGGAGAAATGGCTGTGGGGGTAGAATTGCCTCTCCTGAAGCATGGTAATCGACTCATGGCTTCTTCTCCCCGATCCTCTTACACCCCTCCCGTTGCACACCTCTCCCCAGATGTGGCCATGTGTGTTAGCAGAGATAAAAGCTCTCTTCCTGCACGGGCTCTTCTTCCCCAGCATGCTTAATCATGAGCCGACGTGGCAAACAGCCTTCCTGAGAGGTGCCCCAGGCTTGGCCCCTCACTCTCCCTCCCTGCCTCCTGCCTTTTGCCTCTGCTCCCGCTCTGCCCCGCACCCTGGGGCTCCCCGCGCGCCCCTGCAGCCTGCACGACCATCACGTGCCTCTGATAAATGAGCTTCATCTGCACCCAAAATTAATCACATTGTCATGCTGGCAGAGGATGAGGCAGCTGTGCCGAAATGCCCGAATCCCTGGCTAATTTATTACAGGGGCTGGATGCAGAGCTGCTCTGCAGCTCCTGCTGCATGGGGACATGCTCCGGAGAGGCGGATGGTAACGAGGAGCTGCGAGGATTGGCTGTGAATGTCTTGGAAGGAGGTATTCTCCTTCTTCCCAGCGCCCAGACATTGATCTTCAATGAGAAGAACCTGGTGGGAGACTTCTTGCATCCAGGAGGGCTCATGCTGCTGGTGACAGCCGAGCTTCTCTGAGCCACTGTGGACCTGGAAGCTGATGTGCCCTCCTGCACTGGAGAATGCTCAGGAACCCAGAGCAGAAGACTAATGAGGAAAATTAATATGAGGGAATTATTCCAGGTTTTCCAAAACTGTGGTGTTTGCAGAGGGTGGAAGCAGGAGGCGCCCAGCCAAGCTGATGTGTCTTGTTCACTTAATTACTCCATCACTGCTCATCAGAAACAAAGTGTTCACCCTCTGTGTGCCCACAGCACACGTGCTGCCTGTGACAGGCTGGGATTGATGTGGAAAACCAGCTCCAGAGCTGGGGGCTCTAAGCAGTGCCAGTTCCTGGTAGTGGACATCTGGGACAGGGGCCAGTTGTGGTGTTCACTCCCAGTGTTGTGCATCTTTTTGGGAGCCACATCATCCTCCTTGCTCATTGCCAGCTGCTCCTCTCCATTTCAGTATGAGTTTGCTGGGCACATCCTTTTCTTCTAGGTCCATCCCTAGGACAGATGCAGGTTCCTCCAATATATTCACTCTCACTTGCCTTGTGGTAATTAATTGCTGATTCCAGACCAGACTCAGCTCTGGAGTGCTTGTTAACTAATTGGATGCCTTCCAACAAATCCCAGCAGTCTCTCCACAATGGGAAAGCCGTGTGTTCCTTGTGTGCTCCCTGATTGCTTTGTCCCCCTGTAGTCGATGGGAGCACCTTGGAAGAGATCCGCTGGGGCTGCTCTCCTGGAACTCGCAGGGGGCTGCTGACAACGTGGCAGGTACTTCCTGGGGATGCAAAATAATGGACAGCAAAGCAAAGCACAAGGTAAATGCCCCATACAGTGACTGATGGCATCTTTCACTGTGCTCCCAGCTGGTGGAAGAGGCTGGGAACCTGCTCTGCCTGCTGGTCTCTGAGGGTTTCACAATGACTCTCTTTGCAGATGTTGTCAGACGTGGTTTTTTTTCCTTGTGGCCCAGCAGAAATGCAGGAACGCTGTTGTCCTTTGCAATCTGAGGCTCTGTGTTGCCCATGTTTCATGGTCTCGTGTTTTTAGAGAAAAGAGGTTTTTATCAGTAGAAATTGAGTTGCTGGTGCTCCCAACAGCTTTCCTAGACAAAAACACTGAGTTGCTTTTGTTAAAACTTTATATCTTAACTCAAAAGGGAATGGACTCCCTTAGATCTGCCATAAGCTGGTGTTCAGATAAACATGGCATTTTGGGGAGGGAGAAAGGGTGTTTTGGTCTCCTTCAACATGTGCCTGTGAGGGTCCCATGGGGTCTCTGGCTGTCAGGCACCAGAAGTTGTGGTCAGCTGAGCAAGAGAGGACAGAAAGCTCCATCTGAGCATCTCTGAGCCTCCTCCTCAGACCCTTCAGCCTTCTGGGCTGACCCAGGGGTTTTGCTCCCTCCTCACCCGCATGTGTGGGGCTGTGCTTGTGACTCCAAGCTCTTGGGAGAGGCAGATGTGTGCATGGTGGTGAGCAGGAGACATGTCTGACCTGATGTTCCTCCTTATTTCTAGTCCTCCAGGGCCTGTGGGGTATGATGCAGAGAAAGAATTGCTGTTCTCTTGGCTCTGTTGCATGTTCAGAGCAAGCCACTGGTGCGGAGGAAAGGGCTTCCATGGGTGCCACCCCTAACCCTGCTGATGGGTCCCAGTGGTCAGCATTGCTCAGCCTTGTTGAGCCTACTTCACCAGGCTGCTTTATTCTTTCCATATGCTTGTATTCTTTTAAGTCAGGGCTACAGCTGGGGCTTTGTAGGCATCCCTTTGCCAAAACATGACTGGCTTATGCCACTGTTGAGTGGAGATGCCAGGGAGGAGCTGGGGAACAACTGAGACGTGATGTGGGAATTTGGAGGTGCCTGGTGATGCCAGTGCAAGAACTAATTCAACAGCCTGGGAAATAATAGCTTGGGTTGCCAAAGTGCCTGTTGAGAGAGTGGTAGGCAGCAGGCAGCGCTCCTTGGGAGTCTGGCAGCAGAGGACAGCAATGTTGGGCAACTCCAAAAGATGTCTTTGGCTTGGGTTGTGTGAGGAGGAGGAGTGAGGATCAGTCACTGGTCTCACAGAGGTGGCTGGGCTGCTGCTGGTGCTGGGACAGGGCAGCACCTGCTGCCAGAGTCAGGCCTGGGCAACCACTGCTGGCTCTGCTCAGCATTTACATCCACTTGGCCAGAAGGGAGCCCAAGCACTGCTCCAGGAAAGGCAGAAAGAAGTATCCTCAGGAGCACATGGGATGCTCCAGGGATGCTGAGCCACCTCAGCAGAGGGAAACGCTTGTCTGCCCAATGAAAAGGCTTTTTACAGTCTCCAGCCTCTGTCAGAGACTGGGGAAAGCCAGCTGTGGCTACTTTGAAACACTTTGCAGTGGAGGTGCCCAAGTCTTCTAGGACTCAGAGTTCAGTTTCTGATATGACCTGCTCCCTAGAAATTCAAATGAACTGTCTCTGCAGATCCCTGTGTACCAGAAGCCAGGGCAACACTTAAGGACTTGTCATGGCAGGGCTGACACTGGCAAATTTGCTGCCTGCTTTTTCCTAGGTGCAAATAGCTGTGCCACAAATCACACCAGGCTTCCCTATCCATTAACAGTTCTCTGTTCCCTGCTCCTCTGATCTTTTATCAGTGTCAAGGAATTGGAAGTGTTTCTTTGGGTCTAGTCCAGCCCCAGGGTAGTAAATCAGACATCTCCTGTCCCTCTATCTCTTGCAGAATCCGTATGGATATAATGGATTTAGTGGCATCTTGCATTTTCCTCTGGCCAGGCACATATGACAGTATTTGACCCTGGCACCCAGCAGTGCAAAACCCCTGCACCCATGTTTTGGAGAGGGCTGTGCTGTGAAGCACCCACCTGTTCTCCTCCAAGCTCAGCCTTTGGGGATATGGCATGGTTTGAAGGGGTCAGCACGGTTTGTGTGGTGTTTCAGCATGGTTTGTATTTGCTTAAGCCACCATGAAAACCTGGTGTGACTCCACAGAGCCTGATTTCTAGTCCCTGTAATTAAAAACCCAGCTGCTGGGATATTTTATATGGATTCAAATTGAGACTTGGCAGGCTTGGGTAGCAGGGAGCTTGCCTCGGTGACCAGGAAGATCTATTGTGTTCTTAAAGCAAACTCCATCTTACCTTGGCTAGGATGGGCAGGGATCTGAGCATGCCAGAGATGCTTTTATGGGCTGAGCCAGTGGGAAACTTTGCTGTGTTACTGCTGCCCATGTTACTTCCATGGGCAAGGAAGTGGGAGCTTCCTTAGAGATGGGGTCTCCAGACACCAAAAGGAGTACCCAGAGCCCCCTAAGGCACATAGGGGCTACATTTTGTGTTGAGGTCTTGAAGGGAGAAGAGGGCTCAGCATCTGGAGATTTTCCAGGCAGTGCCTGAGGCGAGCCTAAGTACAGCTGCCTCATCCCACTGGAGCTGGCAGTGAGAAGATGGCTGCTCCTCTGAACCAAGCCCCTATATTCCACATTTGTCCATCACTGGTGATAATGTGCAGAGAAATAAATGTCACTTACAAAATTTATGGGAGAGCTGCTTTGCTAGTTCTCCTTTTTAAGGTTATACTAAAAATTAAATCACATTTTCCCCAAAGGGCAGTCTGTCACCGTAAAAAATGTGTCAGGCAGTGTGCGCGGGGACCGAGGGGCAGGGCCACGCAAACGGCACCGCTCACGTGGCCGGTTAGCTGGGGAAAATCGTTATTTTTGTACATGCACTTTATATGGCAATTTCCTGGCTGCGTAATAAATAAATAAATAAATCAGGGTTACACAAGGTCAGAACTGAGTTCCCAATATAAAACCTGGCGTGTGACTTATTTATGCAACCCAAGCATAAACCTCTCGCCGGTGCGGGCAGGCGTGGCTTGGCCTCCTGCTCCTCCTCAGGTAGAGCGTCCCATCCCGGCAGGACCTGTGATTCCAGAACCCCGTGGCCCCATCAGCTTGCGGGAGGTGTTTTTTTGAGGTTAAGCAAGGGATCAGTGAGGCTTTGATGGATGTTGTCCCTTCCTCCCCCAAGCTGTGGGGTGGCAGTTCAGGGTCTGGCTCTCCCCACGTGCCATGTGCCTGAACGGGGCTCTGTGGCTGGGGGACGTTCATCAGCTCTGGCAACGGAGCTAATACCACTAAGGGCTTTTCTCACCCTCCACTCAGTGCTCATTAACATCTCCCTTCCAAGGAGTTTATGAGTGTCACTTCATCTTGCTGCAGCTTTGGCCTGTGATGAGAGGAGCGTGTAAGCTGGCTCAGGGAGGAAGGCTCCCCTAGGGCTGTGAGTGCTGCCTGGCCAGCAATGGGGCCACAGAAGGAGGGGATGTGGCTGGAAGAGCTGCTGTGCCATGCCATGCAATGGCGTGCAGTGCTGTGCAATTCCACCAACCCCAACACTTCCATCAAGGAGTCCTATTTATATCAAGGATTGGGAGCTGGGAAAGGCAGATGCCCTGTCTGAGGGAGGGTGAGGCTGCCTGCCTGGTAGCCTGTGAATGGAGACCTACAAACAGCTTCTCTGTGGTGTCACAACCCCATCCTCTGTGTGGGCAGGGAGAGAACCCAATTTTGGAACCCTCCTTCCCAGCTCTCACAATCCAGAACCAGGAGAGGTATTTTTACTTGGTCTTACAAGTAGGTCTTGAGATTGTCTCTAAGCAGGTGCTTCATAGCCTGCAATAAAACCCTCCTTTGTGCCACACAAAGCCTTTCACAGCAGCAAGCCCAAGGCTTTGCCTGGTGCCTCTACCCTGTGCTCTCCTTTTGTCCATGCCCTTGTCTGACTCTCCTGGGACGTCTGGAGCAGGCTGTCATGAGTTCTGACCCCTGCCCAGCAAAGGTTGGTTGCTGAAGGTGCTTCTAGACTTTCCATGGTGGGTCCCAGATGTCTTTTTAGTCACCTGAAATGTGTCAGTTGTGTCTTTGATGTTTTCTTTTCTGAATATATTAATTTTTCCACCAAGAAAACCTGAATTTCCCATGAAAATTGTGTTTCCTGTTTGAAAACAGGTTGTTAACGTGCCACTCAGCATTACTGAAGGCTGCTTTTCCAGGGGCTAATACCTGAAGATTGACTGATTTCAATATCTAGCATGCTACATCCCCTAATGCAGCCTTTTCCCTGCATCATCAGGGCTTTTGTGCTATCCTTTTCTCCAATGTGGATCCTCTGGTGCCTCAAAAGACCCAGGCTCATGCTGCAGCCTGGCTCAGCTGAGCCGAGGAAGGCCTCTCCACTCTATCTGCCTGCCTATTTCCATGAAACCTCCAGAAATTTAATAACTTCGAGATTTCCAGCTGTCACTCACACGCTGCTGAATTTGACTGATGAATTGGAGAGTAATTAGGGGAGACTTACAACATTTGGAGCACGCGATGGCACAAGACTTGTTTTCTTAAGGAAACCATGCAAAAAAAAATAAAATCTGAAAGTACCTCTTTTCAAATTTTTCGCTTGTTCTACCTGCAGATAGCAGTTGACTGGCCGTGAGGGAGCGTGGGCTGCCCTTGGGTGGTGACACCCAGCACTGGGTGCTGCATGGGCAGGATGGGTGCTCTTGGCCCTGCAGTCCATGGGGACATGGGGCTGTGAGCTCGGTGCAATGACTTTGGTCCTTTTGAGGTGACACTGGATGTGGATGGCATGAGCATCTCCAGTGGTGTGCCATTTCAGGGCACACCCATCAACTCAGAGTCATCTTTTGTAAACAAAGGAGATTTAAATTAAAAACACTGATTGTTAACAGTCTATTATACTGCACATTCTGCAAAACAGCAGAACATCCTTTAAAATACCTGTTGAAATGCTGAGTGGTGCTGCCATGAAGGGACTTTGGCTGGTTGCTGAAGGTGCTGCCTTCAGCCCTAGGTGTGTGTCCTGCTCCAGGACACCTTGGTGGTACAGGAGGTCTCGGCTGAAGCAGCGAGATGATGGAGCTGATACCTTTGATGCTTTGTGTAGCTTGTGTGCCCCATCTTGCCCTTTAGAAGGGGGACATCGGTGTCGGGGGCAAAGAGCAGGCAGGGACGTGTCAAGGGAGCTACTGAGCCTGTTACTGTGTCAGGAGAAAGCACGAAAGATGCTGCCTAAGGCATGTGGTGGAGCCTCGTGCCTCAGGCAGGAGGAGGAGGGCTGATGATGAAGGCTGCAGCTCGTGGTCACCTCGCTGCCATCCAAGATTTGTCTGGGATGCTCAGACAAACCCACATGATGCCTCACACAGCTGCCTGCCCATGCCAGATTTTATTCCCCTTACCTGCTCCTCTCTCTGTGCTGGGGGGTGGCTCAGTGCCAGGCTTTTTATGCTTTTTCTTTTTGTCTTTTTCAGTGAGAATGAGTCTTTTAGCTGTTGACTGTGAGACTGTGCTGTGAACAAAGTCATACAGATCTTGTGGGGTTTTTTTATAGCCACCTCCATCTTCCAGGTTGACTGTTTGCAGCTCAGTCCGTGCCCAGAGTTGGGCAGTCCAGTCCTCCTGGCTAGGATGGAACTTAAGCCCTACTGGTCCATGCTGGAGGCAGGGGTGGGGACCTGCTCTGCCACCCCATGGCATGATGTTGTCTCTGCTCGCCTTGAAGGAAAGGGGAAATGTGTGGCTGGGAGGAGGCAGATATGGAGCAAGGAAAACTGGCTCATTTTGCTTAATTATGACTGACTGTGACAGCCCGCATCTTTAGTTTGAAAAGTATCTGTGAGGTACGGGCTGCTTCTCTCAAACAGGATAATTATGTTAATTAAAATGCTTTCTTTATAGCAGTTCTGATTAATAAAAACAGTTCCAGTGCTCTCTTTAAACACGCTAACCTTCTGTTGTGCAGGAAAACTGGCTTTTCTCAGCAATTTATGACTTTTAGAACAGATTACAGTGGGACAGCCTGCTGCTTTCACACAGTAACGCTTCCTCCCCGGGGGAGAGCGAGGCAGCCCACCACCGCAGTGCCCTGCTCGCGGGGAACAGACGGAGGAGAGCAGTCGGGCAGCGATGCCGGAGCAGGCAGCAGCATGTGCCCATGTGGGAGCCATGGATGGGAGGCGTCAGGGAGCTCTGCGAGAGTGCCAGGGAATAAAAATACTGCTTATTTCTCTAATTGCTGTTTATTTCCTCTGCAAAGTATTGGGATAATTAACAAGCTCCCAATTAAGAAAAAATTGTGTGCGGAGGAAAAACAGGTACGGGTGCCAAGAGAGCTGAATTTGTGCCAGAGCGCGGTCAGGGGCAGTGGTGGTCGTCCCTCTCGCTGAACCACAAGTGGGATGGGGCCCTTCAGGGACTCCAGGGCTCTGGAGGACATGGTGATTTCCCAGCTCCTCACCAGAGACCTTTACCAAGAAGATGGTTGTGCTTCCAGAGGTTTGAAAGGTTAGCGTGACCACTGGTGTTTTGTCTCTTGGCTGGTTTGCTGGTTCTTGTGGGGGTTCACTTCTTGTGCGTGGAGGTGCAAAGCCCCTGAGTGCAGTCTGATGTGGGTTTGGAGAGGGGCTGAGCCTCCACCACCATCCTGTGAAGCAGTGGGAAGGGCTTGGTGTCCCTGCAGGTAGCTCTGAAAATACAGTCAACAGGCAGCCCAGTACATTACTTGCTGCTCCTAAGGAGAATGGGATTGCCACACACTTGTCTCCAAATGCCAGTCCCCCAGGGAGATGCATGTTCCCATTGTGGCAAGGAGGTTTTGTGTCCTTCCTTCCCTCCCCCCCTTTTCCTTTTTCCACATCTGTCCCTTGGCTTGCCCTGCTGGCAGATGGTGCCTTACCTTGGGCCAGGTGCTGGAGCAACATGTGAAGCAGTTCTCAGCTCCCACTTAAACTTCCCAAGCCCAGCAAGGGGCTCTTACACTGGGGTAGTGATTTACATCAGGTCGGTCCCTTCTCTTCCTCTATGCCCAGGAAGGGCCCCTCCAGCAGCCCATCCCCAGGCTCAAGGGCTGCTGCTGAGCCCTCTCCTTTGGCAGGTGCTTTGGGAAGGGTGGCACCATCATGTTGCCTTGCAGACAGCTGGCCAGAGGGGCTCAGAGGACTTCGGGTCTGTTCTGCCCTGCTCTTGTAGAAGAGGAGGAAAGTGAGAGCTTTTGTGCCTGACTCTGTGAAATACTGCATGTGACAAACTGCCCTTGCCCAGAGAGGTGACAGCATTGGTTTGCCATCCAACTGTGACTCCTGACATAGGGTGGGGTGGTGGGGTGACTTCACTGGGTTCGCTTGACCCGGGTGAACTGCTGGCAGGCAGCCCTGCTCCTCGTCTCTTGCCACAATTGAAGTGGTTTTGGGAAGGATTCATGGGGGAAAAGGGGAGTACAAACCCCTACAAGCCATAGGGTATTGAGTATAGGCCAGTGGAGAGTGGTGAGGGGCTGTGGGGCGAGGCTCCCACATGCATGCAGCATGTTCTCTTGTGTGCTTGCACCCTGCAGAGCTCAGCGAGCAGGGCAGTCACTCAGGGAAGCCATCCAGAGATTCCCCACAGGTTGTCCCCCCAACCTGGGGGGCTGCAGCCACCCCAGCATGGCTCCAGCCCCCTGGCACAGCCCTTTCTCTGCCCTGCAGGCTTGGCTGGGGTTGGCTTTGCTCTGCTCTTCTCCTCGCTGCCCCGTTTACCTCTGCTATATTTACATGTCTATTTTATGATTTCAATTTTTAATGCTTTTGCTCTTTGAAGATGCTTAATGCTTTGGAGTGGAACATTTTCTTCTGAGTCCTGAGTGCCAATTGAGGACAGACCAATAAATCAGCTAATAACTGGAACCTCATTTTCTGCTCCCATGGCTGCAAGTTAACCCTCCTTGTGCTGCCTGGGCTCTCCTGGTGCTTCCCATCTCCCCAGGCAGCAGAACTGCTAGTGCCAGCTCTGAATACCCTTTGGCTGGGGAATGTCAGGCCTTTGGGGTTCCTGTGTTGGACCGTATCTTAAGTGATAGTTTCTGGATACATCTTAAGTGATGGTTTCCAGCTTCCACCTTCTTTCCCCTTCTGTCATCACTGGTCCCAACATCCCATTGGGTCAGCAGAGCTGGAGATTAGCAAGGCAGCTTGCAGAGAATTGGGGAGCATGGTGGATAGGTGTGGCAAATTACCCAGTGAGACCCAAGCTCCTCAGGTTGGGACATCCAAGTGCTGTCTTTGTGGTTTTGTGATGCCGCAAAATCCAGGACCTCTAACTGCACTCTGCAGGAATGACATCCAGAGAAAGCCCCTTCTCTGCCGCTTGCACAAGTGCTCTGGAACCTGACAACTTGTGGCAGAACTGGAGGAACCCCTCAGGAAGGCATCCCATCTCCCTTTCACTGGCAGCTGGAGCTGATGAATCCCCAGCGCAGGAGTACGTGCTCTGCACTATGAGTCTAACAGAGACTGGCAGATCTTAGGTAAATCTTCTTTCCAGCTATTCAGCCTAGCCCCTAAGGGCTGAGGACTTTCCACACTGCTGCCCTCATTAGTCCAACTATATTTCCTGTTCTCATTCATCTCAATACTATCTAACCCTATAAAGAAGCACCTGCTTTTACCCGATCCTGCAGTGAGTTCTGCAGGGTGCTCACAGGGCATCTGTGCTTCCCCTCTGCACGTACATCCCTGGGGGCTTGAGGATTCAGGTGGTCCCCCTCCTCTCAAGATGCCTTTCCTGAGACAGGCTGCTGGCCTTGCCTTGCTCTAGTACTTTATTTCCTGTTGAATTATGAAAGCACTCTTTGCATCACCTGGCAGATGGCCATGGAGCTGCCTCTCAGCTGCTCTTTCACTTCTGACTTGAAGATGTTGCATGCATTAGCCTCGTCTGCTCTGCATCTGGAGCCAGGCTGTGTCCATGGGCCACACTAACGTGGGGTGCCCAGTGCCTGGGGGGAGCCCTGCCTTGCAGGAAGCAGCTAGCCCTGGTCTCTGCTCCCCACAGGCAGCCGTGGTACTGTGCTGCCGTACGGTGGGCAGGGGTGCAGGCAGGCCAGGCAGGGGGACCCCTGGGCCAGCAGCACGTGGGGGCTGAACACACCAGTGTCATGTGGTGAGCCCTGTAAGGCCAGAGGGCTTGGCACCCCCATGCCCTGGTCCCCCACCAGCCGTGGCAGAGACACTCTGGTCTCTCTGCCCCCTGGCACCAGCCTGGTGCCCTTGGCACTGCTGCCCCAGAGGGGAGAGTGGGGTTTCACAGGGCTCCGTGGCTGCCTAATGAAGTGCTGAACCCTCATGAAATGCTCTATGAGCCAGGCACTCCTCCTGGTGCCCTTCCTCTGCCACAGGAACACAGGGCTGCACAGCAACAGACCAAGGCCATGGGCTTGCTGTTCCCCACCTTTGTTTTTCAAACAGGTGTCTCTCTGATGCTGTGGGTTTGCTTCTGGGGGCTTGAGCCCCATAGATACATCTGCAGGGGCTGGGGCTGCGCTTCAGGTGCCCGGTAAGAACCAGGAGTGTAAGAACCAGTGGCTCAGCCAGGGTTTGATTCCCACTTTTGCTGTCAGAAGTGACTTGTCCCTAGGGAGCACTCACAGTGCTTGCCTTGGTGCAGCCTGGTACCCAGCTTGGTTTTGGCAAGGCAGGACTGCCCAGGGCTGGTTGGCAGAGGTGCTCTGGTGCACAACTGATGGTTCAGGCTGCCCATTGCCATCTCCATCATTCCCAGTGAATGCTGGGAGAGGATGGAGAAGGGAACAGCACCCTTCTTCCAGCCTCATGCTCTATTGCGCTCCAGTGGCCTGCCTTGTGTTTATCCATAATTATATTGTGGTGACACGGTTATGGTTTCCAAACCCATACAAATGCTTAATAACCCATGGGAATGCTTTCCCGTTCATTAAGGGGCATAGACTGGATCACTTTCCAATGGTCCTGCAGAAGCCAAGCACGGGGCAGCATCTCAAGGCTGGTCCCTTCTCTACTGGGGACCTGCCCTGGAATGACACCATCTCCATGCCCTGCATCATCCTTCAGATGCTCTGGAAATTCAGAGGGTATCAGGGATAAAATTTTCCATTGGAAAAGACATTTTTTATCAGACTGCATTATCAGAATCGGCATGTAGCCATGAAACCAAAATTCAGGTGGGAGAGTATTGAAGCAAATCATTCTGGCTTCCATCTGTTGACAGTGTCCAGGAAATTCAAATGTGTCTCTTTGATTTGATGTGTTTTGACTTTTATGTTTTAATTTAATATCCAGGTTGTATTTAACATTTTATTACGGTTTGTGCTTGAGAAATGAAATACTTTTTCCCTTACTGTGGCAAAATTCCTGAATCTTTCCCAGCAAAATGCAAGGGCTTGGGTTTTTCCCGAGTCCTGTTCTGCAGGTGATTTTGATTCACTGAGTTCAGTGCAAACCAAAATTTTTAATTTAGGAACCTTGCACAGACCAGCTATTGCATTTTCTGAAAATTCATGGCTTTTTGATTACATGTGCCCTGCAAATGCCCCAGAGCAGGTTTGGCTATCTGGGGAAGCAGCATCTGTCCTAGTCTGGTATTTGGAGGTGCTGCTGAGACAACATAGAGATAGATTTATTTATGGCTTTGACCTGACCATCGAGGGGTGGAGGTGTCCTGTACTGGTGGGGGTCCATTGCTGGGGAAGGTGCTGGGAGATGGCAGATCCCTCCGATAGGAAGGCATGCGGCGCATCCCTCTTCCCTGTCGCGGGGCAGTCAGACCACTCTGCTCCCACTTCGACCCTAACAGGGCTGGGTGTGCCACAGATTAAGGCAACCCTTATACCCCCAGTGAACTTCCACTTGAGCAGAAGGAGAGTGGAGCTGCAAGCAGAGCTCAGGGCAACCGGAACGCTGCCACTGCCAGTGCCTGTTGGCTGCTTGCATGCACGTGAGCATGTGTGTGGGTGTTGTGCATGCATGCAGGGATAAAGCCACTTTCCAGGCAGTTCTTTTAACAATCAAATGACAGCTTGTCTGCTGCTAGGATTGCAGGCCTGCCTGGCAGAGGCCCCACACTAGAACTTTGGAAGCTGCCGCCAGCGAATAGCCAAACGCATTTGTACAGGATCAGTTGACAGTGTGTTCCAGCCTTCAGCTCTGACAGGGGGGGAAAAAAATCATCTCCCTGATATATGTGTTTCAACACCAATTATCCAAGCCTCATTTGCTCTAGACTCACAAGACCATGTCCCATGACATCTACTAATTGCATTAAAGATCTCTCATTATCCTAATTCTACCAGATGCAGGGTTGGAGTGGCTCAGGCCCAGGTTTTCAGGGGGGCACATGTGTGTGAGCACGTGGGGCAGAGGGTGCATCACATGGCAGGCGGGGCCCGCACAGCCAGCGCTGGCAGCAGTGGTGTGTTCCTCCTAGGCCTCTGTCCCCGTTTGCTCACAGTTGGGTTGTGGCTGATCCCTTGGGCAGGATGTGACAGTTGGCTGGAGCAGCTCGGCGGTGCCGTTCCCGTGGCCCCTGCGGTGTCGGGCACCGCGAGGGGAGCGATGCTGCCAGCACTCTGCACCATACGCCGCCAAGCACGAGCCCACTCCCTCCTCTTTGCCAAATACTTATTGTTCCTGCTTTGAACTTATGCAGAGTGAGGTTTGCCAAGGCTCCAACATGAATCATTAATTAATTTCTTTTTTTGGTGTTTTTTTTTTCTTGTTGTTGTTTTGTTTTTCTTCTTCCTTTTTTTGTGTGTTTTTTTTTCGTTTTTGTTTTCTTTCATTTTTTTTTGTTTCGTTTTGTTTTCCTTTGTGTGTGTGTTCTTTTGCTTTGATAATTGAAAATACAGAGGGAGAGGCACTGTAGGGGCAGGAGAGCAGAGGTGCATTTGGGACCATTTCACTGTCCACAGTCAGGAGGGTGCCATGGGTGCCCTGCTTGTTCTGGCTCCTTGGGCTGGGCTGTAGTTGCTGCCAGGGGCTGTGGGCACCCAGTTTTCTGCCCCTCAGCCTCAACCTTTGTCCTACCTATTGGGCTGTGTGTTAGCAAACATACCCACCTCTGGCTGTGAGCATCCCTCTGCTCTTGCCATCCTCTTCCTGCACCCTGTGGCATGGTTGGGTCTCCTCTGGCATTCACAGTGCTGGGGGTGCCCTTTGCCAAGAGCTTAGTTGGATGCAGGAAGCCTGAGGCTGAGCAACAGTATGGAATTGCGTTCCTTCCTTTGGAAACGTCATTCCCTGACAAGGTCTCTGGAAGCGCCAGTGGAGGCAGCAAGCTCAGCAGGGAACCAAGGAAAGGCTTGGAAAGGAAAAGGCAAATAAAAAGGACAGAAAGGTCTCATTAAAAGAGAAAAATACATTTTCATTTAGTGGGGCAGCCTCAGGATTGCAGGAGGAGCAGAGGAGGGCAGTAAGATCTGCCTGGAGGCTGACAACCCAACTTCTTGTACACTGTGTACTCCAGTCCCTGACCATCCCTTGGGCTCCTTGACGCAGTATTCCAGTGCCTTGTTGGACTGGGAAGCCCCGGGTGGGTTGGTCTCATGGTGCTGAAGAGAGGGACCAGCCTTGGCCATAGCCACAGAGGGAAGGCTGGGGCAGCAAGCTCTGTTTCCGTACCCCAGAGCTCAGGGACCACAGGAATGGGTTTGCAGTGATGCTGAGGGCCTTGAGCCTGCATGAGCTCTTGCCGTTTCCACCCTCTTTCTGGTTTAGTAACTTGTTCCTTATTGACATTTTTATTCCGAACGCAGGGAAAATGCCAGCACGGTAATTGCAGTGCATGCAAAGCGAGGCACTGTGCCATATCCTCTAGATCATTTCCTTCCCCCTTTTCCCAGCTTGTAAGGCCCAGGTGGAAGTGAGCAGTGGCTTGGCTGGAGAGTGGGGTACAGGGACCCACATGTGCCATGGAGCTGCCACCGACAGGTGGGTGGGACACGGGTACCGTCCCCTCCTCCGCGGTGACTCATGGAGCGCAACAGGAATGGGAGTGACACCAGGTCTAATTGCTCTACTAACAGCTAGACCCACTGCCTCCAGGAACACTTACATCTGCAGATATCTTGTGGTTTCTAATACCATCAGAAATCCCTCTTGCTCTCATGTTTACCAGCATGCAATTGCAACCCCTTGATGTCTGCGTAACAGCCTTCCATCTCTTGGTTCCCCACAAAGAGTGACAGAGCAATAACAATCTGGAAGGAGGCAAACAAGAAGAAAAAACCCACTGGGATCTGGGGAAAAATCTGTGTCCTGCAGCATGTAAATAAAAATAGAAATGCTTTTCCCTCTCCCCACCCCAAACGCATTTGATAAACACATAATGTAGGAAATATAGAATTTTGCAAAGCCATGGTAGCCACCTTTTTTCGTGCAGTAAGCCAGAAAATGTTTACTGCATGAACAGAGCAGAAGCCCTAATGTTGTAAAATGATAGTGCTGGGGAGCCATCTGCTTATTGACTGAAGTCTGGAACGTGGGCTTTCTGCTACCGTGTCTTAGAGATGGGTGTGCACACGTGTGTGCCAGGGGTGCACACTGAATGTGTGCTGCCAGCATGATTACTTATGCCCAGGGGTTGGTTGTTCATGCTTGGAGAGACCTTGGGGTGCTGTTGGGTTATGTCAGGATGGGGCATGGCATGGTGGCTGGACATGGCAGGCACCGGTAGGGAAGGGGGAGGGTCTCCTCCCCTACCCCCTGCAACTCACAGCCCTGGTTTGCAAAGCAGGTGATAGAAAAGTAAACATGAGGCAAACGAGCAGCCCCATGAGCTTAGGGGCTCTCAGGACGGCTTTGGAGGGAGATTTCACTGCTACAGCACCAACAAGGTGCACATCAGAGGGCTCAGCACAGACCTTTCATGGATTTGCATCTGATGAGACCTGCGTGCATGCTGGGCTCCTCCTGCTGAGGTCTCTGAGCCACGCCAGCCTGTGGTCACCTGGAGTTAAGTGGGGGATTATGCATGTATGAACGGTTGCCATCGAACTCCAAAACTCTGGAAAGCAAACTGTGCCCTGCAGAATGGCTGTCCCGCTCCCGCCGAGGTCAGGGGGATTTGTGGCTGCTTGTAAGAGAGTCAAATCTGTTTTTTCTTCCCCCGCTGAAGGTTGTGCCACGGTGCCCTCAGCATCTGGCTAATCCAGCCGGTGCCCTTCACCCACACACAGACCTGCACATCTCCAGTGCCTGCCGAGGCCATGGTGTCCTTGGTATCCCAGCCCACACAGGGGAGCAGCAGGGCCCCCCTGCATACCCATCAGTGTGACAGCCTGGCTGTGAGAATCAGTCTGCAAGTCTCCATGGCAGTGAATTTGGTCTGTAAAGAAGCACAAGATGTAAGCATTGTTTTGATGACAGGAGTGGCGAAATAACACCCAGGGGACAGAAGGGATATCAAAATTATGATATTGCCCTTTGGAATTATTTCACGGTCAATGTAGCTTTCCTGTCCTCACGGTGATATTTTACCCATCCGTTGCTCAGTGGATCCCTGTCTTATATTAATCCATTTCTGTTGATGCACAGAATGAAATGCTATATTCCCCCCAGCCCTCCTGCTGTCCATTTTCTTTCCAAGCAGCAAGCTGCCACCGCTCGGGCAGCGGTGCTTGCCTGCTGCTGGGAATTCTGATCGGCTGTTGCGGAGCAGGAATGGGGTACAGATTCGTTCATCCACCTGCTCTCTACCAAGCTGCTCTTGTATTATTGATAACTCAGGGCTGAGTGATTATTACATGTATGAATTTATTTTAATTCCTTATGATTGCTGCTGTGATTAAAGGATGTGCCAGGTTGTACGTGGACTGGTAGTGATTAGGCACTACAAGCCACGGCAGAGATAACATGCAGGGCCTAGCTCATCAAGGCTGATAGATAAGACAGGACTGGTTTTCCCATGCAGGTCTTTGTCCCAGACCTGCAGAGGGATTCTGGTGTCTCCATTTCCTTGGTTTCTGTTGTGGTGTGTCCGGGTCCTGGCCTTGAGTTCAATGCTGGGGTGTCCCCATGCCCTGGAATTGTTTGCTCCAAGCCAGGCAGGAGCAAGTGGCTTTGCCTGGGCATCCAGAAACAGAACCAAACTTTACTGTCACTTGTTTTTTCCAACCTGTCTCGTTTCTTATAGAATTATGAATGTTGGGCTAGAGTTATAAAGGTGTTATGGAACATCACAGAGTATCCTGAGTTGGAAGGGATCTCCAAGTATCATTGAATCCAATTATCTTAGGTACTTAGGCACCTAAGGATGGATAGAGAAGCTGAAGAAGCTGAGGTGTCTACACCCTCCTCACTTGCCCCATAGACACCCACCTGCATTTTAAATGTCACAGTATCTAGCCATTAGGACCAGGTAAAGCTAATTGTGTGAGTAATTCTGTTGACTTATTCCTGCAAACACTGACAGAATCAGCCCTCCTATTCCTCAACAGAAAACACTTCCCAGCAGAAAATACAAACAAATTGCTCTTCATATCATAACATTTTAAAATAAAAATATCAATAAGGAGCTAAGTCAAAACTGCATTTTAGATTCAACAGATTATTCAGCAGAAAACGCAAAAACAATGAAGTTCCTCTGAGGATGATAACCATCAGCACACACAGACGTATTGCTTTTTCAAATCACAAAATCTCAATACCTAAGATCAGTAGAAAACTAAGTAGAAAATGCTTTTTATAGGATTCAAATTCCAATTAAATTAGAGCAGATTATTCAACAAGAAAGCCTACAAAATGAAGTCTCGGTTTATGTACTGGAAAGCAAAATGCAAATATGTTGCTTTCCGGCTGGCAGGGTTTTAAACCAAAAGACAAACTTACTTTAAGTAAAAATTGTTTCATTCAAATTCTGGGGGAATCGACTCAAGTAACTGATCCTCAACTGAATTATTCAGCTTTTTTATCAACAGACTTATTTCTTCCCTCTTTATTCTTAATTTGCCTATTCATAAATCCCACTGCTTTGTCAGTCATAAGAAATACTTTCCAGTGGCTTTGACAAAGCAAAAATTAGCAGGGAAGGGAACTGGCACATAAACGCCTCACTGCAGAATACTTCCTTGCAGCGTAAGGTATTTTTCTCTTCCTGGAGCTTTAATGCCAGCAGAAATCAATGTGATATCTCAGCTCACCCTCCCGCATGGCGCTTGCTGCAGGGCTTCCACCAGGCTTTGGTCCTCTGTGGTTCCCGTGTTGGCCCCGTGGTCCCCGGCAGCTGGGCTGGGGGATCCCGATCCCGCTGCTCCACCCAGGATCCCTGCAGCATCCCCAGGGCAAGAGCTTCGCTTTCAGCAACTCTGCATTGGGCTGAAAGGTCCTGTGGGGCAGATCGTGCTCTTCAGTCAACAGCTTTGTTACTCCGTTTACTTTGCTCTGAACAAATGGTCTCTTCTTTCCAGCCTGCAATTGCCTGGCTTTGTCTTGGAGTCGGTGGATCTCATTATGTGAGCTTGTGAGGGTCATGGGTGTTTCTAGGGGAAACACTGGTGATCATAAATCTTTCCTTTTGATCTGCAAACATCAATCTCTGCTGATCTGAAGAAGGTTACAGCAAGAGTTTGAGTCAGAGCGGTAGAACTAGACGAAAATCTGATTTCTGTAATTTTACTAGGAATTGAGATATACTTTAACAGGGAGATTAAATGTATCTTTAAATACAGAACTTCAAAAGAAGAAAGGTATTTGTTCAACCTACACACTGGAGGAGTTGTAGGACCTTAGAAACAATTTGTAAAATCTCATTAGATAGGAGAAGGCTCTGCAAATCCATCCAGCTTTCCCAAAGAACTTCGAACTCTCCTTCTCGTTCCAGTCTGCAGCGATTTGCTGCTGTGTCTGTAGAGCAGTAACCTGCCTGCAGGCACCATTAGCCATTGAGCTGCATCCTGGGACCCTGGGGATGTGATGTGGGATATAAAAGCAGTCAGGGTCCCTCCTTGTAACTACTTCTGATTCTCCCAGTTTCCCCAGGCAACGGGGTCACCGTGAGGCTCACGTTAGTGGAAGGAATGGAAAGAGCAGTGGAGGCCTTAGGTCAGAGGTGGGACTTTGGGGGTGACATGTGGTCTTCCTTCTGCCCTGGAAACATCACCTCGTGTCTCTGCTGCAAAGTGGCCTCTTGTCCTCATCCCCTTGTTTTGAGGTGCCACAGAAGCAGCACCGTGATGCTATTGCCCTTTTCCCCTCTCTCTCAAGCAGGCTGGGAGAGGGCACCAAAGGGCTGCAGTGGCTGGGGGCAGTTGCCAGAGAAGCACTAATGGGGTGACAGCTTGGATGCAGGGTCCTTGCACCCTGCTGGTGGGAACATGTCACCCAGCCCCATCCAGCCCTGCTCCGAGTGCTCGGAGTGCTGCAGGTTTTTGCCTCCTGGCACGTGAGAGGGACACTGGAGATTTTGGAAGCAGCTCAGAGAGCAGCTGGGGTTTCTGGCATCCAGGAAGCTATTGAAGATGGCTTGCATGTTTTAGAGGCGCTTGGATATGCTGGTGCTGAAAAAGGAATGTCCCTCCACCTTTCCTCTCCCTTACTTCTTGCATTGGGGTGAGGGTTCCCCACCTTTTGGTACTCCAGCTGTGAGTCAGACTCCCTGCACAAGGACTCTGGGGAATGGCACAGCTCCAGGGCTCTCCTAGCAGTTTCCCATCCTTGTGACCATGTTTCCCAGTGGGCTGGAAGGCAACTTTGGCTTCTCTCATGGAGCAAGCAGACCCTGCAGCTAATGCTGCTGCTTAACACTGCCTTCACACTGCCCAAGCTGCCTTCTGTCTGGTGGCAGAGGATGTAGTTTTTGGGGGAGGAAGTCTCGTATCACCCTCCTTCCAGATTTCAATGTCCACCTGACACGTAGAGGGTGGCAGCAGAATGAAACCCCAGCCTATATCCTCTTCCCCATGTGACCTCTGCCTTGTCCCTGGGAGGGAAGAGCTGAAGAGCTGTTATGGGTGACACACAGCGGAGGGGCTGCTATTCTTCCAGGATGGCGCTTTATCAAACCCCCAGCACTGCTGAGATGGCAGCTTTAAGTTCTGCCTTGGGCACAACTAGGAGATAGTTCAACTTTTGCTGGAAGAAAGGGACAAAACAGAGGAAAGTGGCTGCCCATTGTTTGGGAAGCTGGGGAGGGAGAGGGAGGGAGAAGGAAACAGAGGAGAGATAAAAGGAGGGTATGCAGGGTGGCAGAGGACTGCTCCCTCCATCTTCTTGCCCATTAGTGTGGCTGGAACAGCCCCCAGTGTCCCCTCCCTGCAGAGGGTTTTCTGCAGAGCTCTTCCCTCCACCAGGAGGGAATGAGAAAGCAATGTCAAATATATGTTTGAAATGTCAACAGAAGGGCCCTGCAAGATTGACTGCAGTCTTGTGAAATATTTAATTCTTTCTCTCCTTATGAAGAGAGATATTATTCTGGTTGAAAGATTTATGCAGAGGGAGCAGGGCAAGGGAGGAGGGGGAGAGAAGCAGGCAGGGAGAGGGAAGGATGGGATGACTCCCTCTTTCAATATACCCCTAATAGGGTGCCTGTTTGATCTGCCTGCCTATTACTCATCGTGGGAAATGTTGGCTGTTGCTTCATTATCTCAGCCTCCTTTATTTCTATCAGCATATTTTCCCTTTCTGCTGCCTTTATCTCTGCACAGATGTCTATTGCAAAGCACCTGCCCACCTGCACTCCTGCTCCCCAGGCCTGAACAGCCCCAGCATAGCTCACCCCAAAGCAGGGGGACGCCAGTGGTGGCCCAGGGCCCTTGCTGGGAGAGCCATGAGGAAGCCATTCACTCCAAACAGTGACAGAGGGCTGGCATATGGACCAGGATACCTTTTTTTCCAAGCCTGTAGGTTTTATGCTGCCTAAGAGTGAGGTGTGGGATACGAGCATCTGATGCTGCAGATCCAGGGGGACTCAGCACATAACCAGGCTGAGGGGGAGAGGGAGAGCAAGGAAAGCATTCCTGTTATCTGCTCCCTTCTCTGCCCCATCACCTCCTCTGCTTCCAAAGGCTCTCTGCCTGTCCACCTGCCTGCTGAATGGGGAGTATGGGAACAGCCAGGGCTCCATGGGACCTTCCCCTTGGCAAGCCTGCTCTGTGGCTGTAACCAGCATCCTGCCCTGCGTGGTGCCATCAGCACATTGTGACAGTGACGGCGGATCCGGGGGGTCTTCCTTGCTCCTCCACCGTGGCAGGGCTGGCACTCAAAGCAGGGGAGGTCTGGATGTCTGCAGACAGGCTCACCTGGAGCCTCCTGGGCAGCTGAGCTTCTGTTGTAATGGCAATAATCCACCTGAGGTCCTGTGAGAGAACTGGCTCAGGAAGCAACTACCCAACCCTGCAATTCCTGAGGCAGAGAAGAAGTAAGTTCCCACCAGCAACAGGAACAGAGATGTAAAATTCCAATAGCACTAAAAGGAAAAAAAATTTCTCGAAAAACCTACTTTTGATTCCACTGAATAAGGTTTTTTTATATACTTTCATCTTGGTAGTTGCTTTTCATTTCTAGTTCTTTTTTGCAAACTATAAATTACCTTAGATTTATTAACCTAAAAATTGATTTTCTTTCATTTCAAATGTGTCAAAAATGGGACATTTTGACCTTCTGAGCCTTTTTCCAGGATTTTTGTGAAGTGGGTAATTTGTCACAATGGATCCTTTTTTGGGAGGCTTTGAATTTCAACAAACTGGTATTTACTGCTGAAAACACAGTGAGTTGACAAATTCCCAAACCAGCTCTATTCAGGCAGTGTCTGTGATTTCAGGTTTCCAGAGCAGAGCGGAGCAAGATTTTGGTACATGACAAGGTGCTTTCACACCCTGGGTGGGGACACGTGCCAAGAATGGGTGCCTCGGACTTTTCCAGCTCTCTGTGCAGAGACCTGGACCTGAAAATGGTGCCAGAGTCCCCTGGGTGCCTGAGTCCCTGTGGGTGCCAGAGTCCCCTGGGCCACCCATGTCCTTGCTGTGCTCTGCACAGGGCAGAGCAGCTCCATGACTCCCCTTGCACCTCCCTACTGAAACCACAAGTACTGGCATCACTGGCATCTCTGCTCTCACTGCAGTGTTAAACCTTGGTAAATGCATTTAATATTTAATTGGTCTTTAGAAAACATAAATAGGCAGGATATTAAATGCAACTCCTCAGGCAGAATAAGGTGAGTAATGTATGTTACCCAGTGACTGGTGGCATCTGCAAAATGCACTTAAGTGTGGTTTGAAACCAAAGCTTGGGAGATATTTCCTGCTCTCATTTTTCAGACAGAGTTTATAGGATGCTCAAACACCAGACTTTCGCTTTGGAAATGAGACATGGGCCTTTGTTACACACATCCACCGCCTCTGCTAACGAGGTCATCAGAGGTTCTCCTGCTCCAACCGCTGCTGGTGGCCTCAACCAAGAAGGACCTGGGAGTTCCAGACACTAAAAACTGATTCCTGAAGGTCCAGCAGGTTTTGTGCCATTTTCTGTAGGGGAAAAAAGCACTGGGAAGTTGAAATTGGAATGAGGTTTTGGGACCAAATTAGGGGTCTGACTCCTAGGGCAGTTCCTCCAGCCATAGTGCAGCAATATGAAGTTGCATCTGCTCAGGATTTTGCAGGATTTGCCCACATATTCCCACCTTCAGCTGTGCCAGATTTTCAAGGGACTTCAGCTCCAGCACCACATGTCCTGGAGCCAGTCTGTGCCTTGGGAAGTCAATTCCCCTGCTCCACTGAGACATGAGACCACGATCCAGAGCTTGGGCCTGGCTACGAGCAAGTTATGGACTCTAAAGCAGATGTATGGGCAGATAACCCTTGGGAAAACTAAAAGAAACAAAAAACCCCTCCACTCAAACATCTTTTGATGAAGTTGAACTGGTGTGCTGAGGGAAAATTTATGTTTTCATGTAATCTGGGGTTTAGTCATTCCCCCTAACCAGCAGTCCTTACAGGGGAGATGGCAGTGATATGAAGAGCATCCTCCCCTCCATCTCCAGCACACTTGTCTGACTCCTTCAGTGTCGCCAGCACAAGTGGTGGGTGAACCTCCATGCGTTTACAGGCTGATTTTTCAATCAGAGGAGCACTTAAGCTGCCCAGAGTTCAGGTACTTGTCTCTCCGATGCCACTCCAGCGCGAACAAGTGGGCTGGAGATCCCAAGGGAAGAAGCTTTGCTGTGGAGTTGCCAGTGCCTGAGGCTTGTGGGCTGGGGGTGGCACGAAAATAGCCACTCTTCCAGCTCGGCTCCCTGTTCACCCACAGCAGTGTCTGAGCCACCATCAGCTGCTTCTAAATATGGAGCAGTGCTGCAGGCCTTCGGCAGCAACGCCGGGGAGCTGCCGCTAAATGCTCCGGAATAATGATCCTGCTGCTAGGCGGCCCTGGAAGAGCACAGGCAAGAGGAGGGAGCGGAAGCAGAAGCAGCAGCAGCAATAATAACCAAGGAGCGATCCAGCAGGGAAAGGTTTTGATCTGAGGGCTGGGTGACAGGTCTGCTGGGGCTTTTCCTGTGCAGCTTGAGAGAGGCACCTGGGATTTGTTGGGGGGAAGCAAGAGGCAGGAGCTATGCCTCGCCCACGTGGCATCCAGCCCACTGCAGCCATGTTCCATGTGCAGCAGGGACATCCCTGCACAGGCAAAGCCTTCTGCTCTTCCTCTCTCCAGACGGAGCGGGCGGGGGTGGCTGCAAGTCTGGATCAGCCAGATCTCACAGCCATGCCATGTCGTGCAGGCAGTCCCTGCCTACCCTCTCCCTGCTGCCTGCCCGGGACCGAGCTGGATGCCACCCTGTGCTGACCACCGAGTGACATTTCCCACCCAGGAAACACACATACTGGTCCTTCTTCTCTCATGAAGCTCCTCAAAACCCACGCGAAGAAAGATATAAGAAGCCACCATAGTCCTGCAGGAGCTGGAAGCATCTGACTCTCTGCCTTTTCCTTTCTGTTTTTCCTCCTTCCTTCACTTTTATTCTCCCTCCTCTGCAGAACATTTTGGAGACTCTGCACTCCGTGCTAGCCTATTATCCACAGAACCTCCTATCTCCCTGCTTCAGGATGCTGCCTGGATCCGACCAATTACCAGCTCCCTTGATGTATAACACCATAAAACCCTTAACCTCATTATAGAAAATTTCTTTTGAATGGCCTTTAAAAACCATCTCATTACACAGGAAGAACTGTAATTACCTTTAACGAGACTGAGATATTGTGAGAGCAAGTGCGTTTGGGCTGTCAAAACAGGAGCGGTGGGAGATCATCTCCAGCGGTTTTGCCACAAGGGCAAACACTCTGTAATTCCCTCCCCTGCACCGGTCCTCATCCCAGCCCTCCTCCTGCCCCTCACTCCTCCCTGCTCCACGTCTTCGCTGGGCAAACACAGCTCCTCACGTGGCTCTGCTTTCCAAGGCGAGGCTCATCTCCCCCAGGACTCATCCCTGATGCTCCCGGTCTGTGCAGTCTGAGCAGATCTCTGGCAGAGCCCGGCCCTGCACAGATAACACGTGGTGGATGCTGCTCAAGGGCCGCTGTGGTCCCTGCACTCAGAGCTGGGCTTGGCCAAGTGGAGCCAAGAAGGTGATGATGTGGCTCCTGGGACATGGCACTGCCAGAGCTGCGGGATGACACCTTTCCCAAGCAAAGCTGTCTGATGTAACAGGGAGGGCTGAATGCCAGTTTGCCTGCTCTGCCTTCCAATGAGGATATAAAACACCCTTTTTGTAGGGCAAACTCCTGTCTCTGCTCCTTCCAGTTGTGGCCTCTACTGGCCTGAAGGGCAGAGGTCCATCCCTACAGCCTGTTAGGATTTGGCTCTTTGCTGCCATGGTACAGCTCATCCCTGGAGGGGTTAAGTTTTTTCCTTTCTGCATGCATGTGACTCAAATGAAAATGTTTTTTTCCCCAAACAAAATTTTTTCCATCTCCCATCTGTCAGTAATGTCGAGGCACTCCTTTGCATGGATCCAGTTTTTTAAAAGACAAAAATAAAAATCTTACATTACTTTGGAAAAATCCAAGTATGTGTAGCCAGAGCTGTGATATATTCCAGTGTTAGCACAGAGGGGAGATCCCTTGTGCTCCAGGGGATGTGTTTCTGAAGCCACCCAGTGAGTTTTGACACCGTATTAGAGGAGCTTCTGGTGTTGAAGCCTGTGCTTGGGAGACAGGTTAACTCCCGGGGCTTACTCCTGCCTCACTGCCCTCTGGAGCAGGCAGAGGGAGTGCCAGCATTATGAGGAGTGGGAGTCATGCTCTGTTTCATGTAAGATGGCTTGGCTGGCCTGGAGCTGCTGAAAAGGCTGTGAGTGAAGCAGCAGTGCTGTCCCTGCTCCTGCATGCTGTGCTTGCCTGCCTGCCCCACAGCCTGCTAGCAGGGGTGATTTTTCCTTTCACTTCCCTGAATGCCTTGGGGGAGGCTTGGACTCAGTCAGTCTCCTCTTCTCCCATTACATCTACTAAGGATGGGTTATAATCACCTTGGGTAGTTGTTTTCTCTACCCCAGTGTGCCAGATGCTCTGGGAAATTATCTTGGTCCTCTCTCCTACCTGAGTAGCAGCCTCAGGGCTCCCTGTGACACCAGTCATGGCCATTTCTGCAGCCTCCCTCCTATGCTGGCTCTGTGGTGTAGGAGCACAGCCCTGGCTTGTGCTTTCTTGGGATGTGGCGTTTTTATTGCGGAATCTGTACCAGGGTGGGCAGGTCCTCTTGCAGCACCAGCTGGTCTGTTTGGGAGCTGTGGTGCAGGACTCTGCCACCACAGGGACCCTGCAGCAGCAGCTCTCCCTCCAGAGGGTAGCTGGGAAGCAGATCCTGGTCTGCAGCCTGTGTTGGCCGAGGAATGTTCCCATCCTGCTATAACCACCCTCTGGAGAGGGCTCCGCTCAGCCTCAATGTCTCTGACCTTTTCAGTGTTGTGCGACAGCATTGGCTGCAGAGCTGCTTTCAGAGCTGCTCGCTGTCTAATGAGCCTGTGGGGATTGAGGGGAAACGGGCAGCCAATAAAAATATGGAATATTGAAAAGGTCAGAGCTGTTTGGTGGGACACAATAACTCACAAAACTTCTCGGGCGCTGCATCTCTGGCTGCCAGCCCCTGGGTATGTGCCCAGGTGCAGGGACTGTGGGCTTGCAGCTTGGTGGTGGCTGGATTGCTCATGCTCTTGAGGCAGGGGTGAGCTTTGCAGGTGTGCCAACACCTCTGTGGTTTGGCACAGCCATGTTGGAGAAGTCCTTCTCCAGAAGGAGCCTTCAGAACATGGGCTTTGCTTTCATCTGTGTGGAGGGAGAGATGAGTCTGTGGTCAGGCACTGCCAGCAGGTTCCTGCCAGGATCCCAGCAGCAGTGAGCAGGGCCAATAGGGACACGGTTGAGGTTGTTTCGGTGTTGTGCTCTGGATCTGTGCCCCAGGTGTCACAGCAGTGACATGAAGGGACCACAGACCTTCTGGGGAATACTTGATCGTGCTGAGTGCAAGGGCTCTGATGCATCTGTGATATCCAGGAGCTGGGGCTGCATTCCAAGTCAGATGTTAGCAAGGAGGAGGGGCACAGAAAAGCCACAAGGGCAAAGCTCTCCTGCAAAGCTGTGCTGATTTAGCAAACCTGTCCTTGTGAGGGCAGGGGAAAACCTGCATCCAAAAGTTCCCAAACTGACTCTGTTTCTCCAGTGTTAGCACAGAGGGGAGATCCCCCCTTTTCTGTCTCTGATCCCTTTTAGTTCTCTGCCCCAGCACATCTGTCAGCTCGCCCTCTTCCACAGGCCACCGGCTGGTGGGGATCTCACCTCTCCAGTCAAAGTGCATCTGATGGCCTTTGTGGTGGCAGAGCAGGGCCCAGTGATCTCACCATATGCCTGGCTATGGAAACGTGCTGTAGGCCTGCCAGGTGCTGGGAGCAGAGGGAGAAAAAGGTCCTTTAAAACCCATCACACCATTTCACCCCGTGAAAATGGTCGTGACAATGTACCACTGAAAGCTCCATGGCAGCCCTGTGCCACAATGGTTGGTTACTGGGAAACATCAAACAGCACTTTGTGCAGCTCCCTTTCCTGTGGGCAGGAGGCATTTGGAAATGACAATTCATTGAGCTTAACAGTGAAAATTTAAGTTCTGGGAGTGAAACCAGAGGAACAGAGGGGAAGTGCATGTTGGTGCCAGGCAGGCAGCAGTCAGGGCTGTGCACTGGCACAGCAGCAGGTCTCACCCTGGACACTGCACTCCTCATCTGGATGCTGATTCCTCTGCAGATTGTGCTCAGCAACTGGGCTTTGCCCAAGTTTCTGGCAGGGGAGACAGTGCTTCTTGCTGCTTTCTTTGGTTAAATGTGATGGTTGGATTATTCTGTGGGCTCCCCATAGCTGTGTTCCTGTGTGCCCAGCTCCTGCACGTGCCCTGACCCAACTGTGGGCACTGTGAATGTGTGCCCAACCTGGTGCTTTTTACAGCCCTTGGCTTCGCTATTTCAAGTGTTCATGTGGTGTCCTGGGGACAGTCTGTGTGACATGTAGTTCAGTAAATATGTGATGGGGTGTTTTAGGGCTTTATTGCTTTTGTGCAGCACTAATGTAATACTATTCAAAGGGCTCTGGCATGCCCGTCGGCAGCTGAAATGGAGCAAAGGAAGGATGTTCTTCCTCTCCAAGCCCATCATCTTCCCCACTTGATGCTCTGAGTCATGATATAGTGGTGTAAAGGAGACAACTTGTCTCTGTTAGCACTCAGTGTAAAACAGGCAATGGGATCATTAGAAGTGACTGTGGATTTGCCTTGTTTTAAAAGGGAGCAAAAATATTTGGCCAAAGTCCCATTGGACCATTTTCAGCTTTTGTGCAAACCTTCTGCTAGACAACTTGTTTCTAGAGCTCCTACCAGAATCAGGCTCTTGGGTTTGGGATCACCTCTGGGAGGAAGTGCAGGTGCTCTTTAGGGCTTAAGCCAGTCTAAAAGGTGTCATCAGGCCTTGGTGGTATGTTGGATGGGGTTGGAAACACTTTCTTGCCTGGCAGACCCCTGATTCAGGGCAGGACTTGTCTCATGTTCCTAGCTGTGCCCAAGTCTGTTTCTTCCAGGCTGTTCCTGGGCAGGGGGGCCACCCTGAGAGCAGAGCCTATTCTGTAGTGATCCCTGGGCCCCTGTCTCACACAACAGCACTGAGGTGCTTGAGCTTACACGTCAGTGGGTGCTCCCTGCAGGTTGTTGAGCTGCTGTTATTCTGGATTGGCTCCTCAGCACCACGTTTTGGGCCCCTGGCACTTAATAGCTGCAACACCTAATTTTAGTTGTAATGGCACTCATTCTATCTGCTGCTCCCAGCATGTGTAAGTGACATAAATTAATATTATACAGAAAAAGTCAAGTTTCTGGTGTGAGATCAATAGATCATAACGTGGTGATATTTGAAAACACATCTTATTAGCAGTTCATATTTTGGCACTTTCTAAAGATTCCCATGAGCCCCCCTCCCTGCTGCCCCAGGGAGCTGCTGTGCATGTGGTTGCTGACAGCATCCTGTGAGATAACATTGCCTGTGCTGGATGTCACTCTGTGGCTTTATCCCAGGGGAAATGAATGCCCTGATGGAGAGAGGTTGGAGTGCTGTTGGTCACTGCGGGGTGGGGCCAGGAGCCTTTAGCATCTTGCAGCTCTAATGAGTAGGGCTTCTTTCTGAGCTGACTCGGGGTGTCTAAACAGGCAGACACTACAGAGTTGGTGTTGTGTGGTGCTGTTGTGACCAGCCTGCCCAGAAAAGTGAGAAAGGGAGGGCAAATGAGCCCACAGCTGCTCTCATGTCCTGGATGAGGATAGAGGTTCAGTGGAAGGACAGAGCACACCTGTGTGACCCGGGCTGTGGTTCTGTGTAGATGAGCAGAGCTTTGAGCTTTCAGGGTTGAAACAGCACCTTTTAGCAGCATTGATGAAGAAAAGTAATGTGAGAGGCCCCCCGTGGCTGGGTATGGCTTTGACTCACTGCGGTCCTTCTCAGTCCCAGCACATGGAGATCTCTGCAGAGGCCCTCTGCTTAAAGTCAGCTTAAAGCAACTTCCTTGAGGACAGGACTCAAGGTAAAGGTGTATGTTTTGAACTGGGATCTCCAGTTATTCCCGTGCTTATCTCCTTCTCCCTGTGTGTGGCGGATGGTGCTGGTGATTTGTCTGTGTGAGTCAGGGTCTTTGGCACGGAGTTCAGAGCCGAGTTTTGCAGCCAACTGTAATAATATCTCTCCAGGGCATGTGCACACACCTCTCCCCTCACATGTCTTGCTCTGCTTTCTCCTCCTTGGGAGGAAGCTGATCTCTGCAGCCCTCACCCATCAGAGCAGATCAGAGCAGCTCCCAGCTCCCCCCGTGCTGTAGAGGAATTGCCAGGATCAGAGGTTTGGATCGTAGCTGTGGGGGATGATCCCTCTTTCTGTAAGCCTGGAATGAGAGAGGTGGTGTGCAGTCATTCTGTGCTCCTGGAGTGTGCTGGAGAAGATTCACTTTCCTCTGGTCCCCAGAGCCAACGGAGCTGTGCCGAGTTTTGTTCAAATGGAAGATGCTTGTATACACTTCTGTAAGCAATGAAGTGACTCAGGTTGCCCACTCAGTCTTCTCTTTCCACAGACTGTTCCCAAAGTCCCTCTGGATGTGTCTGAAGCATCCTAAATAAGACCTGTGTATGCTGCGCTCCAAGGTGGAGGCTGCACTGAGCTGCTCAGAAAAAAATAGGCCACTGCTTTCCTCACGCAGGAGGCATTTAAAGAGCCTGTGCAGGAGGAGTGTGGGCATGTGGCTAAATCAGAAGTGAGGAGCCGTCCCCTCCTGTGGTACCTCACCTGCCTTCTATGAAACGGGGATGCTGCAAAGCCAGGCTGCTTGGCTTTTTTTGGTAACTTGCTTAGTGGCACTGGCTTTGTGTGCTGCTCCTACCACCCATCAGAAATCGCTAGGGAGAAGCAGATTGCTCTTTGCTTTGCCCTTCTGGCTAAGGTTTCCAAAATGGCTTGGGTTTTACCTCTTCACCCAGAAAAGTCAACAGCAAAACCTGCTTGCCTGAAGTGGGATTAGGTAGTTGCCCTCATGGGAATCCCTGCCTTGCTCCCCTGATTCTTTCTCCAGCCAGATACTCAGGCAAAGCATCTATCTCCATCTACCAACCCGAGATGCTGTCTCTTCACTAATTAAATGAGGAATATCATCTCTTTATAATTCTGTCAGTTGATTTCAAATTAAAAAGGTACCTATAGGACCAAAAGGAATCTCATCCTCCCTCTGGGGACCACCTTTCTTTTTATTTAAGTTTTTTTTGCAGGCTGATAATTCCATCTGAAGGTCTCCTGTGATACTGCGGTAACCCTTGGACGCTATTCAAGTGCATCCTGGCCCCCGGCATGTGCTCATTGCCTCCTAATTGCTCTAAATAAGTTGGGAATGATGAAATTAAAGTGCCATTGATATCAGGCAGCCCTGGCACACTGCAGTTACAGGCATGTGAGGGAAGTTGACAGATGGGGAGATGTTAGGATAATAGGTATTAAATGCAGATTTTACCGTGTTTGGGATCCCCATCTAAGCACAGTTCAACTTCTTGGTGCAGCAAGTTTGGCAGCTCCTGTGCTGGTGCCCCAGCTGAGCATTTGGTACACGTTGGTGATGTGCAGGACATAAAAATGTTTGACCTCCCTCCGTTCCTTGGAGGTTCCTGGATAATAGACTATCCAGGGGCAAAGACGTGCAAAATAATTCTGAGTCCACCCAATGTCCTCAGCCTGTAAATCCTGGGTTGCCAGTCCTTGGGTTGACGTGGTCAATCTGCAGCAAGTAGGTATGGGCTTGCTGGGTCTGTTCTTGTTCATCAAACAGGGCTTATCCTTCTCTTCATTCCCTTAATCTGTAATTTTGGGGTTGAGTTCAGGTTTCAAAGCTGAAACAGCTGAATTTGGATTTCTGGTGTTGAACCCAGAAGAGAATGGGGTGTGCTCCTGTCCTGGCATGCAGGAAGGCTGGGCTGAGATCCCCTGCTCCTGATCTAGCACTGGTAGGAGATGTGGGGTTGGGAACTGCCCTGGGCAGAGGCTGGGAGATGGTTGGTGTCATTCAGTAGCTACTGTTGTGCTCTGCTCACCTGGAAATACTGCTGCCTTTAGTGTCCTTTGCTCTGAAAGAAAACAGAACATTTTTGGCATGTGGAGTCAAAGGGGAAGAATGATACCTTGCTGGCTGGTGGTGTTACTGAGTCCCATCAGAGCAGAGGGGTCTGGATAGGACCTGACTCCAGATCTTCAGCAAAGGCAGTTTTGTGACAATTTGTTCCCAGCCAGAATAGAGTCATCACAGCACCCACAGGGTGAAAGTCATCCCAGTCCAGCAATTCAACGCTCATCCCCATGACTGAGTATCCCACCCCTGATCCTGCAGCAAGGGCTGGCTGGGTGTGCTACCACAATGCTCAAGAAGAGCACCTTGGTCAAAGCACCCCATTTTTGGAGCCTGCAGAGGTGGCTGGTCCCAGAGCTGCAGGTGAGGATGAGCTTCATCAGTCTGCAAGCACTCGTGTAGCCTTACAGGTGTGTTTGGTTCGGTGATTGTGCAGTTAATAGCTTTCTAAAGATGGATGGCAGGTACAGCACAGCAGTTTGCTTTCCAAAAAAATGCCAATCATTCTAATCACTTGCCTAAGATTTGGGTCAAGTCCAGCTACCTGGCTTTGGATAATAAGTCTCCCAAGCCTTCTTGAGCTTGTCTTTTGAAGCATCAGTGTTCTCAGGACGGTTGAAATGGATGGGAGGTGCTCTGACATGGCAGCCAGCTGGCCTCTGGGATGGATGGCTGATTGCAAAGTGATGGAAAGTTACATTTGCTCAGTCTGAGCCAATTCTATTCCTGTAACTGGCATTAGCTGTGACTTTGGCTTCCCTGTGGCTCATCAGATCCCCACCCTCTGATGTGCTCACCTAGAGACTTTGGGTTGAGATGGCAGGATCCCTTGCTCAGGGCAGCCCTCCAGGCTCCTCTGTCAGAGGAATTCAAGACCTGTGAATTCCACCTGTTGCATGTTTAAAGGCCAAAGGGTTAGATTTGTGATTCACTGGTCTGACCTGTTTTGCGACAGAGGCCAGATCTTGTCCTTGTCTGATTCTTTTCTCAAGTGCAGCAACTCTGAGTGCACTCAGGTGTGTGGTTCCTGAAGACGTGGGTGCTGCAGGGTCTTGGCTCTGCTGGCAGGTAGGAGAGGTCTCTACAAGGCTCCCATCTGTTCCTAGCTGGGGTGTTTGGAGCAATCCTTTGAGTAGGGGTGTTCCCGGAGTGCCTGGGCCTGCATGGGCTGTCACATGTGGTGTTTGTTTGCACGAGGGATCACGGATGCTGCCTGGGCTGGTCCCAGTCACTGAGTGTTCAAACCTCTCAACACATGGTACCTCCAAGCAAACAGGAGGTGGTTATAGTTGCTGTAAATTCCCACAGGCAGGAAACACACTGGGTTTGGAGAAAATTAGGTGTAAATTCATTGAGTTACTTTTCTTAAAAGGATCTATGAGCTGCAGGGATGTCAGCGTGATGCCAGTTATTCTTTCCAGTGGGCTGATCTCCCTGAAGCCCAGCACCCTGCAGGACTGTGATCATGTTCAGGGGTGCACTCCCACCCATTGCTGCCACTCCCTCTGCTTGGGTAGAAGTGCCCCCCCAGCCACAGCCCCTCCACAGTTGAGCTCACAACACAGCACATGGAATTCTTGACTCAAGCCAAGGTTTGTGCTGGTTGGCACAGTGTGCTGTGCCCTGCAGATCCGCACCCAGTGCACCCTCCTGGAGCACAGTTAATCCTTTCCTTCCTATCCCACCTGCGTGTCGGTTGGAGCATCTCTGCTGTCACCTTGCTTCCCCTTCCCCTGGCCACTTTCAGGAGGTGACTGCCTCTGGGCGCTGTGCCTGGGATAGGAACAGGTCTGTGCCAGCTCCTGCCAAGAGCCATCCCCTTCTCTGCATGGCTGAGCACAGCACAGTACATCCCTGGACCTGCAAGGAAAAGCTCCCGGTGACTTCCATCAGGAAACAAGCTGGGCACTGCCCCAGGACCAGGGAAACGGGGAAGCACAGGGCAGGGATGGCTCGTCTGTGCAGGCATGCTGGGTTTTGGCCTGTGCTGAAATGGGCTGTGCTTGCTGAGGATGGAGGAGGAGGAGGAAGGAACAATGCTGGGTGAAAAGCCCTGCTGAGCTGAGCTTGGCATGGGAGTGGAAGGAGGAAGGGAGCAGTGCTGGCTGCTCCCAGGAGGAGCCACACAGGAGCTGTCACTGTGTGTCACCCGCTTTTTGGCAGCTGCAGCCTGCTTGGCCATCAAGTTTAGTGAAAAAGGCCGAGCAGGCACCAAGGTTTGTTTTGCCACCAGGAACTGCTTGATGCTGTGGACAACTGCCTTATTGGTCTCTGTCATGCAGAATCTGGGCAAGGCTTGGTCTGGGGGAGCTTCATATTTGGGGAGCAGATCCCTTGGAGTGCTGTCCTGGGTGAGATGATGCGGTTTGTGGCACGATGGCTCTGATAATTGAACCAAGCTTCAGTATCTTGTGGGCTTTGCAGCCCGTCCAAACAAGGCAGTCTCAGACCCTGGCTGACACTGAGCAGAGGGGGCTGCTACTGGTCTCCACGTGCCCCAGGTACCCAGAGATGTCCTGGCATTGCCTGGCAGGGCAGTGGGTGGAAGGAAGGACTTGTTTCCCCATCTTGATCCCTTATGTCTGAGATTTCTTTCACAGAGCCTTTCACCCAGAGGTGAAGTCACTCACCATGGCCACCTTTAACAGCTGCTTCTCTGCATTGTGGGTTGTAAATGTCCCCTTAATTTAGTGCCTGCAGTGCACTAAAGCAGCAACCTTAGCACAGCCTCTGCATAATGGCTGGAGAGGCTCTAGAGTGTGAGCTCTGATTTGCAGACGCTCTCCTTGACTGCTGTAGTCCCAGTGGCTGATGTCTCCTTTATCCTGGATGCCTCAACCTTCTCCCCACTTGCTTTTGAAAGATAAATCCCTGTAAAATAGAAAGATTTAGTCTAGTCCAGCTGGGCAGGTCAGTCCAGGCAGTAATGCATTCACATCCTAAATGTTTCAATTCTTTGGCTAAACTTCCTGGTGAAAGGTGTTTTTTTCTCTCCTTCACAAAAAAAGAATAACAGCTCTGACCTTGAGGAGAGAAATTATGAGGGTTCAGAGTTCTGTTTCCTCTTTTGTTGCCATTTTTCTTGCAAAATATTCCAGTTGAGAGGGATTTTTTGCTTAAACAATTTGTACCCGGTGGATAGATTTATTCCATTCAGCTGCCAGCCACAAAAAAGCCCTGTTATTCCCTGTGGCATGTTTTTTTTTTTTCCCTCTCAATACTCATAAATACTCTTGCTAAATCTGAGTTTCTACTACTTGCAAACATGAGGGACCAGGTACTCCTGACCTGTTTCTGATGCTGGAGGAATCATCACTTGCCTCCTTCTCTGTCATGACCTCAGGTAACTTGAGCGGTGCTCAGGACCTGTCCTAAAATATCCCTCTGTCTCCCCAGGCCTAATCCCATTCCACTCCCTTGTTATTTCTGTCTCTTGGGGATAAAGGATCTGTAAAAATTTGCTTTTTTGAATGTCCTGGAAGCAAGAGGTTCTTTGGAGGCAACACTTTCAAATCCCACCTGGCTGCTACTTCTTATGCCTCTGCTCCCAGCCAACACCCTGCTGTCCTGGCTTTTAGCAGGACTGGGCAAAAAATTGATTTCCTGGTTTAGCATCATTCCTTCAAGGGAGAAGGGGAAAACGTGGAGATCTGGTTTGAAATTGTTTGAGTGAATGTGGCAGGAATGCAAAGTGAACGTTTGGGCTTGACAGCAGAGTTGGTTTAGACTGGGTAGAAAAGAAATGAGGAGACTGTTAAAATGACGAGTGGGCTTGGAGGGGAAAAAAAGTAATGTTACTTTTAAACACATGAAAACTGACTGCTTTGATGCTGACTGATCACTTAATACTCTTTTGTGTCTGTTCCACCTGACAAGGCCAATTTGAGAGACTGGGATCACTGCTGGTGAGTTTGGCTGTGGTAGCTCCTCACACCTCTGGCCTGCCTCAGTTTCCCTTCACAGAATCACAGAATGTTTTGGGTTGGAAGGGACTTTCAAGAACACCTTGTTGCAACCCCCTGCTGTGAGGGTTGGAACTTCCACTAGACCAGGTTGATCCAAGCCCCATCCAACCTGGCCTTGGACACTTCCAGGGATGGGGCAGCCACAGCTTCTCTGGGCAACCTGTGCCAGGGCCTTACCACCTCCACAGGCAAGAATTTCCTCACAATATATAATCTAATCTTTCCTTGTCTGCAGTTTATCCATGAGGTTTGGGGCTCTCCAACTGCCTCATCTCACCCTTTGCCAGGGTAGGCTAGTGCAGGGGGACCCACGTGGTGCTGCAGCACCTTTCTTGCTCAAGAGATTTAGTTGAGGTCTGGGCTGAGGTCTCCAAACTCATTGCAGTGGTGAGTCTGAGTCAGAGCCTCCCTCCCCTGACAGGCAGCTCTGTCTCTTTATGCTTTTAATTTCTTCGGAGCTCAGATTTTCGGCATCCTCACCTCTCTGCTAGCGCAATGTTTTTAGGAACAGATGGGCTTAATTTCCGATTGCCGCCCCCTGAACTTGGGAGGAGGTTTGAGTTTGGAGCCAGTCTGCCTCTTGTTCCATGTGAGTCCATCCGGCAGGCTCCTGCCTGCCCTGCCCCCTGCGGACACGGAGCCAAGGACCCGGCAAATACCCCTCTCCGAGATGAGGAAGGTCCTCAGAAGTAAGATTTTCTCTCTCAGTGGATAAATCCGTCTCCACGTTACCTTAGCAGTGGAAACGGCTGAGCATCTTCTTATGGGTTGATACTGTTGAGATGCTTAGTCTAAGCTTCATCTAATCCTCTTTCAGTGAGCAATCGGGCTTGTGATCTCACACAAACAGGTTTTCTGACTCCAGCCTCGGCATTTTCGGTTTGTGATCATAGTGAAAGAGTGACGGTCCTGCTGCATCTCTGTGCTGCTGCCCCTGAGCTGAACTAGAGGTGAAAGGGAAAAGGAAATGAACCTACAAGTTTCTACCCTGAACTCTGTACCTGACTGTTGGATTTTGGGTCTAGATGTCAACTCCTGCTTTCATAAGGCTTTGTGGCGTGGGATTTCCTTACCCAGCTTCCTGTGGATCATAAACCAGATTTTTACAACTGTGATTTTGTGTTGGATTAAAATTTTGGGGTGTTTTTTTTTTTTTGAGACCACACTCCTGAATCTGGCCTTGCTTCTGCCAGTGTGGCCTGAGAATCCTGTCACTCTTTGGGAATCAATAGCAAATGTAAAGCACATTTAAAATATTTCCATTCCCTCCCTGTGTGTCGAGGCCCCAAACTCAAGGCAGAATTTAGAGCTGCTGGACTTTGCTTGTGCTTGAAAACTCTTAGACTGTGAACTTGGCAATCCAAACCTGATTCCTGCTTGCTGGGAGTGGGAGCCTTGTGGGTGTGGTTCAGCGGGCTTGTTGCCCTCCAGCATCACATTGTCACCTTGGCACCTGTGTGTGGGGATGGAGTTACTGGCAGTGGTCCTGGCACAAGGCAGTGGTGGGGCCTGGCACCCAGGACCATTCCCCTCCTCAGGGCGTGGGAGAAAGGCCGTGGGATTTGCTGTCAGTAAGATCTGATGAGTTCCCAGCTGGTGGTTAGACCTCATCCCCGGGATCTGGTTTTGGCTGGCTCTGGGATGAACATCACCCCTCCTGGAGCAAGGGAGGCCAGATGGTTCCTGGATGGCTGCCTGTCCGTTCTGCCATGGGCTGGGCTGGCCGTGGGTGAGAGTGAGCAATCCTTTCTGGAGATGATCTCCAGTGGGGCAAGTCACTCAGCACCTCTTCACACTGTCCCTCTCCTCCTGTCTTGCAGGGCTGTGTGTCTGAGGCTGAGCCAGGTGCCCCCCTGCTCCGTGCCGGGTCCCATGAGACAGGCAGGACCACCCTGTCCTTCCCACCCGGGGCCACAGCACCCCCCTCTGCCCCCGCTGACCGGGACGCCTCTCCAGCACCCAGAAGGAAGCTGCAGAGCTCTGCTGCCACGGTAAGTCCCTGGCCTTTGGCTTTTCTTCCCCAGGACACTTCCCTGGAGAAGGGTGTGCTCCAAGTTTGTGTCCCCATTAGCTCCACGTGCATCCCTGGCTGCAGTGGGGTCACAGCATGGGGTCCACACGCAGGCTCTGAAGGAACAGCTTATGCACCGAAAAATTCAGGTTTCAGTCAACAGACTCGGCTCACAAATTCAGGTTGTATTTAGCAAGTGGCTTTGGCTGAGGAAAAAAAAAAGTGAAACACTGAAAAGTTTGATTTTTTTTTTTTTGACATTTTCAAAATGAAACCTTTCAGCCATCTGTTTCGAGATGACATTTCAGTTTGAATTTTTTCTAGTTTTTTTTTTTCAGCGTGGAGGGGAAAACCACCTACAAACAAAATTAAAGCTACACTTCAGCCCAAACAAAATGTTTCATTCAGCCCCAGATTATTACTGGGGCTTTAAAATTTGGCAAAGAAAAAAAAAATTACTTTGGTCACCCTGCATTACTTTCTTTTCTCAGTTTGGCCACCGAAACAAAAGACAAGCATGTGGGAGCTGTGGGGCACATACTACACAGTGTTGGGGGGTTTTGAGTGGGAGCTGGGGAAGAGCTCGTGGCGGCAGAACATGTTGTACCAATGACTTTGGTGATGGCAGGAGACTGTGGGAACTAATTTTAGCTATGCCAGAAAGCTTGTTCTGGAGAGGAGAGCCTGCTGTGCTGAGCCCACCTGGCTCCTCCCAGGGCTGTGGTGGTGGCCACTGGTTTCTAGACATGCTGCTGGGTGCCAGAGGTGCATGGCAGCTCTCACCCAGTGCCATTTTCCCCCTGCAGAGCAGCATCTGTGCCCGTTATCTGTTTTCTCCACCTGGCGTTTGAGAAAGTCCATCTTGAGGAGATAAATGTGATACTGAAGGGAGCTTCTGGTCTGCCCAGAAGGTTTTTCAGCTCTCTTTGCACAGGAGAAGCCACTCTGGGGGGGGGAGGAGAGCAGGGCAAAGGACTGGGGAAGCAAGGGACAAGGGTGGCTGGTTTGTGTGGCCAGAGCATGAAGGGATGAGCTCAAACCTGTCGGCTTGGTTTGGGGTCAGGTGTAATGAAGTGATGGGAATGAGGGAGAATCCCACCTCCCTGAACACCACAGCTTGCAGAAGAGCAGCAGTGGGGCACTGTGAGGGGCACAAGCTGCCAGTGCAAGGCAGAGGGACAGTGCCTTGTAGTGAGCAAGGCCCTCCTCTGCCCTCCTATGCAGCAGAAGAAGCTGCACAGGCTCCTCTTGGCCCCTGAACGGCAAAGAGGAGATGATCTGACCGTACTTGCCAAATCCCATCACTGTGAACGCCTGGGTAGCCCTTCCACCACACAGCTCAGCTGAAACTGCCTAATTAGAGAAAGAAGCTGTGCTTTTGATTTGCTACACCCTCTCCACCCCCAGTCTGTCCCAGATGTGACCTCATCAAGTCACACAGAACTGCCGGATGTGGAGGCATGTGTTGAAAGGGAGCTGTGTTTGGTGGGGGCTGCTGGACTCGCTGGCACAGGGCTGTACCTGCCCTGTGATGCTTCATGCCCTTTGTCAGGAAGGAGGAGTGGTGGGCTAAGTCATGATGGGAGAACCCCAAAATCATGCCATAAACAATCTGTGCAGCAACACGGGGGGCTGCAGGGAGGCATCCTCCACCACCTTCCGAGGAGGAGCGTGCTGCTGGCACACCCTGGCTCCTGCAGCATGGGCGTGCAGGACTCCCACTCCAGCAGGAAGGCTTCAAACACAGCGTTCCAGGCAGGTGTCTGGGAGTGTGGTGGGACAGCAGGTGTTTGATATCTGCTCTCGTGTGGTCCCATGCTTCTGTCAGCACTGGCTCCCTGCTGAAGGCTGCTGCCTTTGTTGCAGAGGAAAAAATCAGCTGTTCAGAGGTACGTGAGATCAGAAGGGATCAGGGGTTGCTGTGGATCTGAAATCGATGTCTAACCTTGTTTGGAGGGGAGATGGTTGTGCCCAAACCTCTGCTGGCTGTTTTACAGGTGGCCATGACTGGTAATGCTGGAGAGGGTGGTAGGACCTTGTCACTGTGGTTTTATCCCACAGGGAATCCCTCCAGCCTGGTGTGGGAGAGTGTCTCCCCAGGCCCTTACTGGAAGCCCCCAAAGCCTCCTGAATCATGGACTTCTGGGTTTGCATTTAGTATTCCCATCTTCCATTCTCTTTCTGTTTTCATTTCTCCCTCTCTTGCCCCCTCCCTCCATCTTTATCAGTAGCTAATGAAACAGGCAGGGAGAAACCCAATTCATACAGTAATTAAATTTACTTAGTGGGTATTCAGCTGGAGTAATGAGAAGTTTAATTCAATGATTAGTTTTTTCTTTCATTAATTAAAAATGGAACAACGGTGCTGTTACAGTGGGCTGCATTGATCCTCCTCGTGGAAAGCTGCTGATGGAGGAGGAGGAGGAAGGAAAGCTTCTCGTTTTATCTTCTCTGGGTGCTCTCCCCACGCACAGATGCCCTGTTCCCAGCTGACCCCTGGCCCAGGTGTCCCTGAGTGACTCTAGGTAAGGGATGCTTGTGGCAGTGATGGAGGAGAGCGGTGCCAGAGCCCCCCACCAGGTCCTCTCCCAGATCTGCCCCCACCAGCAGCCTTTCAATTTAAAAAGGGATTTGAAATCCTTGCTGTAGGTGGAAGATTGAAAAGCAGGTCCCAGCCCACAAGAAGTTTTCGGTGGGAGAGTTGTTTTCCTTCCTTGCTGAACAGATTTTGATCCATTTAAATATGTTAAACTCATAAACATGTTTTTAGTCTTTTAAAATACGTGATGTGTGGATGCAAAAAGTAAACCAAATAAGTAATTTCCCATTTTTCCAATGCTTTCTGCAGGCTCTTGAGCAATGTTAAGACTTCAGATGTCCTTTGAAGCATGATTGGGCAGGTTCTGTTCCCTGAGAGCAGAGGCATTGGTGTGCTCCTATTTTTGACACAGGTTTATTTTGGGTAGCTTTGGGGATCACTGTAAGATCTGCTAATGTGTGAGTTAATAAGGGGGTGTAGTCAACAACAGGAAACCCCAAAAACCCCAATGAACCATTACTTGGTGTTATAGATCCTGTCTCTGCAGGAGTTATGTGCATGAGGGGTGGTCACTCCTTACCTGTGCCCTCTCTGTCCCATGTGTCTGCCAAGTCATCAATTTCTCTGCTGCTGCTGTGGGTACCCTGTGATGGTGAGAATTAGCCAAGGGCTGGGGCAGGGAGTGTCTGGGTTTGAAGCCAATGAGTGCCAAGGCCACTCAGCACCTCTGGAAACGAGATGCTTTTGCTTTTCTTGGGTAATCTTGGGTGATAACTGCTTCAGGAAAGCTAGTGGGCAGGCAAGAGGCTCCTGGCCAGTCCAAAGCTGTGTCCCTGTGCTGGGAAGGGCAGACAGAGTCCCATGTGGGACTGGAGCTCCTCCAGCAGTGTTCATGCCTCCTGAGGCTCCTCTGTGCCCCTGGCTTGTGGAGCTACTCAGGCTTCAGAGAAATTACTTTTTATTCTCAGAAAGGAGGAATACATCCCCCTGCTTTGACCTCATCTCCTGAAACAGCAAAAATTGTGATGGGAAGTGGTTCCTGGCAGCAGAGGAGGTGACTGAGGGACACTTCTTTCCACACCTGGCAGGAGAGTTTGTGGCTGTGGTACCTTTACTCCCCCTTCCCAGCACATCCCTTGGCTGTGGCAGCAGTGGGGAGGTGAGCCCGAGGTCAGGGTGTGGTCAGTTTGGGCCCTCTGGTGCTGGCAGCCTGTGCACCCCTTGGCTGGACCAGAGCTCCTGGTATCTCTCAAGGCCCAGCCTGTTGCCCCCGGGGAGTTGTGACAGTGCTTTGCTCTGGGCAGTGATTTGGGCTGACTCTGTAGCACAGCATCTCCAAATCCCAGAACATCCATGGGAGAACCCTCAAAACCCCTGGGCCTGTGGGATGCAGTGTCCCCCAGTCAGAGCCTCGTGCCTCATTGCTGGGGTCCTGAGCAGTGAGACCCTTTTGCAGCTCTCCATTTTGGTGATGTTTTGCACTTCCTGTCCTGTGTGAAGCATTTGGTTGGGATACAGGGATACAGCCAGGGACTGAGCTGCCTGGGTAGACTTATGGAGGGCAGTGCAAGCCTGTGTTGGGCAGTGAGTGCTATCTGACCTCGTAGGCAGCTACAGCACTGTCTTAAAACAGTGTTTTTCCAAGGGGCTTTGCATGCATGTGCTTCTTGAGAGATCACTGCAAACAATTCCCAAGTGCTCTGGCCCAAATCTGTCCTGGTAGCTGTCAGCAGATCAATGCTCTACTAAGTACAGACCTGCTCTATTTCCATGGGAAAATGGCTCCGTTAAACAGTTCATTTTGGGCCTTTCAGCAGCAGGACTGTTAAATTTTGGTAGTTGTGTTTTTCTGTCTGTTTCAGCCTGATTTATAACTTTTAAATATCAGCTCAGATGAAGATTAAGCTTGCCTGAGCTCTGTTTTGGGAGGGAGAGGGGAAAAGCATTCACAGCTTTTTAATTTCTCTCCTGCTCATCTCTCAAATGCCAGGTTTAAAGCCCTGATTTTGGTATCATTTCTCCTACAGTGCATGAGTGGAAAGCAGAGGAGAGGCCAAAGCCCAGTGTGCCCCTGGCATCCGATCCCCCAGCATCCTGCCTTCATCTGACCCAGGTAGGTGACACACAAGATTGGTGTGTTGGTGTATTACTGGGCATGACACTCACATGCCTCTGTCATGCTGAATCCAGGACTGGACTGGATTCATTGGCATGTGGTAAATATGCCTTTTCCCTCCCCCTTAGTCCAGAGTTGCTTCCCAGCCCTCCTGGGAGTAAGGCAATGCTGCTTTCAGCTGGTATCTGGGGCAAGCAAGAAATGTTCAATCCATCATGCCTGTACAGGGGAGTGTATTACTGGGGGGAGAGGTATCTAAAATTATTATTTGAATGGTGATACTTTTGAGAAAGGGTTCTGTGATGGGGTCACGTGGCTCTGCTTAGCTGGGTTTGCTCCAACTTGTGTTACATCAGGATTCAGGAACTGGATTTTGGGGCTTCAAACCATGACAGAGGGGCAAACGCTGCCCTCATGGAGGGATCCAGCATGGACAGCCAGATGCTGCTTGGGGATGCTGGGCAGGAGTGGTTTCATCTTCCAGGAGAGGGCAGGCCAGAGGATCCCCAAAAAGTGATATTTTTGGAGATGTCTCTATTACTGTTGCACATGCCCTCCACCAACTCAGCCTCTTCCCAGTGCTCTTGCCAGGACAGTTAAAAGAGACAAGAGCAGGTTTTGGCTTGTGCTGTACATCCACATCCTCACCTGAAATCTGGGAGCCTGATGCATGAGACAGCAAACATCAGAGCTGAGGGGGTTGAGGCAATTTCCCAGGGTGTCAGTCCTTGAGAGAGAATAAAAAGGATCTCTCAGTGACGAGCAGAATTTGGTTTTCTAACAACAAAAAAAATTAGGATGATTCAAACATCTCGAGCACAAGTCCTATGAGGAGAGGCTGAGGGAGCTGGGGTTGTCCAGCCTGGAGAAGAGGAGGCTCAGGGGAGACCTTCTCACTCTCTACAACTCCCTGACAGGAGGTTGTAGCCAGGTGGGGGTTGGTCTCTTCTCCCAGGAACCAGCAGTAGGACGAGAGGGCACAGTCTTAAGCTGTGCCAGGGGAGGTTTAGGTTGGACATTAGGAAGAAATTATTTACAGAGAGAGTGATCAGACACTGGAATGGGCTGCCCAGGGAGGGGGTGGATTCACCCTCCCTGGAGATGTTTAAGGTGAAACTGGATGTGGCAGCAGTGCCATGGTCTGGGAAACACGGCGGGGTTGGACTTGATGATCTCGGAGGTCTTTTCCAACCTGGTTGATTCTATGATTCTATATGATGGAGCTGGTGGAGGAATTGCTGAAACTGGATCCTGTCCAAGGTGGTAGGAGATGAAGGAGTGTGCTGGGATCTCTGCTCGGCAGGAGTGGTGCCACTGGGAGCAACCCTTCTACCTGGGGGAGAGTGCAGGGGCTCGCTTGGGACTGCCCAGAGGCAGTGTCCCAAACCTGGTTCAGAGAAAAGGGAGTCAAAGCAGTGAGGCACAAGTGTCTTTCACACTCAGATACATAATTTCCCCTTTATGTCGTGTTCTTTGCTCAAAGCAAAGAGCAGGCTGCATAAGCTCAACCTGATGCATGCAAAAAAAGGGACCTGTCCTTACCCTGCCTCCCATTCCTGCATGAGAGGAGCCTGTGGGGAGGCATTTCCAGCCTCACAGAGAGGTATTTCTAGCTTCTTGTTGCTGTTTCCCATTTTATAATAAGCAGGAATGAGCCCAGACACCCGTCTCTCCCTGCTCCCACAGGTGCTCTGTGTGGATTGGACTCTGGGAAAAGCTGTGTGTGAAGGATGCTTGGTCAGAGGAGCTCCCACTGTGCCAGGGCTGACAGAGCAAGTGGAGAGACCATGGAAATAGCAGTTTTCTGTCAAAACACCTTCTCAACAGCAAGCCCTGAAGAGCGTTTATTCTTAGCGATCTTTTATTAAACCAAAATTCTGCTGGGAAATGATCCTGCTGGTTAAAGTCCTCCCTGAAAATACAAGTGCTGAGAGCCATCTGGTCCGTGTTTTGGATTCGTGCATTTTCTTCCAGAGTGCTATTTGCAAAAACTGAAGATTTTTCCTAAGAACAGTATTTAGAAAATGAGGTGGTTTTGGTTTTTTCTTCTGCTTTTTCCTTTGAGAAAAGGAGAAGTTATTTCCTAGGGAATTTGGGATAATGGAGTAGTGTAAAGTAAGATATGCAGGTATCCCCAGAAATGCCAAGGCAGTGGAAAGAATTCCAAAGTTTATTTAGAAGGCCAGAACACAAGGAACTTAAAAATACCTCAAAGTGCTTACTGAAGCACCGGGCCCCAGGGAGAAAAGGCAGGTTCTCACCCTCTGCAGGGCCTCTTTATCCTCTCTGTTTCTCCCCTGCCTTCCCAAGGCTCTGTACATGTCTTGGAGGGAAGCATGATGTGGTGCTGGGAGCAGGGATCTCAGCCTGAGCATCCAGTAGGCACATGAGCCCTCTCCCCAAGGAGCCTGCAAACCTTGGGGCTGGATGATGTGGTCAGAGGCTTTATTTAGTTCTGAGGCAGAGCTGAGCCTGAGTAGATTTTTAATGCATGAATTTTCAGTGTTTAAACTGAGCAGATCTTTGAACTGCTGTGGTTTCTGAGGGATGTTTCTCTTCCTCTCTGAATGCGGGTGCCATAAATGCTCCAAAAAAATCTTCCCTGCCCTCTCCAGTGTTTTCAGCTCTAGTGATGTGGACAGAAACTTGCAGAAGGGTTTCCACTAAGACCCTGTGGAGTGTCTTGGATTTTCACTATTGAAAAGCCAGTTTTCAGCATCAAGGTTACTTCAAAAGGCTGGTATTCCCAGGAGGGGAGGTCTCATGTAGGGCTGTCAGCAGCGTTGGGGCTGTCCCCAGGAAAGGTGCGAGGGACAGTGGGGACTCCAGGGCCACTCTTGTCTTCAGCTGGCCCAAATGCTGTGGTTAAACGGGGTGGCTGGAAGAGCTGAGGAAGAACCAGGCTGGAGGAAGGAATGTCACAGAGGGAGAGGTGTCTGTGGCCTCCTTTAGAAGGCCAGTTGCTTCACCTCAGCATTGCCAAGTAAAAGCCCTGAATTTCTATTCTGTGCCTTACCTGGTTTCTACCTGGCTCTTGGGATTAAACCAGATTTATTTCCAAACATCTCACTCTGAGCACTGACAAAACTATTAAGAGATTTTTAGTTTTAAAAATATTAATTGTGCAAATGACTACCAAGCCAGGCAGGGAGCCAGGCTGTGGCACCACGAGTGCGTCTGCTGGCCTGTGGGGCAAACCTGGAAGCCACCACCATGGTCCAGCAGCTCTGCAGAGCCAAGTGGTGGGATCTCATGAGGGGTGCCTCGATGTTCTAGGCCTTCCAGTACCTGTGAGCTTTGGTGGGGGCCATCAGGGACTATTTGTCACGGGAACCTGGATACTGTGTTAGTGAGACGGGAAGGTTTTTGAGGTTTTCTAGCAGTTGAGCCAGCTCTTCCCCATCTTAGGATGGGAGATTGTACCATGCACACACAGCTTTGGGATGTCACATCAATGTTAACAACAGGGAAGAAGGGAGAGCAGAGCTGGGTGTGCGTGGCAGTTTGTTTCTTTAGGTTTATGCACTGATACTTTCTGCTTAATTGCACCCTGACATGCACCAAGGGGCAGGGAGGGGTTTAAAAAAAAAAGAAAGCTTTTTTTTAAAAAAAATTACGGTCCATGAAATACTCAGGATGGGCTGACTGCCTTTTTAAAAACTGTTATAATTACTCCTGCAAGGCTTCCAGTTCTCCTGGTCTCATTGCACTTGGAGAGAGGCAGCAGGAGTGTTTGTCCTGCTTAGCACAGAGGGGCTGGGAGGTGGTCCCTGCACTGATGCTTGGGGACGGGTGAGTTGGGAGTCAGAGGGCTGGCTTGTTCCCATGAATGGGAACTGGTGGTGGACTGAGGGCTTGGAAGGGAATGGAGGCAATTTAAGGATGTATTAGGGTGTACTCAGAACAATAAAAATGTCCCTGGTGCACCCCACAGCTCCCTCCTGGCTGTGTCCTGCCTCCCATGGCTGTGGGGAATCCAGTGGTGGCTCAGGGCCGTGGGAAGCCCATGTCTTGCCTGTAGAGAGGGGCTGCTCCAGGAAGTCTCTCCCAGGGCTGTTAGGCACGATCCAAAATTAGCATCTCATTCACTCGCTCTTAGCTCTGTTAGCTCTGCAAGGCTAATAGGGCTTAATAAAAAAGGCCTCTTGTCACCAAAATCAGCAAAGCTGACTCAGAACACGCAGAGGGAGCAGACTTGCTGATGGAGGCAATGTTGATGTTGTGAGAGCTCACCCTGCCACAGCAGGGCCGTGGGACTTGCCCAGGAATCCCTGTCAGAGCCTGTGAGGGGTCCTTGGTTCCCATCTCGGTGGGTAAACCACTGGGTGAGGAGGACGAAGGCGTGAGCATCGAACCCAGCCAAGCTGTGGAGCGTTCCCAGTGCTGTGCCATGTTCCACAATTAATCACTTCCACCCACACTACACCTTTCCCCTCCCCTAGATCCTCCCTCGCCTGGTTCTGGAGTGGGGAATGGAGGCAGCTCCAGTTTTATGAATCAATCAAAGACAATGCCTGCTTTGGAGAGCTGCTGATTTAGAGAGCCCTTTGCAAGCATGTGTGCAGTATGATTTCTTATCGTAGCACAGCTCTGGATGAGCCTGCCAAGAGGAGCTGTTCCAGCTCCTGGCCACATCCTGGGGAGATGGCCTGAGTGGTCCTTTCATCTGCAAATAAAACAAACAGGAACAAAGAAGGCAATAATATTGACTTTCATTATTGATATTTCCATTTATCTCAGTAATAATTAGTATTTCTGTAGCTGGAAGGGTATAGCTCATAATCTCAGTGTTTCAGGGGAGCCTATTAATGTCATCACCAAAACCAACCAGGCATAAAGCGCTGGACAAGTGCCAAGGAGGGTGAGTGGGGTGGAGGGATGCGAATGGGGCAGGGCTGAACCTGGAGGAGAGGCAAGAGGCTGTGAAAGGGGGTGCACGGATGCTGCAGGGAGCAGTGGGGCAGCAGAGCTGGGGAAGGGAGACCACGAGCAGGGCCTGCTGTGCCTGTGGTGGGGTGGGAGAGCTGTATGAGCTTGGTACTGGGAGCTGGGGCTCTTGGGTCCACCATCAGCCAGCCCCTTGCTGCACCCTCCGGCACAGCTGGAGCACATCCTGCTTGTCAGTGTTTGGGAGGGAAGGGCAAGACTGGCACTTCGTGCAAGTGGCCTCTAGGGGTGGAGGATGCACTGAGATGCAGTCCCAGTGCCTTCCCCGCGGCTCCAAGCTGTGGCAGCAACCCCTCCGTGTCACCAGCACACCAAGACATGTCGGAAAGCAGGGCAGGTTCCTGAGTCTTTCCCTGCCTGCCCCAGGGCACCTGTGCCGTTTATGCAAGAGCTTCCCACAGCACCCAGCCTTGTTGTTTGCTGGCTCTTAATTAGTCATTCCCCATTCTCTTTTAAACCTCCTCGAGGTGCTCTCTGCAGGTGCCTTGTGCCTGGCCTGGATCTCCTCTGGGATCCCAGAGGAGGTGGGGCAGAGGTTTCAGCACTGTTGCTGCTGCCCTCCTGTGTGAAAGCTCTGACGTGCAATTGCTCTGTGAATTATCCTGGGTCAGTCTGGAGGTCCGTTTCCTGCATCTGTGTTTTCAATTGTCCTATTAAGTGTGCATCCAGACCACTCCTGTGAGGGATGGTTTCCAGTGTGCAGCATCCCGAGCATTATCAATTCCACAGGAACCGCTGTCACAGCAGCTGCAGGGACAAGCCAGCAGCAAATGCAAATGCAGGGCAGTGTTTTTATTAGGATTTAAATGAGTTTAAGACTGTTCAGAATTACAATGTGATTTGAGCCAGAAGGGGCTTATAAAACTAGTATGAGTTCATATATTATACAGTAAATGTGCCAAAGCCCCTGGCTCCTGCTGAGCACCGTCCTCACTGAGGTGGGGAGAGGACCAGTCAGCTGTTGGGGCTCAGCCCTGTTGCCCCAGCATGTCCCCATGGGGGAAGGCTGTTTGGGGTGGAAGGAGGGCTGGAGTCATGGAGGTGGTTATGCAGGAAAGCTGGTCCCTGTTAACAAACCTGAGCCTGTGGTGCAGTACAGGCTGGCAGATGTGGTCTCTGGCTGAAGCACAGGGGTGCAGGGGGGGCTTGTGGATGTGTTCTGGGGCAGGGTTGCACTGCTTCATCCATTCATCCTCCCTGTATAGCTCCAATGCGTGAAAGTGGCAGGGATGCTCCAGCACTGGAGGATGCTGCTCACCAGAGAAGCAGCGTGGCTGCACCTTCTTCCTGCCTGTGCTGGTGCAGCACGTGGTGACCCTTCCTTGGGCCAGACCCCACTCCAGGTTTCTGGGAGCAGCAAGCTTTCTCTAGTTAGTCTAGGATGTGCCAGCCGCAGCTTGCACCTCCCTAGAGACCTCACAGCCTCTGGATCACCTGCTGGTTGTACAGGCATCACTCATAAAGGCTTTAATGGCCATTAATGTAGTCTCTGGCAGTGCAGGGCTCGGTGCGGAGATGGGTGATGTGACAGAGCTGTCCCTGTGCACACAGGGATCCTGGGTCTGTGACACCTGGAAGCCACCGTGGTGGGGGTGATGGATTTCTCATCTGCTTTCTCAGACAGAACAGGAACGAAAGGGAAGTTTGAGCTATTGGCTTGGGATGTTCGTGCTTCGCCTCGTTTCGGTGCTGTGCTTTTGATCTCTGAAGGATACAGCTGAATATTTGAATGAGAAATACGTGGCTGTGCTGAAATCCTAGACAAAATGCCTTTTGTGCCTCCCTGTCTGTTTATTTGCGTAAGAGAGTGTTTTGCTGGAGAAACACGCGAAGGAGCTCGAGGGAGAGGAGGGAAGGTGGAGGTGAGAGCGCTGGGGAGCTCGCACTACAATTTCAGGACACTTAAGAGACTCTTACTGTCGGTGGCGAGACAGCGACGTCGGAGGCGGTGCAGGCAATTGTCTGAGATAAATTGCTTTGTTTGATAGGTTTGGTGGTACTGCACTGGTTAAGTTCCTGGGTTATATATTTATTACTATATACAAAGCACAGGAGAATTCCAGAAGTACGTACAATACACATCTCTGGATCCATAGTTATCTCCCATAAATGACCTTGCAGGCGTGAAATAATGTCACCGGCCCGCCTGGTGCTTCCGAGCAGCTGTGTTTGCTCTGTAGGTCTGGGAAGTGAGAGCGCCAGGCCACCCTTGGGGGTCCTCACACTGGGGAGCAGGGCTGGCATTGTTTGCCACAGGAGGGAGCATTCCCCTCATTCCCAAAAAGAAAGGTTTCACTCGCTTCAGGAGGCGCTGAGGGAAGAGCCTTTGACAGGTAACATGCTACTTAAGGAAGCCGCTTTCCCCAGAGAGGGAAAATTGCTGCTGGTGCCTGCGGGAGAGGTGAAAGTGGAGGTGTGATGGGAGCAGCTCCGCTGCTTTGCCCTACTTGGAGGAGAGACGGCAAGGCGGGATGCGAAGGCACCCTGATAAAAAGACCCACTGGTGGCATTTGGATGGTGCTGGAGAGGCTCAGCTCCCCTCTCTGCAAAGAGCCCAGGCTTTGGCCAGCCCTGCTGTGCCATCCCCATGGTGCGGATGCAGGAGTGGGGCAGCCAGGACTGGGAGATGTGCGCTGCATCCAGCAGCCCAGACCAAAGGGACCTTGGCCTGCAACTTCCACCAGAACGCCCTTAATGCCCAGCCCTGGAGTGGGGAAATTTACTGAAGGGACTCATTTTCTTGCCTGAATGTAAAAAAAACTGTGTCAACTTCACATTCGGGAAACTTTATTTAATACCTTTTTATTCGTTTAACAGTTTAGTTAATTGCAATGGGTTTTTGTTATTTTTACATGCTTATCTTTAATTCATTCCAACTTTGCCCTTAGATACTCTTTGTTCTTTAAAGCTGTTTCATTATGGGTATTTATTGCCTGTGCTGGTTCTCTGGGTGGATGGGGAATGGAGGAGGGATACCCCAGCTGTGCCCAGGTACCAAAGCTGTCAGTAGCTCTGGTGACACCAGCCAGTCTCAGCAGATCAAGACAAGATATAGAATTGTTTAGGCTGGAAAATACCTCTAAGATCACTGAGTCCAACCACTAACCCAGCATTGCCAAGCCCACCACTAAACCATGTCCCCAGGTGCCACATCTACGTGTCTTTTAAATAGTAGACACAGTTCCAAGCCCCTGATCCTGCTGGCCACACTATTGCAGAATCTGCTTCTTGTTCTGGTGGCTCTTGTTGAGAAAAGTGCACCTTCACCAGCACAGGGAGAATTTGCAGACTTGCCTCTGTTCTGATGAATTGTTTGTTTGAAAAACACCCCAAAAAAGGAAAACATCCCAGGGTTTCATTGTGCTGTTTTCTCTATGAAGTAATTGCTACTTTCCTTTAGAAAGAAAACTCTGGTTGGGAAGTTTTTATTTTAAAGAACTGGGTAAATCCTTGGAAATGTCCAGGTGTAAAGTGAAGTGTCATTGTGCTTGTCTGTGTTTTAGATTCATCAACGTTTAACAGAAAATGTTTTCTTCTCTTAAGCTAATTCTCACTGAATTGTCAAAAATATGAAAAAATAATAATTGGAGTAAGAATTACACTAGTGGTAAGTGCTTTCACAGCCTTGGCTTTTACCACAGCTAATTGTGCTCTTCCATTCCTCCTGTTCTGTGTCTTGGCTGTCTTCTCTTCACTCAGACCTTTCCCCAGGCATGGTGGGTCACTACACAGCCTGCCTTATGTGACCTCCTTGGATCCAAACTCACAGCAGCCCTGGCCCTGTTATTAAGTCACCAAGTCTTGCTGGAGCTGCCTGTGCCTGGTATTATCCAGGTAGATGAGCTTGAGTTTAAGCTCCCCTTTGTGTTGGGGAGCCCTGTGGCATTGATAACCCACAGCCTTTAGCACTCTCCAGCTGAGCACCAGATCCAAACCATGCTATCAGGCTTCTTGTCACGTTCCTGAGCAGGGCACACTGTGCTTGTCTCCCTGTAGGGTGTCACCCCACTGCCCAACTGGATGCTTTTAGGGCTGGGAGCAGTTTGCAATCCCTGTGCAATCTCAGCTTGCCCTCTACATGAGCACCAGCAAGGAGCAGAGCTGGGCAAAGATGTCAAGAAGCTGTTACAGCGTGTGTGGGAGCTTATATAAAAGGATCCATTTTCATTCTCCTGCCTGTCTGCTTCAGTCAAAATACAATGCCGCAGCTAAGGACGTGTTGTGTCACAGCTGACCACAGAGAGCTAATGCATGGCTGCTGTGGTTGGTGCTACATCTCCCTGCACCACAGCTGTCCTGAGCCCCCACCGCAGCCCCCAGCGCTGCCTTCAGCCCCGGCCCCTGGGAGCCCGCAGCTCGCCCTGCTGTGAATCATGGCTCCTGCTGAATTGTAGCTCCCAGGAGTGCAAACCACAGTCCTGCTAGGCTCGTCTCACAGCCAGAGGAACGGCTTTCTGGTGCTCTGCCTTCCCAGCTCGAGCAGGAGCAGCCCCGGGAGCTCATTGCAGCCGGCGGTGGGAGCCCGGGGAGCAGCACTCAGTCATGTCAGTAATGCCTCTCTGTTCAGTGACATGTGTGTACACGTGGACACACACGTACCAGAGCGCCCTTGAGGTGTCTGGCAGCTGGTGTCTTCATCTTCATTATTTAGAGGCTGTGAAGAGCATCTCTTTGCCTGTCACTATGTGGGCATGTTGCAGGGCCACTGGGGATGATTGGGTGCCTGGGCATGGCAGGGACCTGGAGATAAGTGCCTTAGGGCAGAGGGGGCAGTGGATGTTTGTGTGCTCAGACCACCTTAGCCAGGGCAGGGTGACAGCAGTGGAGCCAAACCTGTGCTGTGAGCCCTTAGAGATGTGGTATGGGGAGGTGAGCAGTGTGTAGGAACCTGTGTTTCCTTTCCTGTTTTCCAGCATACCTTCACCCATTTTTTGTCAGGGCTTATCTCACCTGGACCCCATCCTATTCATCCTGGGGACACTTGGCTTTTCTCTGCCGCTGCATTGGGTAGCACACATGCTCTGCCCATCTGCTTGGACCTGGCAGAGGTTCACAGATGTTTTGGGCAAGCCTTTGCTATCATATTTCCCCCCTTGTCCCTTAAAAATCTGTTGCATCTCCTCTGGAAATCTCTGCTGAGGCTGTGCTGTTGAGAGCTCTGGAGAGCAGTGGTTGCCCTGACTTACAACAGCTTTTCTAGGAGGTGGATGTGTACAGCTCTGCCCTCCAGCAGCACTGCTCCATGATCAGGCACTGTGAGGGATCATCCTCTGGCCAAGGCACCACGTCTTTGTTCTCTGTCTGCAAATTGCTCCTTACTGAGGGCTTGGCTCCATGAGCAGAGCCTAGTACAGGAACAGGCAATATGAATCCCCAAAACCTCAATGCACTGAGCAATTTTCATCAGAGGTTTTCACACCTTGCCTTTCCTCTTTCTCCTATTCCTCTCATTTCTCCTTGGTTAGAAAGACATGGAAGCAGGTCTCCTGAGCTTTGCTGGTGAGCTTAGCACCACCCCTTGCCTCTCACTGGTGCGGGCAGAGCAGCTGATGGGGCTGTAGGGGTGCAGTGGCAGTGGAGCTGCAAAACTCTTCCCAGCACTGGCTAGACCGAGGCAGAGGGCACCAGTCATCTCCCACCCCATCCCCCGAAATGTCACTTGCTTTTAAATGCACTGGTAGTTTAAAATAAGAATAACCTGCTCCGGGGCTTCTTAAACCGTGGAATTAAATATGGTTCTGGTCTCTAGGCAGAGTCTGACTCTTCAATTCTAAATCTGCTCAGCCAAGCGAAATATTGCAGGGGGGAAAGAAATCAATATTTCTTAGGCCCAGCACAGAGAGGAAGCTGTCTGTGTGTGGCTGCAGGCGTGCAAGTGCACACATGGGCACATGAGGCTGGGGTGGGAGGGTGCAAGAGGAATACCACTGAGAGACAAGGTGGGGAGGAGGACACAGTGCTTGCCGTGCCAGAGCTGTGTGTGCTGCTTCAGGAGAGGTGTGGGGGTGAGTCCATCCCACTCAGGTGTGTGACACCATGGTTCTCTCCATGGGGTTCCCAGCACAGTCTTTTAGAGAAGGAAACACAGTTTTTTCGGTTTCAAGACATGTAATTTAGTGGCCAGCAAGAGCCTGTGAGCTTGTTGCAGAGCAGGTGCTCTGTGGCTGTCCTGGTTTCTGGTACCTGGTGTGTGAAGCTGAGCTGTGCAGGAGATGGGAATAATCGGGGATTCTAGCTGAGTGAATGACTTTTCCCATGACCCACAGACTCCATCATTTGGAGGATGGCAGTGGTTCAGATAATGGATGGTGTGCTTTTGCTGTTCACTCCGAGGACTGATCTGGATGCACCACGTGCAGCACTGTGTGGCCCGTGGCAGCATACCCTGGGCATGGCTGTCCTTGTCCACAGTCTTTCTCTTGCCCAGAGGACACAGGACACATGGGGAATGGCCCCTGGTATCTGCTCCGGGAGCATTGCTGAAGGTTCCTGTCCTTCCCTGCAGAAAGGATGTGCTATAACTAGGGATTGTAGTTCAGGGGCAGGTGAAGATGCTTTTGCCACGTCTAAGTTCTCCAGGTAGTTTCTGTCCAACCCCTCTCCCCGCTGTCCCTGCCTTGCAGAGTCCCAGTGTTCTCCCTCTGTGCCACTGTGCCTCCTCTGTAGTGCGTGGTGCTGGGAGGAGGGAGCTGTGCCACTGTGCTGGGATCAGGGGTGGAGGAGGACTCTCCATCTGCAGCGAGGAGGACAAATGTTACTGACCTGCTCTGGCATCTGACCAAACCACAGACACTCACCCCTCCCAAAAAGCCTCTCTGACAGCTTAATTTCTTAATTGCTGTCTGTGATCAGGATGTCAGCTCTGGCTCTCCTCCAAGATATGTCACTTCCAGCAGGCTGGTGCTCCCTACCACCTTGCTTGGTCACTATTTTCAGCTTACCTGCATAGCTGGCTGAAGAATCTCCCATCTCCATGCAGGCCATCTCTGCTGCCCTGAGGGCATTGGGGCAAGTACTGAGGGAGTTCAAACTATCTGGGAGTGCCTGTTCAGGGCCCCGGCTCCAAGGCTGTCTTGGCCAGAAAGCAAGGGTTGGAGCTGAACTGTGTGTTCTGAGGTCCCAGGTAGAGTCCAGCACAGCACATGGAGGAGGTAAAGTCCTCAGATGCCTGGTGCTGGGCTCAGAATGGAGAACTGAAGAGCGTGGTGGGATGCCCGGGGGTGAGGGGACCCAAAGGAGAGCTGCCCTCTGTGGGGTCTGACACTGGGCTCGTGGGAATTCCCCGTGGCTCCAGCTGTGCAGAGAAGGCAGTGCTGTGAACATGTGCAGCAGGAGCTTACAAGCTGCAGCACAGTAAGGCTCTATATCTCAATAAACAGCACTCCAAGGCAGACCTGAAAATAAATATTTGAAGAGGAAATAGTAATCTGTCTTCTATTGTCTCTCCTTTCCTCTCTCTCTCTCTCTCTCTCTCTCTCTCCCCCTCTCTCCCCCCCCCTTTCTTCTATCTTTTACATCTGACTGAACATGAGAATTTGTTGTTAAAGGGGGTTTGTTTTCATGTGGTTTTTTCCCTCTGTTTTTTTCCCTTTCTCTACTCTTCTAAGGAGGAAACTACACTGTTAACAGCCCCCTACAGCAGCACGGCTGTCTTCATGCCGAGCCTGTCCATGCCCAGGATGCTGGGTGCTTGTTTGTCTTTTCTCTGTGCTTAGTTTGTTTGCTGTGACAAAACACAAGTAGATGGCTCTTCCTTCTCCGGGGAACAGATATGATGGGATCAAGCTGCCTGAAGTCTGTAAATGTGGTTCAGCCCAACCCTACGATAGGTTTCTTCGTTCTTTGCAGTGGTGCCATGAGGGATACTGTTTCTGGTCCCTGTTCTTAGTGGGAAAGGTTAAAATTGGGCCAGGAGAGGAGGCAGCTGGCCTCGTGCCTTCCTGGAAAAAGGGGTAAGGTACTGCTAAGCTGTGAATAGATGTGAGGGTGGGGGCTTGTGGAACTGCCTGTACTCCATGTCAGACAGAAGGTAGGCTACTGAGGCAGTGGATTTTCACACAGGAGTGGAAAAATCAGCCTCTTGCCTGGCACTGGCTGCTAGCGGGTCACCGAAGAGAGGGTCACCCACACAGACATGGTGTGCCCCCCGTGTGTGGGGGAGCTGTCAGCAAGGCCCCCCATGGCCGAGAGTGGGTGAGAGTAGGGGTGTTGCATGCAGAAGTTGGTCGTGGAGCAGCAAATGCAGAGTCAGCCCACGGGCTGTGTGATCTCCCCCTCTGCATCTGGGGATCCGTGGGCTGGGAAAGGAGCATTGGCATCATCTAGAGCCCTCCTCCGAGCGTGAAGGGAAGTGTTAGGAGAAATCAACTGTAAAAGTAGAGGTGAAGAGTGGTAGTGAGAAGGGAATGGGGAAGAGAAAGACTCCGAAGAGGAAATGGGACTGAAAAACGCAGAGGTGGTTTAAGGATATCTGAGACATCACAGGCAAGGGAGATGGGGTGGGGAAGATGTAACTTTGGGAGAAGTCTTCTCAGACTGACTGAAAATGTTTGCTAAGCTTCTTGGCTATATTTAGCAGGCTCCGTGCCCTTTGGAGAGTTCTTCAGGCAGATGGCAGAGGAGAGGTTTGCCAAATGGTGGAAGCCGTGTCAGAAGGGGGTGCCCCGCACTTGGGCAAAGAAGTTTAATGTCAGCTTCACCCTTCCTACAGCAAAGCCAAACAGTTCTCTTTGCTGCCCGCTGGACAGGGCTGCCAGATGGCTAAATATTTGCTTGTAAATTAGCAGTGGGAAACAGGCAATGTAAAGCCCCAAACTGAAGAAACACGGGGCCAGGTTGGACTCTTCCTCCTGCGGAGGGTGGTCTCTGCAGAGCAGGGTTGGGTAGATCCATTACAGGGGCAGGAAAAGGAGATCTCAAAACCAGTGAGCCCAGGCACTGTGCTGACATCTCACCTCTTCACTGGCATGGTCACAGGCCATTACTCAGGTGTGTGCAGCCTCTGGCAGTGTTTGCTTTAAACCAATATGCAGAAAAAAACAGCTTTTCTCTATAGGAAAAAAAAAATGCTGCTTGTTCTGTATCTGTGCAGTATCTCACTGAATGGGATATGACTGGAATGAAATTTCCAGGCACTAATGCAATAGAAGTACTCATAATTTGTGTGTGTGCGTGTGTGGGGATAGGCAGAGCACCAATCCCATGGCGCTGGGCAGCATTCCATATGGTCCTGCACTTCTTGAGTGTGAGCTCACCTGTGGAATGGCTTCCTGATGAAGAGACACTTGGGGTGTCTCTTCATCACACCTGAGCTGGGGCTCCACGCCAGTGGGGAATTAAAGCCCGAGACACGCCAAAAGAATTCTGTGGGACAAGGACAGGGACCACAGGGATGTGCACAGAGACTCTTACCAAGGTAGTGCTAACCCTGCCTCACATGAGTTCTTCCAAATCACGGGGCTGCCCAACTCCCTGCTCTCTGCACATCTCCACTCCAGAGGCATAAGGTTATTGTAAAAACAAGCAAATATTAAAATATTGGCTTCCTTTTATTTGCTGCCTGGAGTTGGAGCCTGGTGTTTCCACATTCTCCAGCGTTGCTGCACGGGGGGAGTGCTGGGCCTCTCTCCTTTCCCCTTGGTTTCTAATGAAAGCCAAGCTTCCTGTGTCTTAACGTGACTCCAGGGGCTGGGGCTTGGAGAAACTCTACCTCTGTAATGCTGGCAATAAAATCATAAGAGCTGGCTACGCTGCTGTAAAACTTTTATTGCTGTGGGGAGAGGAACAGTGAATCCTCCCTCTCTCCCTTCTCCCCTGCCCTGAAGCTCCCCAACTCTGCTCCTCCTCCAGGGCTCTGAGACTTTGTGCCAGGCAGCACAGAGCGCATCCCATTTGATCCTGCCCCCCTTGATCCCCTCCCCATCCTGCATCCCTGGAGCTGCTTTGCCACCACTCTGGCCCCGCTGTGCCCCACTGGCAGGTCTGCCCCTGCCTCCATTCTTTTCCGTGTGGCTGCTGAGCCGTGCATCACTCCGCTTGTGGCGTGATCCAAAGGAGAAGAGCCGTAATAGCTCCCTGTGTGGTTAGGCCATCCGTGCATTTTGCATTTCATGGCGACTGGGAGCATCGTCTGCCTTCCCACACCATCCCTTACGTATTTATAGATCACAGCAGCATTATCCGTGTGGATGCAGATCGTGCATGACGGTTTTCTATAAATACAAATGCTCTGTAATTATCGTTAGAACTATTTAGCCCAATTCAAAGGTAGATTAAATAATGAATGTGTGTGTGATATGCCTGTCGACATCAACAAATGGAAAGAGACATCTCTGGATGCATATCTGGAGGTTTCCCTGGTGAAGGAGTTGGGGGAGGAGAGCGGGGAAGGAGCTGAGCTGTGTTGCTTCAAGTGCCTCTTTCTCAGGGGTTCGGGCAGTGCAGTGGGGACCGACGGGCACACTCGGCTCCACGGTGGGATCTTGGGATCTGTGAGACACCATGTCAGGGATCTGTGAGACACCATGCCAAGGGACAGACAAGGAGGGCTGGCACATGCAGAAGCCATTGGTATTTTTGGCTACCCATAGCCGTGCATCTTCTCCCTCCACTCGCACTGCTCTCAGGAGCAGTGGGAGGTAATTTCAGCCCAGACTGCCGATGGAGAGCCATGGAAGGCATGAGATAAGGCTGCCCAAAGCCTCTGACCCCTTGTTTCCTATGGTACTTGATTCCTTCTGAGGCCATGCGTGCCCCGGCAGGCTTCCCTTCCTGCTGCTCTCACCCTGGCCACAGCAGAGCCCTTTGGGGAGACTGGTTCTCTCTCCTGTTTTGGCTGTGCTCCTGCCCCTGCCATCCCTTGGGAAAAGGAAGTGGGGAGCTTTAGAACATGAGGTTGGGAATAGTCCCCTGGGCAGTTCTTGCTGAGGATGGATGTGGCTTTATTAACATCCCCAAGTGTTGCAGCAGAGCAGTGGCACTGGCATTTCAAGGAGAGGATGGATGTATGGGAACCCCAAAACACTGTGTGTGCCCAGGGCAGGGAGTTTGCAAAGCTGATGGGAGGACAAGGTAGAGCCACCACTGCCTTTAGTACAGGAACTTGTGTCTCCCTGCCTTTTCCCTCTCCCAGGTGCAGTGGAGCCTCGACTCACAGGTCACAGCCCCATCAGCTTTGGTGGATCTCAGCCCTTCCCTGGTTCCCTGTCAGACTGTGGGCTGCTCCCCTACCCTGGGGACAGCAGCGTCAGGAGCATCAAGGGAAGCAGGGCTGGGAGAAAGGGCTCCATCACAGTAACTAATAACTGTGTGCTGACAAATTGAATTATACCTTTTCCAGTTGCCTGCACTATTGATCAGAGAAAAGGTTTGTATTTTTGTTAGGCTTTTTTTTTCTTCTTTTTCCTTTTAAGTTACAGTTGCAATGTCCTGGGGGCTTATAATGAACTAAATAAGGTCAGGTTAGCAGAAGAATCAAATATGCTCTGGCAGCAGAAGCGTGGGCTTTTCCTGGTGACTGAGTGGAGGGGAAAGCAGCAGTAGCTCCTGCTCCTCCATGCCCTAGTGCATGGGAGTGTCCTGCCACAGTCTCCGGCTTCCTGGAGGGCTGCTTGGAAGAGGGGTGATGCAGGTGGGCTGTGCAAGTGTGATTGTGCTTGGCCTGATCCTGAGCAGTGTGGCAGGAGCTGGAGGGGGGAACTGGGACCCACCGGGTTTATCTGTCACCTGCCCCAGCTTGTGCCAAACTGCACTGCCTGGGCAGCTTGATTGGCTCCTGCCCTGCCTAGGGAGGCTGCCAAGGCAGGCAGGAGATTCACAGTGGGGTGCAAGGAGCCAGGATGTGGCCAGGCACAGCACTTGCCTGGTAGCTCTCTGTGGGGTCCCTGCCTGGGGAAGCTGATGGTGTTTGGTTCTTTGCTCCCGTGCCGAGATCCTGCTGTGAACTCAATTAAAGCTGTGTTGGGGAAAGAGGGAATAAATTACCCAGATGAAAAGGATGAGTAAAAAAGCCATGTGCAGAGAAATGCCAGCCCACCTTTGCAAGGCTTTATTGAACTCGGACACGTGTCACCTTGGCAGCAGAAGCTTCAAGGAAAGGGGAGCATCCCTGGTGTCCCCCTTGATGTCCCCACTCCTGGGCTGGGACTGGAGCAAGACCAGGCTGTTGCAGGAGAAGCAGAGAGTTGAGGTAATCTATCAGTGCCAGGGCAGAGGCGAGGCTGGAAGCTGCGCTCCGGTGAAGATTTGCAGAGGCAGCAGTGTCTGCCTGAGAGGGGAGGGCAGCTGCAGGTCCAGCAAGTGGCTCCAGCAGCTTGTGTGTCCCATTCTCTGTTTAACCTGCTGCTCCCAAAGGAGAATCCAAGGGATGTGTAATGCCATGGCCAGCTCCACGGCCGTGGGGCGGTGCTCAGGCTTGGCCTCACGCCACCTCTCAGTGAGCAGCAGAAGCAGGGACATTCACGTCTTGTTTTTGTGTAACTCTGTTTACTAAGACCTTGATTGAAATCCTGGCTGCCCTGGGGTGGATCTGGATGCTCTCCAGAGCTGTCTGTGTGCTGGCAGAGCTGCCGCACTCCACACGGCAGGTTTTCCCACTTTGCACAAAAATCCTGTCCCCGGTGACCCGGGAGCCCCAGGCTTTGCAAGAGAAGGCTCTGCCAAGGCCAGTTCCCAGCCTGCCCTGTGTCCCCCTGCTGTACTGGAGCTCACTTCTCTTCTGGACTTCACAGCACAAGATTCACCGATTACAGGCAACGACCAACAAGCCGTGACCACTTGTCTTAGAGTGTTGGGTCTTGGTGGAAAAAGAGATCTGAGTCCCATCCTGCTCGGTGTCCCCCAGAACCTGCCAAGGTGTGACCAGCAGCTGGGGGCAGTCTGGGCACAGACCTGATGTCTCTGCTCTTAATTGCAACCTTCGTCCTCCCACACTGCCCTGCTTGAGAGTCCAGCCACATCAGGTACCAGATTAACATTCTTGGCACAGTGTAACTCCATCACCATTTCTATTAAACTCATTTGCTATCTAAAGGAATTAATTTTCCACTTTGTTTGCCCGTGAGGAAGAAAAAAGAAAAAGCCCTCTGAGCTAAGGCCCCAGTGGTTGAGGAGGGGGAGTGGAGTTGGGTGCCAGCATCCCCTCCTTCAGCTAGGAGGAGGGACAGCATTCCCACCATCCATGCAAGATGATGCCCCATCTTTATGTTTCCACCATGCTCTTGGAAGGAGGAGCTCCCCATTGCTAGCACCAAGGCTAGTGCTTGCTCTCTGAAGCAAATGACACTGTTTCACCCTAGGATGAGTCTCTGAAAAATCAAATTGTCCCCTTTTCACTAGGGATATCCCTGGACTTCAGGAAGCTTGACCACCTTCCAAAAATCAGGTTTCATTGGAGTCTACAGCAAGCTCAGGGAAGGTAGAGCCAAGCTGGCTTCTCTCTGCCTGCTCCCCCATCTCCTTGTGTGTCCTGTCCTTCAGTCAGTCACTTTGCAACAGGCTCAGGAGCTGGATTCCTTCCCCTGCCTAGGGTTTGGGGCCTGTCTGTGTGTTTGGGCGCATGAGAGAGGAGGAAAACAAGGGTACAGGGGTGCCAGAGGGAGAATTGTGTGTGTATAGCATGTGAGCTACATTACTTACGTTTGTGCATCCCCTCTGGGAACTGTGGGGCTCCTGCTGAGAGCCCCACCATGGATTATCACCTCCACTGTGGGTCCCTCCTGCCTGGAAAAAGGAGGGAGATGCTCTGTAGCCCTCTGTGCCACTGCTTTCAAGGTCGGAGCTGCTGGTAATTGATCTACAGCCTTGCTGTAAATCTGACGCCGAGGGGAACGTTCCCTGCTGCCTCTCAACAGCAGCATCCATCCTGCATGGCTCGGCCAGCCTGGTCACCAGCACGGGAAGGGAGGCTTTAATCACCCCCTGCCTCTGCCAGGCAGGATTTGGGTCTGCAGCTGGCCTTGCTGGCTCCCAGCTCTGCACACACCCTGTGCTGCTTGTGGAGGTTCCCCCTGGAGTCACTAACCCCTGCCATGGTCTGCAGCCGCGGGACAGGAGAGTAGAGGGATTGACATGGGATCTGGGAAGCAACGCTGGGGCCAAGTGGTGGATCTAGTGGGTTTGGGATATCTAGCATGGCTTTGAGTGCCCCACAGGACCCAGTGTTTAGGGTATTCTTGCAGTAGATGGGAAATTTGGCTCCAAGGCAGGCAGAGGAGGAGTTGGAAAGCAGCTTCCCAGGGAGCCTGTGGAGCCTTGTGTTATGGGGGGAGAAGAAAGGTGGTGTTGGTGGCCACCAAATGTGGAGCACTGGGCCACCCTCCTCACCTTGTGGCCACCAGCTGGATGCCAGGCTGGTCCCCGGCTCCTATCCCTCTGCCTGATAGACTGCCATGGTCAGAGCCATGGAGGTAGCTGCTGTTGGCCTGTGAGCTTCTGGGTGTTGTTCACAAATTGAATTGGAGCCCCTTGAAAATGACAGCCCTTTGTAACTGCTGAATGTTTCCCATCATCATCATCATCGTTTGCAGCCGAACTGCAGCTCTGTTAAGGACCATGGCAGCTTTCAGCCCAGAGTAGGGCTGGCTTCAAGCCCTCCTCACCCGCCCCACGGTGTCCCTGTCTCTTCCCATGGGATCAGCCCTGTTCCCAGGGTATATCTTGCTTCATCTGAAGATTAACTAGCTTCCCTCCTACAAATCCTTTCTCAGTGGCTGGTACTAATGAAGAAGAAAAGTAATCAAGCCGGTGTAGCCCCCCCTGCTACCTGTGACTCTCTGCAAAGCCCGTTAATGAGCCAGCTTAGGTTGTGCTAATTACTGCAACCCTGGCAGGCCAGGTGAGAGCACCAGGAGTTAACTAACACTCAATTAACCCCTGGTTGCTCGCACTGATTTCCGCAGCCATCATAAAGTCAACATGGAAACAGTGACAGGCAGGAGGTAGATAAGGCTCTGTACTGATGGAGAGGTGACAACTTTCCTGTCTGGCAAGGAAGCCATGAAGCCAACCCACACGAGGAACCCCAGCCCACACTGCTGAGCTCTTCAGCTGCTCTTTCCTGATGACTTGGGGCACCTTGGAGCCCCTCTGAGTCAGGAGCGTTAGCTCCCAGCTGCCTCTCCATCTCTTGATGCCCCCATCCCTGGAAGCACCCAGCTAGATGGATGCAGGGAGCATCCAGCCCTGTGCAAGAGACCAGAGTAGGTGGGACGGAGAAACCAGGAGGGGTTGAGGTGCTTGGGATGGTCCTTCACCAGGAGCACGGCCTGCATCCCTTTGGTCTCGGGGAGCTTTTGACCATGGTGTATCTCATACCAGCAAACCTGCTGGCTCCCGAGACACCTTGGCTGCAGGAGTGGGATGTGTGGGGTTGGGGCCATCCCAGCCCCTTGCATCTCGCAGGGTGGGCACCCCACAGGCTGTGCAGGTGGGCTGGGGTGACCCTGACAATGCGCTGAGCTGCTGCCCAGAATTTGCCCTGCAGTTGCTATGGTGACATTGCCGTTTCTTACCTCACTGGGGGAAAGAAAGCCTCCAAACATTTAATTCTGCAGCCCACCTGGGAGCCTTTTAAACTCCCCATTCGGTGTTTGACATGTAATAATTTTTCTGCTTGTAAGATTATCCTAAAATGCTCATTCTCTTTCTCGAAATCTCAGCAGTGGAGCCTCAGAAAGAAATCAGCATAAAAAATACCAATACAAGTTTCAAATGCCAATTTGTCACTGTCACTGGGAACAGGCAGTGACAGGCACCAGGGAAGGAAACACAGCAGCACGAGTCAGGGCTGACAGCGCCGGCACAGCGCAGCCACTGCTGACCGGCTCCCGTGGGAGATGCCACAGTGGAGAGCCGAGCCCAGGGATGAGTGGAAGCAAGGAATTTGGAGAGGAGAGCTGGTCCTGGTCGGTAGCAGGGAGGGCTTTGATCTCCTGCCCCGCATACATAGTGATGTCATTGCTCAAGAGACTCCTCAGTGCTGCAGTCATCAATGCAAAAAGGAAAATAAGATAAAACCTCACTAAAGAAACTGAATGAAGACTTGGCTCAGTTCCCCGGGTCTGACTCGTGCTCCCCAGGTGACCTGGGATCCCCCCAGATTTCCCGGATGGTGCGGGGGAGCAGAGCCCGGCCCTGCCAGGCTCCCAACCTTGACATGCGAATAAATATAGTTAAAACTGTCAGGTGCCAGGTACCGTGGTGCCAAGAGGCACTTGGGTACCGCCAGGGGGACCCCATCATATGGCTGTTCATGCTTGGGTATCTGCACACCTTCCCAAGCAGATGGTCTGCTCCACAGCACTGGGATCCAGCAAGCCTGTGGAGCAATTTAATCTCCAGAAATAATTTAATATGGCTTCCTCCAGAGTACACTGTTTTGGTTTTTTTTCTTCCCCTGGCCAGCCATAGAATAATTTAATCCTGCCTTCTGTGTGAAGGTCTATTTTGAGCTTGCCACCTGCAGAGTGTTTTAATCCCACAACTCACGAAGTAATTCAATCCTCTCCCTTGGTGAGTAATTTAATCCTCTAATTCCAGGGTAATTTAATCCCCTCCCTGGGGAATAATGGAATAATTTGATCCTCCATTTCCAGAGTAATATGATCCTCTACCTGAGAAGCTCAATGCTTTAAACCAGCCACCTGTCTGTCTGCAGGCACTTGCCATCCCTGCAAAATGCTCCCTGCCTGGCAGGGATCTGGATATTTTCCAGTAAATCCATTCCCACGCTGGCTGGGGTAATCCACACAGGTCCAGAATGGGCAAAACCATTTGGCACTGCCTGACCTTGGGGCATTTGGGCCTGGGTGTGTGTGATTGCATCACTTAAATTCCTCCTCAGCTGATTAATCTATTTGCCGATGAATTAGTTTTAATCTGGTCGGTGCCATGGTTGTTAAAGCAGGGCAGCCTTTGCCCCCGCTCTGGGGGGCTGGTGGTGTGAGGGAGGGCTCTTGTGGGCTTGTTTTGGCCCTAGTACTCAGTTCTACATACAAATATATATATATATATATTTATACAGAGAGAGAGAGAGAGAGAGAGAGGGAATATCTTCCCATCTGTCTGGAAGGGCAGTGCTGTGTCCCCTCACCCAGCAGGTCTGGCTATTGAAATGTTTTAACCCCAGGTGCCATTGGGCCAGGACCTCCTTTCACTGGGGGTCTACAAGCAAGGTGCCAACATCTGAGTCTTCCACCAAGGAGCTGGGAGCACAGCAGGGCTGTGCAGACTACCTGCTCTTGGAGCTGAGCACCCCTGCCCTGCCACAGCATCCTGGACACTCATTGCCTCTGTGTGCACTGTCACCTCACACGGGGCCTTTGGGCATGTCACGAGCCACCTCCCAGCAAGGAATTCCACCTTGAGTGCAACAGAGGCTCCCTACGGGGTGGCATGAAAGAGAGATTCACGGCAGAAGTTTGGCTGGTTTACAACTCCTCCCCCTCATTTCTACTCTAGGAAAGGCTCACGGTTAATAGGAGAAAGAATTTCCTTAGTTGAGATGTTAAAAAGAGAAATACCAGTAATGATAGTGTCCATTTCCATGCAGAGAATGATCTGTGGAATATGCAGAATAGAAGCATTTCCCTGTCCCTCTAAAGACTGCAACAGTTCGTACTCAGGAGAGGATCAGCATGCTAAAAAGGAAGTAACACCCTTAAAAAAAAAACTTGTGGAAGGGGAAAGAGAGGGTGAGGTGAGGCAGTGGGGCAGGAGGAGAGACCTGGCAAAGAGGGGGAAGCATTGAAGGGCTTTGTTGGCTCCAGGTTTGGGTTGCCAAGGCATGGATGGGATGATGCCAAAGCAGAGATGGGAAGGTGAGGCCGGGCAGCCCTGCCCACACACCGTGCAGCCCTTTGGAACAGGGTGGTCTGTCCTGCATCACCCGTCACATCCCCTGGGAAAAGTGATGAGGTTGAGGCTGGGATTATTCTTATTGTTTAATCCCACTGTCAAGTTAGTGCTTAAGTCTTGGAAGCCAAAAGAGGGGCAAGTGGTTTTGAGGACCAGAGCCAACTTCCATCACTCCCTGCCTGTAGCTCCCGTCTGCACTGTGTTGGAATTAACTCCCTGTTTCCCCCACCCTGCTGCAACCCCCTGGGACCACCCCATCACCCGTCACAGCTCTCTGCAACCTCCCTTTGGGGCTGCACTGGGCTCAGAGGTGCCAATGATAATTGTCTTTCCTAGGGACAGAGAATACAAGCAAAAATCCTTGCCTGGGCTAAACAGAAATCATTGCTCGTTCCACCGCATGCTTTATATGCCCCAGAGCCCCCTGGGACTGCTAAAATTCTGCTTTTAAAACTCTGCTTTATACAAAAGTCTGTCCTGGATATGTCATCTCACATTCTAACGTGATATATTAGACAAATAATTCTTTATGTGCAAAGCGTTCCTAAGTACCTGCAGGCCAGAGGGAAGAGAGAGAGGGGCCTGAATATCTTTAAAAAATCCCATTCTAAATGTTTCCACTTCAAAGTCTCTTCTACAGATTCTGTTCCATGCCACGTCTCGTGCCCAAAAGTCAGCTCTGCCAGTGCCTTCTGGGTCGTGGTGATGCCCTGTGGCCATGCCCTGTGGGGCAGTGGTGGGCTTGTGCTGTTGTGCTGTGTCTCCCAGATGCTGTGGCCTTGTATCGGGGTTGGGGAAAAGAGCAGGGGAGAAGTCTCTCCCTTTACTCCTTGAAATGCAAGCCAAAATCTCTTTAACCAGTCTTGGTGTTCACTCACCTCTCTTCCCCTCTAATGAGTTGGTTTTTGTTCTCCTGCATCACGTCTGGATGCACATTGCGGGTAATTGATGGACAGGACCAGACCTCTGAAAGCTATCAATGTAGCCGCTGTGAAATCACACGTCCAAATATGTTTATCTTCTCAGCTTTTTGGGCCCAAGTGCTCTTGGATACAGATTTCCGTACTTCAAGGAGGAGAGCAAATTTCCTTCAAAATGTCAGCATAGAAATGAGAGATAAAAGGGAAGACTTAAACTTTGCATTCATGGCAAAGCAGAGCAGTGTGGCTCAGAGGGAAGGAACTGGAGCTCAGCCATGGGCAGGCCTCGTTTTGGAGGGGTGGTGGTCCCTTAGGGATCTGGGTGCTGCCCTGTGATGGGTGCAGCTCCCATGGTAACTTCCAGCCAGCATTCCACCTGCTCTTCTCAGCCTGTTTTCTCCAGGAGACATCCCAGCAGTTTGGCATCTGGGTGTCTTCTGCTGCTATGAGCTGAACCTCTGTTTTTTGGCACAGGTGAGTCCCTGGAGTCACACCACCATGTCCACCCCATGTCCACCCCATGGAGGGAGGTCTCCATGCACCTTGTGTTGCTGCAGCCTGTGAGGAAGGAGCCATGGCTGCTGCTGAGCCGCTTTGCTCTGCCAGCACTGGGACAAGGCTGTCCTGTGGCTGCTGCTCCCTGGGGTGAGTGGCAGGCAGTGGCCCCACAGCGAAGGGGTCATGTCTCTGCCAGTACACCCTGCCCGCCCTTGGCACGGCTTTCGAGTGCTCCGTGAGTAATTCTGGAGTGCAGAAATCATTCTCCACACAAGCACCTCTCTCTCTTGCACAGCAGCAGCAGATGTTAGATGTCAGATGTCAGCTGTGGGCATGGGAGGACAGCGGGCGAGCTGCAGCCAGGGAACTGGGAGGATTTCCCCTACCAGCCAGGAGGACGGAGAACATTCCTGCCACCTGGGTACAGCCATCCTCCCCTGACCAGACCCTGGTGGGGCTGCCCACGGCCACCACGGAGACATTTCAGGCAAACCACGAGCCCTTCTCTGTTGCAGACAGAGCAGCCTCAGTGTGCTCCCTGCCTGCTGCTGATTGACAGCAAAGACGCACGACCGCACATCTTGTTTTCGGCAGTCTGGGTGTTTGTGTTGGCAGAGCCTGGCTCACGCTAACGACAGGAGCTGCCTCTCTCTGTCAGCAGTGGCTCTGCCGTCGCTGAGCCTTTGCACACCCACCTCTTCCTCAGAGTTGCCAGCAGTTCTGCCAGCCTCTGCTCCTGGCACTGCTCGCGTGGGGCACCCGCGGCCACGGTCCTGGCAGGCACCCACTCTCTGCCCTCTTGCAAGCACAGGTTTTGCCCCTCTTTTGATATAGCCCTGTTTCTCACTGTCCCCCCACCATCATCCCTCTCCCACTGTCCTGGGGTGCTCCTCACGCACTGGGACGAAGGCTTAGTCTGCTTCCAACTGCACTCCTGAAGTCGTCTGCTTTAAATACTGACAGCGTGTGAAGTGAGGAACCCTTGTGGGTTTGCTGCAGAGCTCCTGGGGGATGATGTGGTTTGTGCTAAGCAAGAGCTGGAGTATAGGCTGAGTGGTCCCTCTGGGCTCTCTCATCACTCTGTCTCCAAACTCCTTTTCTTGAGGAGCTCTGTGGGATGAGCCCTGATCAGAGCAGCACTGCCCAGCCCATCAGCTGCAGCCTTTCAATCCTGCTCGCACTCCCAGAAACTCTCCAGGAGCTCTGAGGCTCCACCAACTGTGGCTGTAACCCCTGGGATGGGGCTGCCTGCCCAGACTCCTGCTGCATTTCTGTCTGGGCCCCATTTAGCTGTTTCCAGTGTGGAATGGAGGTGCTGGATGAGAGCTGGACCTACTGAGCTGCAGCCACTGTCCCACCCTGTGCGAAGAGTGCAGGTTCCCAGTCCTGCCTTGGCTCCTGGCTGTGCAGCCTCATATCCATCCCTTGCAGTGCCCTGTCCTCCTGTTGCACTGTCACCAGGAGACTCCCACCACGGGGCCAGAGAGCCTGCAGACTGCCACCAGGACTCAGCTTTGCCCACTGCTGCCATGCAGGGACCTGACAGCAGCGCAGTGCGAGAGGCTTGTGCCTCTGCCTTGGGATGACAGATGCTGCCGTGCCACGGCGAAGCTTTCAGGCTCTGCCTGAGAGTGGTCAGGAGCGGAAGGAGCTCTTTCTGGCATTGCCAGAGAAGGGAGGTGAGGAGAAGGAGGAGGGCAGGCTGGAGCACGGGTGCATCTGGGGACACGGGCTCAGGAGCAGGGCTGCGGGGAGGGGAGAGCAAGGTCTGCACGCTGCAGTGAGCCCGGGTGACACGGGAGAGGAGCCTGGACTGATGTCTGTGTGTGTGTGTGCAAAGGTCATATGTTCATTGCATTCGCCTGACAACATGTCCATATCACAAAATCACCTCTAAGGACCTCAAAATCACCCTCCCTGCCCCAGGGACAGCAGATAATAACGAGACATCTGTAGATGCTAAATGACTCAAATGAGAGCTTGGTTGCCAGCCTACTCCTCTCCTTCCCTACAAGCACTAAAAAAATCCGCAGGGAGTTTTGCAGCTCCAAATCCAGCCCCAAGCCCATTCTCAGCCTGCCAGCAGAGTATTAGGTTGAGGCTCTTGGTCTCCAAAGGCCAGGGCTGCAGGAGGAAACTTTGAGCCGTGCCTGAGACCTCTCAGTAGCCCCAATGCACCTTTTGGTTCTGTCATCAGAAATGCACCAAAAAATGCTCCTCTTCGATGGAAAAATGTAAATAGAAATAGACTTTTGGAAATGTTTCTGCAGAAGTGAGGACAAGCCACATTTCATCCCACTCCCACCTCCCTGGAGCCCTGGAAGCCTCTTGTGGTGCCAGAGAAGCTCTTGCACATGTAGCCCCCCTTGGGAGGTGTGTACCCACCTCTCTAGCAAATGCATTTACCACAGTGTGAAGCACAAACTTGTCTTCTCCGTGTGTGACTTTGGGCTGCATCACAGATTAAAAGATTTGTCTTTCTCCTTTATCCAGCAGGTGGGTCTCTGGTGGCTATTTCAATACCATTCCTCACATGGGCTCTGGGACATCTGTGCTGAGGTTCTCAGTAAACTCAATTACACCATGGTAATAGCACGGTATTGACTCAGGAGCCTCAGCAGCACAGGACTCTTGGCGTTTATTAGTTGTTTAATTACGTGGCACATCAGGCCAAAATAATGTCATTAGCTAATTAGCCCGTGTTGGGGGTATTTGTAATTTTTGTTAAACGAATGTTAACATCAGTGAAAGGTGCCAGCTGGTAGCCCAGGATCTGGGGCCCCTTTAGTGCACAGAGCAGGTGGAGGCTGACCCCAGCCTAGATGCAGCATCTTCATGGGTTTGGGTGAGCTACAAATAACAGCACCTACTCACAACACAGCTGGGGCCCCCAGCACCCTCCAAAGAGCTTCCTGTGGGCACGGCTGGGCCAAGCCCATGGCCAGGGTTCATTCAATAGCAGCGTTTTCAGGATTTGAGGAGCAGTACTGTGGTGTTAGAAAGGACAGTCACACAGCTCAGCCTGGACAGTGACCACATGCTGCCGGAGCCACCGTAAGTTACCTGCCCCCGTGTCTGACACTGGCACCATCACGCACCACTGAACACACAGAGAAAGGAAAATAAGTGTTTGAATGCCAGTGGCATGTACTGCAGTTGTAACCCACCAGAGGGGGTGACAGCAGCACAGCTGTAGGGCTGAACTGTCTAGTTGCACACCCAGCGCTGTTCCCACTGCCTGTTTGGTCCGGGAATTCACCCAGTTGCTCGGTGATGCTTTATCTTCCTCTCTGTGAGGGGCTGGAGAGGCAGAGCCCACGTGTCCCATGCAGGAGGCACTGCCAGGACTGCCAGCACACACACCATCCCCGTACCTGTGTGCAGGCAGCACTGCCTCCCTTCCCAGACTCCAGTATGGACACTTCTGGGCTGGGACTGTGGGCTAGGGATCAGTCTGCAACAGGATACTCTCCTCCTTTCACCCTGGGGATGGTGCACAAAGTAGCAACATCCCAGTGGCTCACCCGGAGATGGATGCAGGCTGCTGGCATGGAGATGGGGTGTGTAAATCCTGTGGGATAAGTCTCGTGGGATTAGGAGATCTACAAGGCAGCTCTAGCTGTCTCACTCTGGTTTCAGTGGCTTTTCTCGGGAGGAGGCAGCATTGCCATGTGGGAGCACTGTGGGTAGGATGCTGCAGGATGTCCATCAGGGATGTTGTTATAATTAGTGTATCTTGGCTGCTTTATCCCACCAGTAGCAAAGATTTTCAGCACGATGGCTCCTGACTTATGTTGGTCCTTCTACTGGCTGCTTTGGGCCTGCAATTACCAGTGTTGTGTTGGCCCCACGAGCTTCTTACCATTGTTTAACCCAAGCAGGTCAGCTCTGGGCTTTACAAAATACATTTGATGTTGCTAAGGGTTCCTTAAAGTCTTTCAGTCTGGCTGGGTCCATTCCAAACTCTGAAAAAATTGCAGGCCCCTGCAGATGCTTTCATGTCCTTGAAGACGAGTTCTGCCGACTGGAGAACCTCCCTGGGGAGCCCATGCACTTCTGAGAGGTTCAAGAGTCCATAGCAAATAACTCCAAAATTAACCATGCAGTCCTCCCCCAAGTCCTCAAAGGCACAAGTTCAGATGAATAAAATAAATTTGGAGTTAATAGACCGCACTGAATTTGAAATACAACATTCCAAAAAGGGGAGGGGAAATAGAAGGCTTGTCCAATAGTTAGGAACTTTCCCCTTTTTCAAACTTCCTTATCTCCCCAGTGCCTTAGCTGCTTAATTGGAGACTCTCTTAAATAGTTATGTTCCAGAATAGAGAATTCTTTGGTGGAAAGATTTTATTTTTTTTTAAGAAACATTAGGGAGAAACAAAATTAGGCTTGTAAGGAGAATGAGTTACATCCTTCTGCTGGCCATTGCTGGTGTGGTTCCACAGCACTGCTGTGAGATAATCACCCCTTCTCCCATGCTCTGCCGCTCACCTTAATAACTCTCCCAGGATTTGATATAATGGTTTACATAACCTTTCTAAAGCATCCTGAATTCTGATGCCTCCAGCACTTAAATGTGACATTGAGTCAACTCTGAAGTACTTTACAGCTGGGTGATGCTGCTGGGGGCTATTGGAGACGATGAATGGAAAAGTTTCACTTACCAGGCTGAAGTGGGCAGAACTTTTTACCAGCTGAGCCATGTAGCTGGAATAAATCTCAGGGTCTCAAATCCCGAGCTGGAGGTGGGTTTCTCTCCCTGTGCCACCTGTGGATGCATGTAGCACCAGGGTTCATCCAGAGCTGCACCTATGGACTTGGATTCATGCCACCTGTCTGCATGTGGCCTCTCTAGAGGTACCTGCCTTGGAGCCCACTGGCTGGGTGACATTTACAGTCAGCAGGGAGGAAAAAAAGGCACGTCCAGGCAAAATTCATCTGACCTTTCTCAGGCAGCCACCTTACAACGAGATTAGTCCTACCCTGAGAGGCCTTTTCTCTCCATTAGCAATAGGGCAGCTCATCCAGCTTGTCCAGAGATGCAGGCTGCCTTTGGGCAGGTGCATCCCCCCGGCTCCCTGCTGAGCTGTAGGATTTGGGTACCTGCATGCCCTGTGCATGGCCAGGGAGGATGCTTTGCTCCTTCCTGGGGCGCTGTGCAGAGTGCAAGCGTGGGAGATGGGCAGCCCTGCTTCCCCCCAGCACCCTCCAGCACCCTTCCCTCATGGGAGTCTGGCACGTGGCATTCACCAGCCCAACCAAAGGCTCAGAGGGTCGAGACAAAGATAGCTGTTTTCTGGTATCTGGGGCTGATTCTGCTGCCTTAAAATCCTGCAGTAATTGCTGGTGTTGATTATATATGTAAATCTGTATCTATAATAGTCTCTCTCTTATATATGTCTGTGTATATATATACGCAGGCACACGTAGATGTGTGTGTATCTAACATATGTGCTCTCAGCCCACACAACATATGGGGCTCTGACAGCCTCAGGAGCATGCGCAATTCCTCAGCCCCGGCCTGCAGGGCACCCACGGAGCGGAGCGGGGTGATGTGCCCGCCTGAGCCAGCCTCATCCCAACGTGGCATCGTCCTCCCAGTCCTTCCAGATGGGATTTTCACCCTGCACGGCATGAACGTAGTCTCAGCTGTGACCACTGTCCCCCCAAAAGGTGTATGGGGTGGTGGCACCCTCCTGTGCTCCCCAGGTTTTCGGGGTTTGGTCTTTGCTGAGGAGGTCAAGGCTTGTGAGGAGCCTTGCACAGCTCAGTTGGCCCAGTGCGGGTGGCTGTGATGGGATGTACCAGACTCCTGGTGCTTTGCTGTGGCTCATTCATTATTTTGTGTGTCTTAATAAATCAGGCTGATGCTCTGCCAGCAGGCATTAAACTCAGGCTGGGTTGCAGTGAAATGGGAAGGAGCCAGTGGAAGGCACACACAGGAACCCACCCTACACCTCTTGGGGCTTGTGCTACTCCAGATTCTGGGCCAAAGTCACTCAGAGAAGGAGCTGTTGGCTGTCCCTTTAACCCTGGTGTGAAACATGGCTGCAGAGATTCCCCAGGCCAGTGTCCAGCACCAGCACAAGTGTCCATGACATGGTTCTCCGGGTCTGCAGGCAGAGCAGGCTCTCTGGGGTGCTAGTGGCTGTCCAATGCTCAAATCCCACAGCAGCTGGAGGTGCTGCCTGACCCTGTTTCCCATCTCTGAAAAGGCCATCATGTGTCCTGGCTCCTTCTGTTTGCCAGTGTGAGTTCCTAAAAGATGCCAAGCGGGGCCCTGGCACTGTGATGTGCTTGCATGGCTGGTCACAGTGAAGCAACATGATTCAGCTTTGTGATTTCCAGCCATGGAATGTTCAGAATTAGTCCAGAGGAGCAGAGCTGAGGGGGTCACAGGTCTGCAGAAGCACAGGGATGGGGAGGGAGAGTGTGCCCAGCTGAGGGTGGTCTCTGTACTGGCCATGAGCTGACACGTCCTGCCAAAGCACAAGAAGCAGAGCAGGTAGATGAGGGGAGGGCAGGTATAAGGAAATTCAGGTGTGCAGCTGGGAAAGAGCCTTTCCATAAGAGAGCTGTTGGTGTCAACGACGTTAGTAGTGTCACTGATGGAGAAATTCAATCACTACCAATGAAGGAAATATAATTGTCTTTCGAGGTACAGTAGGTTGTTGTCATTTTCCTATGACACACTCCATCAACTTTCAATTTCTGGTACAAAAGCCCTTCGTTCTTGCTCGGGCCTCTCTAATCTGTTGCGGTGAGCACTCATGGCAGATGTGGCATGGGCTGGGGGAGTCATCTGGAGCCAACATGCCCAAATTGTGCCAACCTGAGAGAAATACCCAGACCCTGTGGGGTGCAGGGGGTGCCAGAGGGAGTAAACCAACTTGGGTCGGTGAAATATCTCATCCCCCTGAGCCCTGGGTTCTGTAAAACAAGAAAAATGAGTGTGGTATAGGGCTTACATAGCTTGGGTGGAGGGGTTTGGGGTGACCCCTGTCACTGGTGTCCCAGGCAGGTTGGGCATGCGAAGGCTCAAACCCACTGGGGCTGGAGGATGCAGATTGAGTGCCATCACCCACTCTGGTATTGCTGGTGGCAGAGAAGAGAGGAAGGGGAGAGTGTGTGGCAGCGACCTGGAGCAGAGGTGTGTGTGTGGGAGAGCCAGAGCTCAGCACCAAGCACTTCCCTGCCACAAGGTGAAATAAGAGGTGATTAGCAACATATCCTGGCATCCCAGCCATGGAGCCTTCTCCTCAGGCATTGGAAGAGGAAATATGTATTTAAAAACACTGCTCTAATGGAGAGAGGTAATGATGTGTTTTGAGGCAGAGATGGTATCATTCATAAAGCCCGTGCTGCTTAATTACATCAGCCCCATTTAAGAGAAAAATGATTTCCCAGTGAGTTTCTGGGTTTTTTTCCCTCTGTCCCACTGTATCTCACCATGGCTCCAGCTGTTTGTCGGGCTTTTTGGGATCTCTTCTTCAATCACAGCTTAAGGCTGGCTGCCAGCCCTGGGGACTGTAGATTGTCACTGTTGCCAAGTGCCAGCCACCCAGAGAGGCCCCAGAGGCTCAGGGGAGGCAGAACTGAGGTGATACCATCCTACCCTGACCCAGAGTGGGGTAGCAGGGGTAGTCCCTTGTTCTTTTGGGGCAATAGTCAAGACTAGTTGACCCTATTTTCTTGCTGTCCTTGGCCACTAACTCTACATCCAGTATTCCCAGGGGCTGGGGAAAGCCTGCTCCCATGTGAGATGGAGGATGTCCCTGTTAGGCACACAGCCCTACTGCCCTTCCTGGGGGCTCCTTGGGGACCCCAATATTTTCCTAGCAGGCTCTGGCACACTGCTGTCTGCTGGTACCTGTGCCTGCTGCCAGTCCTGCTGCCCTCTGGCCCCACAGGCTGGGGCTCCTCCTTCCAGAGAAAAGCTTTTCATGCTGCTTTTAAGCAGCCTTACCCCGTGGTGCTTTCCTTTCACCTGTCAGCTCTAGCCTGATGTTATTTGGGTAGAAGCAGAGGGGTGGGAGTTTAGAGAGGCAAATTTGTGCTTTTTTTTATTCCTTGCATTCATAAGACATTTCAAGTGACACACAGAGACAATAACGTATCACTCAGCCCGAGTACAGCTTCAATGGTTTAAAAATATGCTCCTGAACTTTCCACCCCTATTCATGCACAGGCACCATCCCTTTGGGGTCTGCACTTTGGCAAGAACAAGCAAGGAGTTAAGCAGCTCGGCAAGACGAGCTATTTATGGCTGTTGCAAGCTCCCTGCTCTGCTCCCATACCCCATTCAATCCTCTAATTATCTGCAGTTGTTTCATGCTGTGTCTCACCACACGTTCTCTGGGGGAAACCACTGGGGCTTTGCCAGCTGATGAGGAGCGGGTGGGAAGGGGGAAGACTCCGCCACACACGCTGATGCAGCCTGGGAAAACAAGGGATGCTGTGAGGTTGCTCGTCTGTGGACTGTGGGGAGACCAGGGCATGGCCACGGGACCTTCTGGACGAGGAAGCAGAGCTTACTAGAGCAACGCCCCCAGTGGGAGTTACCCGTGGGCAGGAGGATGTAGCAACAGAAGGTGCGCAGAGACTTCCCCCATCACTCGGTTCAGTTCCCTGCGTCCCCAAGCCCTCCGTGTGAAATGGAGCCCAGAAGCTGCAAAGCCAACATGTGAGAGGGCAGAAGGCAGGAGGGACCCTGGGGCTTGCCAGCCCTTGACATTGCTGCCCTCCAGACAGCACTGTTTCTCTACAGCACTGCCAGCTTTGGAGAAGAGAGTGGCTGTTGCCAGGATTCTGAGCCCCTTGTTGCTCCCCTGGAAAGCCCAAGCAGCTGCAGACTTGCTCCAGGATAACATGAAAGCTGCCCTTCCACCTCTGTAAAACCCTGTGAAGATGCTGCTCCAGCATCATAAGAATTTTAGTTAACCAAACAAGGAAAGAAACGAGAAACAAGAATAATCTCCAGTGCCTGGAACTGTGTAGCTGTTTCATTAAATCGGCTCTGTGAGCGTCCTCAGTGCAGCAGCCACCCCCAGCATTTCACATTCCCAAGACCCGCTCTCTGCACCTTTTCTGGCCCTTATGGACAGCGACAAGGTCTGGGGGAGGCCAGTCAGGACTAGCACCCTGTATCCCCTTCACACTGCAGGATGAATGGGCACTGGGAGGACTGAAGGGGACGAGCATTCCTCTGCCCACACAGAGACTGGACAGCACCAGGGGGAATCTGTAAAGATCCTTTTAGGCACCAGGTTCAATACTTCCAAGGTTGGCATCTGCAGTCAGTGCTGTCGGACTGGTAAGAGGTGAGGGCAGTTGCTGATTACACTGGTCCCAGATGAGTTGCTCATGGGAACTGAGATGCCCAGTTTCTTTGTACGGGTGTTCCAGGCACGCAGGGCTGTTACCTTCCCTACCTATATCTACCCATGTCTCTTCTTCTTCCTCCAATCCTCTGCCTTGCTCTTCCCTTCTGGCTTATCCTGGCCAGCACTGGTGATCGTGGGTCTCCTGGGTCCTTCTTCCCATGTGGGCTGTAGACCAGCTCTGTGCAGGAATGGCAGAGAGAGCAGGAACATCTCCCCCCTTTGCCCTCCTCAGGCTGGATCAAGGGTCATCTACCCTTAGGGTAGATGCACATTTGACCCCTGGGAACGGCACTCAGACCCAAGAGCTTTTACAGACACACATACATCCACATGGGTGACTTACCTGACCTGTGCCTCTCCTGTCATTTGAGCCCTTGGAGCCACCCACTGTGCTCCCAGCCTGCTCTCAAGCCCATCAGCAGGGCAGGGAGGCTGTGGCCAAGCCCCTGTGTGGTCCCAGCAGGCAGCACAGGCAGCACACATCCACCTCCATCTGCCACAGCATCCGTGGGCACGGGCAGCCCCTGCACCACACACCTGGGCTCGGGGAGCCGGCCTGTGCCCTCCATCTGCTCTGTCTGTGGGGAGTGGGGCTGAGGCACCTGTATCCCTGCAGCAGCTCAGTTCAGCTCTGGGTAAAAGCAGGGCCCTAGCAGCCCCTGCCCATGGAGGTTTAGATACTGGAAGTGCCCCTCTGCACAGACCCAGTGCAGCAGGATTTTGGGGTTCAGCACCAAGAGAGCAAGGGGACCCTTCCCCTGGAAGCCCTGTTTGGTAGGTGCTGATGGGGTGCCAGGAGCCTTTGCCATGGGGCCCTTGCTGTGGAGTGCAGAGTGCTGCCCGGAGCCAGAGGGTCCCCCTCCTTCCCAGCTCCACACTGCACAAATTTGCTGTATTCTCACCTGATTAGTGGATTTGAAATACAGCCTTTGGCTTTGAGACCCAAAATAGATGTCTGGTTGTCTTTACTCCACCGGAGGCTCCTTAGTATGTAAACTCTCCCCAAAACAGTGCAGCACCGTGCTTCCCAAGGAGTGGCACCTCTGGGATCCCGGCTTTCTGGGGGATCCCCACCCTGGCTCTGGATCAGCAGTATCCTGCTAAGCAGGAACAGCCATGCCCTTCTCCACCAGGCTTCCCCAGGCCCTGCTTGCAGCTGTGGCATAGGGGTGCAGTGGGGGTCCTGGCACAGCTCCCCTGTGACAGGCTCTTGTTAGGGACACTGCTCTGCTGAGGGGAGCAGCATCCCTCCTCCACTCCCCCCTTTCCTTCCCCTGTGCTACACGGAACCCAGCAGGTTTCTAGGGAAGGCACTGGGGCCAGCGGGCAATGACATTTGTTTTGGCACTTACGCTGTCATCACCAAAAAAACCTAAAAAATCGCTGCCTCTAGGGAAGAGCTGGGCCCAGTGACATTCGCTTCATCTTACAGCAACTAATGCATCCGGCAGCATCCCCAGGAACCGCGCGCTCTGCCAGGATAAACGAGCCCTGTGCTGCCCGCAGAGCTGTGGCGGCAGAGCTGCCTCCCAGGCCATCCCGGTGCTGGTGGGCCACTGCCCCGGGGACCAGCTGGGCTCAGGGCAGCACCTCTCCGCTCTCCAGGGGTCAGGGACACCCCGTGCTGCAGAGAGCAGGGAGTGGATGTTCGTTAAGTGACACTAATTGCTTGATACTTTTGCAGCGTTCCCTACCTTGTAAAGATTGAGTCAAATACCAGCGCCTGAGGAACCGCCTCTATTAAACTGATGTTCATTAGAGCTGACTTGGTGCTACCTCATTAAGCTGCAGTAATTGAAGGAGTTAATTGATTATCAATAGTTTGAGTTCCCTCTTCCCATGCCCGCAAGGCCCTGCTGGGTCTTCTTCAGGGGCCAACATTCATCATGTGGCTCAGACGTGCCTCACTGCTGGCAATTGCAGCTTGGGTTGCTCCGTGCATCCCCATCTCTGTGCTGTGCCCGTCGGGATGCTTGGCACTCCTGGCAACGTTTTCCACGTGGGTCCTTTGCGTTGCAGATTATTCACCCAGATTTGGCACTAGCTCAAAACTGTTTAAAATACTTCTGATGGCTCCCCTTTCTGTAGCTGTTCTTTAATGCATATGTATTATATTTGGAGAGGGTGTGGGGGGGGGTTCAGTGACTCTCTTCTGGGTGTGAAAGCAAAAGCAGAGCCTCCGAACCAGCTGCTCCCCGAGCAGCTCCATCCCGCAGTGCAGGGGTGTGGGGCACAGCCTGGCAGGGGGGCCTGGCTGCCCAGCGGAGGCTGTGTGGGTGGCTCGCACTCTAGTTTTCCTGTGCGTGGGTCCTCGGGCTGACTCCCTTGCGTAGACACGTGCTGCCTGACTCAGTCACATCTCTGCTGTTTTTAGAGGTGGCCTCTCACACCCTGCCTCGCTCAGCAAAAAACAGGGAGATGCTGTGCTTCCCCCAGCCAGCCTGAAACCACATGCCCTGCACTCAGGAGCAGCCGTTGGGCTGCACGTCCTGGCCCTGGGCTGCTGGAAATGGGACAAACGTGGGTGTTGCAATGAGAGGACCCTCCTGGCAGAGACTGGTCTGTACTCAGCCTTCCTGCCATGGAGATCTCTGCCTCCTGCCTGTCCTGCCTTCGGGGTCCACCTTCATGCTTGCCCTCCTGCCAGCAGTAGAATGCTCAGAGCATCCTTGGGTACTCCCACAAGCTGATGTCCCTTTGCTGCACCCAGAGGACCACAGGTGACATGAAGGTGACGACCCTGCCGCAGGCAAGCCGGGGATAAAGCCAAGAATCCACACCTCCATCCTCACCCCTCTCAAGCCTCTATGGAGGGCACAAGCAGGTCTCAGAAAGCCAGAGGGTGGGGTTGCCACAGGCCACTATCTGCTGCCAGGTTGTTTTAGGTGAATGCCATTGCCCTGCCCCAGCTCAGGCGCTGTGCTGCATCACAGGTGACAGCAGACTGCGCGAGGGGAGACAGACAAGCCAGGAGGAAACTGTTGCTCCCCACCTTCGTTAGTTTTAACTAACGAGCTGTTTATAGGAGTGACATGACACCTGCTTTCCTCTTTATAAATTCAATAATTTATGAAAGGTATTAAAGGCAAAACAGCCTCCTGGATAAAGCCTGTGATGCGTGCACGCTGGGTATTAGCCAGACGGGACAATGAGCTACACTTGAATGACACATGAAGATATTTACCCTCTCCCTCTATAAATTATTAAGGGGCTTTTTTTTGCACATAATTACATGAGCTTTTATGTTTCTCACTCCCTGCTTTTAATCCTTTTTGGAAAAGCGCCAGTCACTTATAACAGGAGCTGAGCAAACAGCAAATGCTATGGCTGGGTTTGGGGTTGGGTTTGGGGTCGCTGCCGATGCCAGAGCTGCAGGAGAGGGCACAGCTGTGAGCCCATCCCACTCGGCACGTGCCGCTGCAGGGCGGGACTGGGACAGGGTTTGGCCCCAGCAGGAGGTGCTTTTCCTCCAGCCTGGGTTTAGGGAGGTGGCCGTGGGAAAGGGCAAAGCAGGCTCCAGTGTTTTAAACACTCTCCAACTGTGCATGTAAATCAATTATATGCAGATGTAATTGGGCATGCAAATGTCACTAGGAGACTGTTTACATGTGCACTGTACATTAGGGGAGCACATATGTGTGCAAAGAAACACTGAGGGTATTAGTAATAATTACACCCTGAGAGTGTCCGGGTGCTTGGTCTGCTGCCCCTGCTTCTCTGGCTCCGGCCTTCAGGGAGCAGAGCTCCCTCCTTGCCCTGCCCCATGCCAGCCTTCCCCTTCCCTGACTGGTGTGTTTGCTCCCTGGTTTCTGCCCAGCCTCCAGTGCAGCTTGGCTCCCTCTCCTGCTCTTCTGCATCACCTGTCCCTGCGCCGCTTGCTGGGCTGGCTGCAGCCCCAGCTAAGCCATGCTCATCTTTGCCTGCCACGCTAGGTAGGGGCCAAACTTCTTTTAAACATTAAGGTGAGGAGCACATTTCATCCCCTCCAGGCACCCTGACCCCTTTCTGTTAGTTGCCAAGCACCTGTGAGTCAGCCCCAGCGGGATGGCTCCCACACCACCTTCACATCCTCCATGCCCAAAACAGCCTTTGCTTTTTCAGTGTGGGCATTTGACACAACTCTTATGTCCTCCACACTCACGGCGCACACCAAGCCCTCTCTCCTTTGTGGCAAGATCTTTAATCATTGCTCTTTGTCCCGTTGTGCGGCTCCTATTCTTACATCAAGCTGTTAAAAAGATGTCACTGTTGTAACTTCCTTGTCCCAGAAATTATCTTTCATGTCCTGGACGTGGGCTACAATAGACACTGAGGTGCTTGATATTATTAATACCTTCTGTATATGTGTCAATGAGCTTAAGAACTTAATGGAGCCTTTTCCCTCAGCCCGTCATGCCACATGTTTGGGCTGCTTGACAGAGCAGTTGAGCTCTCAGCACTAGAATCAGGCTGACATGAGGACTTGTGGCCTCTCTCCATGGCAGAACATTGCGTAGTAAGGCCTAATTTCCACACCCTGAACTCAAATGGGTCACTCAAACAGTGCCCTGGCAGAGCTGAACTGGGGCAGCCCCTGTGCACCAGCAGCTCATCCCAATCTTCAGCAGCACCTGTGTGGGGAGCCTACAGAAAAGCTTCTTTCTCCGCTTTATGCCTGTTCTCCAGAGCATCATGGAGGTCACGTCATGATTTGAGATAGGCAAGGCATGAGCATGGCATCTCCTACCTCTCATCTCACTTTCTGTGGGACAGAGATGTCTGGAGATGGGCTCAGCTGCATGCCTGCAGCCTCCAGCAAGTGAGGCTGTGGTGGGGACAGTGGTGGGATCCCCTTTGTGGCCTGCACAGCCCCAGCCCATGTCAAGGGTGACGTTGCATGGCTCCAGCCACAGCTGTCCCAAAGGGACGGCTGGTGATCGAAAGATTTTTGGATCATTCTGCTCCAAATCAATCAGCTGACCAGGGCAGGGAGAAGTACAATACAGTAGAGAGAGAAACCATTATGATAATACTTGATAATGATCCTCAGTTTCACTGAGGAGCAGACGTACAATGCGGAATTTGGACTCCCTCCAGCTGATAATGAGAAGCCACTGGACTGACTCAGCCTGCTGTGAGGAGGCATCAGCACACATCCAGATGGCTGTGGGGATGGGGGAGCAAGAATATCCTGCCTTGCCTCTTCGTCCCACTCCCCCCACACACCCTGAAATGTCACCACCTCCAAGGAAGAACGTGATCTGGGAGCACATTTCTCCCTGACTGCATCTGCAGGGGCCCAGTGGAACAGCCATCCTCGGGAACAGGTTCTGATGGCAGCAGAGCTGAGGAGGGCAGGGGAGGTCTGTATCCATGCCCATCCCAAGCGGCCAGAAGGTTACACTGCCTCCTCCAAGGACTGGTTGGGATCCAGGATCGAGGAGCTGGTTGCTGGTGGAGTGTAGGGGAAATGTGAGGTTCCCTCCTCTCCAGATGCGCAGGGGCAGAGTGGGCACAGCCCCTCCCCCTGTCCTTGATGGCAAAGGGAGGAGGCTGGAGGGGCAGACAGCCAATCTGGTGTTCCCAGAGCCAGTGCTGGCAGTACTTCAAGGTGTGGAACATCTTATCTCTGCCTGGCATTTGCATGTATTTTCTCAGTTCAGCTTGTTACGACAAAAGTGTGAAAATCTGAAAGAAAAGGAACGATGATAATAATAATGGGAGTAATTAAAATCCACCTCCCTCCTGCCAGCTCAGCCCTTTCTGGACCTTTTGTGGGATTCCTGGACACGTGCACTGAAACCAAGGGAGATGAGCATGCCCGAGCTCACCCCATAAAGGGGCAGGTCCACTCCCCACTGCCCAGGAGGGAAGCTCGGTCCCTCATGCAGTGTGCAGGTGCCGCCTCTCCAGGAGGGAGCTGAGAGCAGGGATAAACTCCTGCCTCCTGCCAACAGAAGGGAACCATCTGCCACAGCCCGTTTTCATCTGAGGATGGCAGTGGCAAAGAGCTGGAGCATCTGGCTGAGAGACAAGCCCTTGCAGATGGACACCCAAATGTTCTTGCCGTTCCCTGCAGGTTTTAAAGAGGAACATGTTCATTGAGGGCCTGTGAGCTGAGCTGCTCTGCGGTGTCCTCTGCATCCTGGGGCTACACGGAGGTCAGCAAGGGATAGTCCCACCTGGAGGGCCAGGACACTTTGAGTCACTTCATGCCTCAAAAGGGAGGTTGACCCAGCTGAGGGTTTGACCCACAGCAGCTGGAGTTGGACTCTACGGCATGGGTGAGGCCAGTAAAGGTGATGGGAGGGGGAAAAAAGGCATGTCTGCTGCAAAGCTGGCAGCTGCACATAGCTGCTGGCTGTCAGTGGGGACAGGAGGGAATGGTACTCCCAGGGAGGTTTGGCTGTGGGCTTCTGGCTGTCCCCAGTGCTCTGTCACCCAGGCTACAACACCTCAGGGACCTTAACAATAAGCTCACTGGTCATGATGGGTCGGTAAATGCAGAAACATGGGAGCCTCTGGGGCTTCTGAGCAGGGGCCAGTGCAGTTCCTCCTACAGAGATCAACAGGGTTCATTGCTGCCAGGATCTGCCTTTGTCCGAGGTGTCCTTGGGGCTTGTTGGGGTGAGGAAGTGTTGCCCATGAGGTGGAGTGAGAGCTAAAGAGAGAAAAGCCCAAATGGCAGTGCTGCTCCTCGAGGGAGGTTGGTTTTACTGACTTCTCTTGCACTCTGGCCCTGTGGGTGAGGGCCTTGGTGCTCCAGCAAGGAGAGTGGCTGTTAAATGATGCTTTCTTCTCACTGCACTCCCCATCCTCCCCATCGCCTCACCACACCTCTGGCCAAAATGTACACTGTAGCTGTCAGAGCAAACCAGGGCTGTTCTATAGCAGAGGTGTGCATGGATGCCATCTTAGCCCAGCAGCTCGTCCCTGCTTCTGCACACCCGGTCCATCCTGTGCCACTCGCCTCACTCACAGGGTGGGGTGGCCGTCAGAGCCGAAATGGGAAAGACGGTCTTGGAAGGCCCCCTGCTTCCAGGCAGCGCATAGCATCGCTCTCACATGCCACCAGTGCTGCGTGCATGGCGTACTTGCCGTGTTGTTGTGGAAGGGCTGAGGTGAAATTTCCCCTCTCTCACACCAGACAATGCCAGGAATTCTTCCAGAGTGCTGTTATTGAATATGCCGTGCCCTGCGTGGGGCTTTAACGGTGGGGGGGAAGCATTAAAAAGGGCTCTTAGCCTGTCCTTTGTCCTCCTCTGTTTGTTTTTTCTGGCTGCATTCAGATTGCCGGCTTTGTCTGTATTTGTGAAGTGCTATTAACATCGATGGCATCCCTGCCATAGCCATAATAATAAGAGGAATCGATCCGCACTGAGTGAAGGTCTGAGGACCACTGAGAGGGGCCAGGTTGGTAGGGGCCAGGTTGGGTTTCCTTGATGGCAGGAGCAGAGCGTGTGCACTCACACACATATTCTCACCCCCTCTGTTTTGTGCCACGAGGATCCTGTGTCCAAGCCCATGCAGGGCTACACACTTGATGGGCACCCACTCTCCCAGTCAAGCCAGGGTCTGCGCCTGTGGGAGCCTAGGAGTGGGCAGGAGCGGGAGCAGAGAGCTGGAGTGATTCAGCCCTCAGCTGGCAAGCTCACCCTTTGTTTATTCCTGCTCCGCTCAGAAGCTTGCCTGTGCCAAGCAGGAGGATAACAGGGCTCCAGGGAGGCAGCAGCCTTTGCCTGAGTGCCAGGAGGGGCTCATGCTGCCCAGGGCTTGCTTGTCGCCCACTGCAAGGACATGAGCTTGGAAGGCCACCCCTGTGCTGCAGAGCAGGCACGTGGGGCATTTGGCTCAGCTCGGTGTGCTGCCCACTGGCCTCCCCACAGGGGCAGCCATCGCACAGGAGAAGCCTGGGGCAAGCGAACTGTTCTGCTTTCGCAGGAGGGAGGAAGGGAGGCCTGCCCAGAGGGATGCTCTGCATGGGAATCTCCACCCCTGGGCATGGCTAAATGGTTGGTGGAAGAAGGCCAAGCCAGCACCTTTCTCAAAAGCTCCCACCAGCTGAAAGAGCTGTCCAAGGGAAGGCACCTGGGATGCAGTGCATGGGATCCTGTGAAAGGACTCCTGGCCCCACCTTATGCCAGTGCAGAGGGTCCTGGTGCTCGTGCCTTGGGTCCACCTTGGCTGGGAGCCAGGGACAGCTGGGTAGAAGCAGGACTGAGCAGGAAGCACCCCAGGAGAGCCCTGCCAAGAGGAAACAGGAGGGGAAAGTGCACATTAGAAGCAAAGTCTGTGTCCATTACTGATAGAGAATCAGCCCCAGCTGGAAGAGCTAGTGCTGGGCAAATCTAATGCTGTTCAACAAAGAGTGTCCATTACGGAAGGGGTGAAATGGTGGGCAGCGCTTGGGAAGTCGTGCACTTAGTCCTGAATGAGATGCCACCAGCTCAGCATGTACTGAGCCTCTGAGGGGGCCTTTGGGATCACCAGGTCCCAGATCAGTCCTCAAAGTGTTCCCCCACCCCGTGTCGCCTCTTCCCTCCCACGTGCCGGGGCGAGGGGACAGTGAAAAAAGAGGAGCAAAACGCTGTGCTGAGGCAGCTGCCGTAGGACGGACCCTCCGGAATCCCCAGGGTAGCCTGGCATCGTCCTTTCGGCGGGCAGGGCTGGGCACCGACGCGCCGGTGACGGGCGGTGCTGCGCTGGTCCGTCCTCTGCGGGCAGCGAGGCTGCACCGCCGGCGGCGGGGCGGGGGCCGCGGGGGCCACCAGCCACCGAGCGGCTCCGGTTTGCGGGGGATCCAGCCTCGCTCCCCCCGCCCCGCAGCCCCGGGGACCCGCACCCCCCGCGCGGAGCGGGGGCGGCGGCGGGAGGAGGGACCGGCCGCGGCCGCCGCTGCCGCTGCCGTGCCCGCCGCTCCGCGCACCGCCCCGCG